>NC_054066.1:4648478-4953378 GCF_017639655.2 Falco naumanni
AGCAGGTGGCAAAAAGGGTCTAAAAATCCAGAGTAAATACTAGCTAAATGCTGCATGGTAAGGATATAGCAGGAAGGACCCAAACACAGGCCTTGTAACCAAGCAGGGCATTCCTGTGGTGTAACAGCCCTGCCCTGAATTTCCAGTAGTTGATAACATGCCTTCATTTCCCTCAGAGTGAGTCTTCCTGTCTCTCTCCTGTTCCCTCCTCAACTCTAGAGGAGTTGCAGCTTCTTGCAATTGCTCAGCATGCTGTGCCTGAACTCAAAGTGATAGGAAGCTTAGACTAAATTAATGAAGGAGATGAAAGGCTATACCTATGACGGTCTTCTGGTGTCGGAAACATCCATCTGTAGCTTTCACACTCTGATGGGAAAAATGTAATTAATTTTTTGAATGTCTTCATTTTTTCTCATCTCTATTATGAAGATGTATGTTTCTGAAGAATCCAGCCGTTTTCCAGTCAACTTTTCTGCAAATCACAATTAAATTGATAGCTCAAAAGTAAGTAGAGATTGCAGGTTTGAATGGCTGAATGTATTCCGATTAAGGCATCCAAAACAAGAAAAGATTTGGCTACATTTAAACCCTATCAACTGCAATTGGATATGGGTCTCATTCACCGTAACATATATGGTGAACAAATCAGGATTCCAAGCTTGTTCAGATACATACTCAGGGAAATCAGGATCTTGTTCATTCTCAGAACACTCAGATACACTATTTATCAGGTGAAGTGGTATGTAACTAGTATTCCAGGAGGTGCATGTAAGGCAGAGGAAAAATGTAATATTTTCACATCAAAACAATCAAACCATTTCAGCAAGCAGAAATATCTTAGCTGCAGAGGAATTGTGTAGACTACAGCACCAAGCATACAATACACAAGAAAGCTTCGTTTAGATGCTAATTGACTCAGTTGTAACAATTACAGGGTTAAGTAACATATCCCTCCCACAATTTTATCTGCTGCAGACACAGGTGAGAGGAGAAAAATCAGTGGGATGTTCTGATAAATATTTTTTGAAAGCATTTAATTTTGAGTCCTAAGTAGGATGGATTCTGCTTTTAGGTTACATCCATTTTTATTATTGAACATGAAATATCAATTGATCAAGAAAACAGTCACTTCAACAACTATGCAATAAATGCTTTTCCTGAAGCACAGTTGTTAAACCAAAACATATATTTCTAATCAATTTAGTTTTAACTAGCATGCAAGGAACTCATTAACTTTAAATTAAATCCTTATTTCAGGCACAGAGTGTGACTACTCGGTACACTGGCTTGTTACACAGCTATTTTTAAGCTCTGTTCTCAGTTATCCTGTTCATTGTCTGTGACACCACCCCAGCTACCTGAAAAGCAATATTCTCTGCTTAGACTCAGGCAACTGTTTGGTTGGTTAATGGTAAGAGAAGCCTATGTGTAGGTAAGATTCTGGGCTGAAATAAGTTTATTCTTTGGGTACTGGAGGAATCCCATAACGTTAAGTTTATTATGGTCTTCCTTCTGTGAGTATTGATTCTGCAAGAACCATCAATAACTTCTTTAACCTGTAACATCTAAAGACTCTCTTTCCCCGAGAAGCCACTCTACAAACAGAAGCCTTCGGGCTGGGGGCAGACCTCAGGTACATCTTTCTAGCTAGCAAGTCTCCATTTTTACCAGCTGAGAAGTACAATGGGAAGGAAACCTGTTTCCACATCTTGATGGCATCCAGTAGCACAGTCAATGTAAAAAAAAAATGAATAAAGTATAAAAAACTTAATAAGAGTAATGGTTAGAAAATGTTATTATTATAGACTTTCAGACCCAACTGATGTCAGCAGGAATCAGTTATATCAATATTTTTTAAAAATAAGGTCTAGAAGCTAATTTATTTTCTTCAGCAATGAAGGCCCCTGGGAGAGAATTCAAATCACAACTCATGGCTGACAAACAGTACTATTTTATCAGCACTGCAAATCCCTGGGGGAAAAAAACCATCCTCCTTAAGAATACCCAGAATGCTGCACAGGATTTTCTGATTAGTTGAACTTTGCTCTTTAAGTGGTAACTGCTGAATTTGGCCTATCAATACCAAATGACAGAGGCCTAATCTCAAGATGCATTGAGGATATTACAGGAAGTCAAAGGAAATACCTGATCTATTATGTTCAAGGAAAATTTGTAAGTTAGCAAGCCAACTTAATGTCTCCAGTGCAAAAGCCATCTTGGCAGATGGGCCAAGGCCCCAGGTTAAAAAAAAAAAAGCTACACAGAGACAATAGTTCATTTTCCAAAGATCAACCTGTAGGAAAGGATAAAGTAGTATTTATCTTTCATGTGTTCCAAATCCAGATATTCAACAGGATGTTTCTGACCTTACCACTGTCCTGTACCAAAGCAGTCAAATAGAAAACAAAAAATTAATTTCCTTGTCTGAGATGAAACAGGCTGTCACTCAGGATTGCCAGAATTCACACTGCAGTATTTCTTTCACATGTAGAAATCACTCTTCCACGCTAATTGGAATAAAATGCTTCACTTTCACCTCTAAGTGAGGCATGCTGAAGACATACAAGGACAGGGTTGTAAGGGCATAATAGGTAAGCCCCACGTATGATTCCACTAACTTCGTGAACTCTAAATGTGGCTTCTAGCAGAAAGTACAGGTTGGAAATTCAGGAACATCTAATGCAGAAAGACAACACAACTGAATCTTCCATAATGGCTTGTACAGAACAGTCTTGGGTCAGGCTATTTCCCCATGGTTACAGGCAGTAATAAAATCAATTGGAAGTGTTCTTCTGAATCTGTCCTCATGTGCAGCAAGTGGAAAAATACACAAAGCATGCATGAAATAACTTGTACCTTAACAATAAAAATTGATTTGTACAGAACTAACCTTCAAAATATCGTACATTAGTTAATACAATTAAACACGAAATAGCAAGTTCTAAGTTATTTGAGCTTTTAAGAAACTGTGCTAAATACACCATTGTTTTTGTACAGCACTGTTGCCTATAACTGCAAATGCCAGACAGACACAGTGCAAAGTCATAGTAAAATCTTTTAAAAATGTAGGGGTTTCATTGGTATCTTGGGATATCGA
This sequence comes from Falco naumanni, assembly GCF_017639655.2. Lineage (NCBI taxonomy): Eukaryota > Metazoa > Chordata > Aves > Falconiformes > Falconidae > Falco > Falco naumanni. The sequence goes on from NC_054066.1 coordinate 4,651,576, forward strand.
AGTGACAGGATTTCCAAGTGCCTATCTTTTTTTCCAGTATTGAGTTCTGTTGGCCACACTGGAGAAACAATGCTGACAAAATGAAATGTTCAGAATTACAATGAGAGAGAAAATTTACTTTACAGAAAAAATAAAAACTAAGCAGATTTTAGAGTTACTTTGCTGTGGATATTGGCATGTGGTGGTCATAGGACAGAACCTGACTAATTTTGTTCACACTGAAGAGGTTAAATATCCATCAGCCAGAAAGACTCAGCAGCATTTTCTTACAACAAAAAAACACCTCCTTCAATCCTTTCCTGTGGCCCTTACATAGAATTTGAGACAGGTAACCTTTTAATTTTTAAAAGGTTTAAAAACTTACATGTCCATGCTTTATTCACAATCGCTCTCACTTACCATGTTCAACCTCTGCACATCAAGGAACCTAAAATGATGCAATCTGGCCACAAATATCTCTCTTATTACTTTGCAATTCAAAGCTCTGGTTCTACTTTTTTTTTAAATGACAAAATAAATTTGGGAAAATTTGCTTAAACTTAATGAAATTTGTAATCTAAGCCAGTATTGGCACTGATGCAACTGTGTTTTGCAGCACTGCTGAATTTTGAATGATGCAGCTTCAGTTTTTGATGGCCTAATTGTTTCAGGATCTATGAATCCCCATTAAAATACTGATGTTCTTGATGTTATCAAAATCATCCATGCACTATGTGATGATTTTGAAATTTTACTTTGCCCTGTTTTGTACAGTCCAGCCCAGATACCATTCCAGTTGTGGAATTTGAAGAAAATTGCTTCTCTAAATTTAAGCCCCATTAGAAGAAGTTTCAAATTAGGGTTTATAAAGCCTTATTTACTGTCATCCCTTGTTTCTGAGCCAACTGTAACACTATAGCTTTACTTTTACATACCATCAAGACGCACGTGCTTAGGGATGTATCTTGCATCCTGACACAGGCTAAGTCAAAACTATGAAAATGCCAGTTTGTTGCCTTTACATGGTTCTCTTTTCGTATTGTGGGCTGGTAATGTAGTACCTGCTTTCTTCACTCATACTTAAAATCAGCCAATTGAAAGACAGAACCAACAGACCTTTATTTCTGCATTGACTTGCCCTCAGCATAGAAAAAACTAAACTTCATTCAAGTTGCTCAGAAAGCTCAACACTCCTTTTCACATAATGCTGTTCATTTTATTTTATTTTCCAAATCTGCTATACATTTTTCTAAGCTGTTTCTTCACCAGTCATTTATCTTGGTTGATTTAAGCTGGAAAGTTCATCAGCATAACACCAGAAATTCTTGTTTGGTTTCTTGTGCTTTCTGGAAATACCATGCTCTGCAGGAAGGAATCAGCCATATTTTCACTGCTGTCCAGTGGAACAGTTGCTTCAACAGTTTTCCCTGAGCTTAAATACTTGATCATTGCTGTCTCTGGAGAACAGTCTTATTTGGGAGTTCATGCTGCAGCTATTGGTCCCCAAAGTGACCCAGATTAATATCTTTACAACCTAATGCTCAAACTACCACTTAAACTCACTCACTCCAAAAGAGTCAATGACAGAAAAATACCGAATTGAAAAGCCTTATCTTTTTGACAAAAAAGCAGTGTAGAGAGATGACTTACACCAGAGGCAAAAGGAGAGTCAAGACATAGCAGACTAAACCTGATATTTTATCCGTCAGCACTTCAAGAGCTCACAAACATTTATCTACCCATTTTATAAGGCTCAGTCACTTCTCAGAGCTCTCTCATAAGCCAGCCATTTTAATGTTAACCAAATATTGAACTCCCTGCAAGTCAATAAAAACATTTATTGACTAAAAGATTCAGTCTATAAACACACACAATTAGAGGACTTCTGTTATAAAAGAGTGACAATGTAGGAAGAGAAACTGGCAGATAATGGATTTGTTTGGCATTAACTTAAGAATAATAAGTAATCCTCCGGCATTACTGTTAGTAGCCTGCACACTTCCTAGAACAGAGCTTCAGGAATGCCAGATAGTACTTAATTTTATATTCACTGGAATAAAGCTTATCTGGTATTAAGATAGGTATAGAAAAATGTGTATTTAAAGGCACACAAAGTTCTACTCTGTAAACCTTAGAAAGAAGTGGTCCTTGTGAGCTATTGGCATCTTCAAACTGGCTCACCTAAACCTCTGTTTGTTTACAATTCATACTACATAAGCAGATGCCTCATATTAAAACCTCACTGATCTACGTCAGCAGCACGATTCTGCATCTCTTGAAGTTTAACCTCCGAGTATGAAATGTAAGAAGCCAATGAAGGGCCCTACCTCTATTTAACAGGTAAGACAAAGGTGTAGAAAATCACAGTCTCCAAGGTCATACAAAGGATGTCTAACAGACCCAATCACCATCTGTGTTCCATCAATCACTTCTACATTTCTTTTTAGCATATATTTTTCCATTTCTGTTTCAAGACTATGGAGTTCATTGCATGGTGCTCCTGGAATGGGAGGGCTGTTGCTGCAGCAAAACTTCAGTCCACTTGAAATTTGGGCATGGAACCAACCCCATATTACTCTCACTAGGTGCTGCAGAACAGTATTTTCCTGTAATACAACAGATGTCACATAGACATGATGAGGTGCTCCTAATGACAAAAAGTCTGCAACACAGCACGAAATGGAAACAATGCTTGCCAAACATCAGGCAACTTACTTTTAGCCAAGGGTGAACACAACTTCTTTCCCTACCATAAAAACCCAGATCTCACGCTCCTAACTGGTCCTCCATATCAGGATTTATTAAAGCAAAAGTTTTTCCCGACAGTTGAAAGGCTCTCTACAAATCAACAAAACTCCCTTATCTTTTAAAAAAGAAAAAATCAAGTTACCCATCTCTGTTGAAGCACCACTTTTTGTGCTGTGAAATCAATAATTAGCAGTAATGCTGTATCTGATTGTTTCAGGAAGCCACAGATATGTCAGCATTGTTACAAAAACATAGAGAAACATTGTTCCTTAAAGTTTTGTAGTCACTAGAAAACATTGTCTTCAGGTGGATACCTGTGTGCTTTTGCTTTATCTAGTAATTTCAGATTTCTTTCCTTTCCAAAGTCACAGGTATTCAGGACAGATAATTTTAAGTAATATTTGGCAAATTTATAATGGATATGAACCAATCGTAATGAAGGGGAAACATAAAATGGTATTTTTGAGTACTAGACAGCATGAGCTTTGCCATGGAGAAAGCAGAAATCAACTGAGATTTAAAATCTTTCTAAGAGCAGTTTAATTCACTTGTGATTTCTGCATAAGTTATTTAATCTTCATTTGCAATGTAGATTTCCATATCTACTGAGAAGTTTTATAGATTCTACATGCCAGTACTAGAATCAATAGAACATTCTGTAATACATTGTCAGTGAATCACTTACTCTTCTTGCAAACATAATTCATCAGGATTCTGATAGCTTTAAACCACACAATGGATTCTATTGAAACAGAGATTCATGTTTTTCTTCCTCAGAGCTCTCCAGATCTAGTCAAAATTGGCAAAACCTCAATAATTACTCTTGCAGCCTAATGTCTTAGTCTAACCAATGAAATTGTCCACTCTTCTTGGAAGTGTCATTAATCATGATGAACTCAATTAGCCACATAAAAGTTACATGTTCTTCTACAGAATCTTCAGTATGAATGAAATATTCTCAACTATATAAAGGACCAATCCTGTCTCTGTTGAAGGCTATACCTTTTTTACAATTTAATCAAATAGCAGCAGAATCAAGGCTTAAATCCAAACACCACAAACAGCTAGAGTGTACCCTAACATTCTGGGTTTTTTAAGCTTCATACTGTAGAATTCATAATACTTAAAATTCTGAGAAGCAACTTGTAGTGTGAGAATGATAAAATGTTTGTTCTAGCAGCCTAGAGACTAAGTTAGGAGTTTAGGCTGTTCTATAATGCAACTGCTTCATCTCTGCTGTAAAGGCAAAAAAAAAAAAAAAAAAAAAAAAAGAGTCAGGTATTCTCTGCATAACCCAACTGTATTAGCACAACAAGAGCTTCAGGTACATAAAGAATTCTGTGCAGCGTAACATGTATTTGAAGCTTCTCCTTGGCCTCTATGATATCAGAGCTTTTTTACAGCTAAACTTTCACAGCTCTAAGAGTCAAGCTTTAGTTTCCCTACTCCTTAATAGTCCTCCCTGCATGTTTTACTGCTAGTTATATCATCTCCCAGCCACTACCTCTAGCCTGCTGAAACTAAACTTTATCATCTAATATTTAGCTAAATTCTTCCACAGCTAGTCATTATGCCTAGCTACACAGTCTTTGGGAAGCATTACACTTTAACCTGAGGCTGTCAAAATATACCCAGAAACCTCACTTGTCAGAAGGCAGGTATGAAAATGCACCTGACACAACAAGGAACGATTTAACTCTGGAGGGGCCAGGCTGTAGCCAATGACTGCCTCCCCACTGTGAACTTTACAGCTGGAACATGCAAAAAGGCAAAGTGAAATATTTTAAGGGCATAGAACCAGAAGGTACTTGTTTGGGCCAGGAACCACTAGGTGAATTTCTGTAGGAAAATGGTATCAAAATGGGATCATTGTGACCTTGTCCTGGTTTCTGCTGGGATGGAGTTAACTTTCTTCTTAGTAGCTAGTACAGCGCTGTGTTTTGGCTCTGATGTGAGAATAAATACACTGATGTTTTTAGTTGTTGCTGGGTAATGTTTATACTAGGTCAAGGACTTCTAGGTTTCTAGGACCTTGCCAGCCAGAGGGCTGGAGTGGCATGGGAAATTGGGAGGGGACACAACCAGAGCAGCTGACTCGAACCAGCCAAAGAGGTATTCCATACTGTGGGATCTCATGCTTGGTATATAAACCTGGGGGGTTAGCTGGGGACAGGGGGATTGCTGCTCAGGGACTGGCTGGGCATTGGTCAGTAGGTGATGAGCAGTTGTACCGTGCATCACTTGTTTTCCTTTGGATTCTATCCTTTCCCCCACCTTTCCATTATAACTGTTATTATTATTATTGTTCTTCCCTTTTTATTGTTTAAATTATTAAATTGTTCTTATCTCAACCCTAAAGTTATACATCTCTCTCTGATTCTCCTCCCCACCCCTCCGGGGGGTGGTGGTGTGAGCAAATGGCTGCATGGTGTTTGGTTGCTGCCTGGGGTTAAACCATGACAGACCCTAAAAGGCCATAAAGCAGAGTCTTCCCCCCACCCCCGGAACAATAAACAGTTTTTTTCCATCTGATAAGTTTGTGTTATTAGTGTTTCTTAAGGAGCCATTGAAGTTTAATGCCAGAAAAGTAACTATATATAATAATTATAAAGCTGCAGTTCTTCTGTATTCCTGGTTATAGGTTTCATAAGGAGTCTTGAAAATTAATCTTAAGTTATACACATGATTAAAATAGCTCTAGATTTGTAATCCTGATGAGATAATTAAAGTAATTAGAAATTACACCTACTTGAACACTCAGTCAGTAAAAGCACCTTTAATCACAATCAAAACCTTTTCTTCCCTGAAGAAAGAATCTATTTTCCATATTACAGATTTTTGGTAGCCTCCCATTAATTTTCTTCAGACAGGGATTAGAATAAGCCTTGTCAGTGGTTGGAGAGAACACATTAAGAATGATTTTACATAGATAAGAGAAAAAAAATCAATATCCCATTCCTGGCACTCGGAACTCCTTTCAGCTGACCTTTTATTCCTCAAACCTGCTTTCCCTTGTTTCTCAGAAAAGCTTTCATTCCAGAAACATCTGCCTCATACAAGATATTTGCTTGTACACTTAGAATAAGGTATTAATTTTATAATACAGTATACTGCAGGGCAGTTTAACAGACTGTGTTTGCTCTGGCACTGTCAAAAGATTGACTTAATATTGTTGCAAAATTACATCCCGAACACTCCTTTCACAAGTATCATCTCCTTTTTTCACCAATGTTAACAAAGACACACAGGGAATATCATTTAAGACAACTGTAAAATTCTGATACTTGTTAAGTCTTAGAAAAAAATCCAGAGAGAATGCAGCAACTAAGATGGATTGCATGTAAGAGCAGACCAGATTTTAATGCAGTTCTCAGAGGGAAGGCAGCTAGTATTTCATGTTCTGCTCTGAAGTTCAAAAAAATTCCATTCCCCTATTTTACCGCTCTTTAAAATGTCACCTTCTTGCATTTTATTTATTATTTACATTTCTATTCAAGAAAGAGTTTGCTAATGCTTATATTGTACTTGCATATAGAGGTGCCAGCCAAATCAGATCTTATTTATACTGAGTACAAATATCCTAGCCCAATATTTAATGAGCAGTTAAGACAAGAAAATATATTAGGGGGCTAACTGTATTCCACTCAGAAGCACTGAATCTAGCTCTGCCACATCCCAAATTCAAAATCTTCTCTACTAAAAAGCTTAAAAGTTGGCTGACATTTCTGTGAGTAAAAGCCAAAGCCCAGAAGGCCACTTCAGCATCAGCTTGTCTTTTTCTTGCCACAAATAGCCATTTGACTGTGAAGCTGATTTGATTTCACCAGAAGTTCAAGTAAAAACTTCTCTTGATTATTGATAACTGCCAACTACTGTCAATTTTGTTGGCCCTTAGGACAAATCTTCCCAGATTAGAATATGGTACTTAAATCCCTTCTCAGGAATCCATTATGGAAAGTCACCACCAAGCCATGCTAGGGTTGAACTGCCCAATCCTCTCAGACTAGCACTTGCTTATGTCAATTTGTACTAAGTCTTCAGCAAAAGATTTCTAGGACAGGCCCTGAAACAGAATGTGCAGGCTGTAATTCAGTCAGGGAACCATCTCTTGCTTTTCATTACATTGACAAGGACAATGGGAAAGCTGCTTTAACTTTCAGACAAGAGGCAATATTTGCTGTATGATCTTGCTGGGAAAACACTTTGCAAGCACAGAATCCTTAAGTTGTTCAGACTTCAAATTAAATTCTTACAACATGACACAAATTCTGAAGGAATTTTCAAATTATCAAAATTTATTTTGTCATCTGTTGATACCCTCAATTTAGAGGCCTTGACCAGGATCAGAGGACACACTTATTTTGCCCTATAGTACCTCATGTTACCTTTAACAGTAAATTACAAATGCTTTGGAACAACAGAACTGTTACACGCTAACCACTCATACAAAACTGCAATCACATTGGAGGACCTGGATATCTGTTGGTTCTCTGGAAGAAGTAGTTAAAATGCTGAAGCAAATATCATTATTAGTAACAGCAGATGCCTAAGGCCCCGGTCCAGGCCTGTGAGTATTTGAAAGTATTTTTCTTAAAACTTGCACACTTAAACGGTTAAAACAAGCCCCTAGGCATGCCCTTTCAAGCACATAACATTCTTACCATGAAAAGTTAAACTCCAATGAATGTATTTTACATTACATAGAATTTTTACCCAAAAAAAGTTCAAATACTCGCTGAAGTTATACACCAACTGATATTCAGTCCAAAGAGAAGTGACTCAGAAGCTCAGATCCCATTAGGGATATGAAGTCAGGCTCCTATTCCTCATAGTATCTGTCTGAGTTTAAAATAATCATACCATATGTCAGGATGGTAAAAGACACATTCTTTAATTGAGGCAACTGTTCTAAAACAGATTAAACACAGCTAAATATAGCTTCACCAAAGCCAGTTTTAGACTTTTTTTTTTAAATTGCTAGGAAACCTTTTCTGAGAAATACCTTTACAGAACAAGGCACTTACAACTACCTCATTCTAAAATACTGTAGTTTCAGTTACATTAATGTTTCAATAGCAATGGTAGATCCAATCTTCTTGAAAATTCAATCTTCAAATAAATCAAAGGTGTTTTTTTCTTCTTCCCAGACTTACAAATCACTTCACCAGCAAAACAGGAGGAAATCTTGATTTTGGGAAAAGTAGCATTGGAGTAGACTCCATTAAGCTTCCTATTAGTAGGACCACTGCATACTGCCTTCTACTCTCCCTTCCATAGCTTTGAGGAAACATTATGGGTGATGCATAAACATCTTTAGTTCTCCCCATAGAATCCCTTCTGTTCCCCCACCACGCTGGCTTTTAGAAATCCAAAGTAAAATACATTAATTATTTTGCATAGAACACATTGCTTTTTATTCCCTGGAGTCTTATGCTTTTGTTCCTCATTGATTTTTTTCCATTTTTCATTCTTTTAGGCACACATGAGGCATGGTAGCCCAACAATGGATACAGAAATACCATCAAATTATGAAATTGTATATCAAGGCAACCACAAAAAAATCCTGTAAAGCTCTAGTTGCGGTAAGTCATGCCAGTTATAGTAGTAGGAGCCTAAGTAATCTTGACTTGCAAAGCCCTTGATTATTTCCTCAGCTGTGCTGTGACTGGGTGCTGACTTTGGTTAGGAGAGAGTAAGAGAGAAGGAAATGAGCAATTCATACCAAAGTAACAATTATACCAAATAGAAGCCTTTACTGAAGAAGGGACGCTGAAAGAGGGATCTTCAGGTCATCCAGCTCTCAGTACTAATTCAGAGTTCAAATTTAAGGAGATAAGATAATCTTCCTATATTTCCTTTTCAATTAATGGAAAAAGGAAAAGTTTTCTGCAGGAGGATTGCTTTGAACCCTTCCCTACATGCACACACACACACGCTCCCCTCTTCTCAGCAGAATTATGCATTTCCCTACTGCCTACAAGGCAGATGCAAATTCTAACATCAGCTGCAAAAACCAGAGATGAGCTCCAGAAACAATGCAGTTTTGAAGACAGGCTATAGTCCCCAACTGTGCATCACATGTAGTTTGCTGCAGAACAAAGTGGTCAGCATTTTCCAGACAACCTCTTCCATCCCCCATTTAAGGAAGACTTTGATATTAGGATATTTACTTACATGCATCATGGTTAAAATGTGTCACACTTTTCTCCATGACATTATTATAAGCAATATTGAATTTTGAATAGAAAAAAACTATTGTAAGGCAGATCTAGGTAATATTATTTCTCTTAGTTGTACAGCAGGGCAGAATAGTTCACACACAGTTGTTCTCCCCCTCCCTCAGCTTATTTCAGACTCCATAGGGTTCTGTTGTCCTTCTCCCATAACAAAACTAAATATCCAAACAGGTCTAAATCATACAGTGTTGTAGTCAGAGCCCACCTCAGTCAGCCTCACACTGGGCACCAATTGTTGCAGCACAAACTAGTAGGCTACAACAAGGTTTTACTGTTGGTCAGCCTACCGTCTGTGCTGTATCTCCTTCCTCCAGAGGTCAGACCACACTGCTCCTCCCCCATCTAACCCCCTCTCCCACCAGCCTCAGGGCTATTTAACCACTTAGCAGGAACAAGCTACACCTGCATATCATCCATGTCAATCAACCCACTGCCGCTGAGGCAAGGCCACAGCTGCATGTTATCAATGCTAATCAACCCACTGCCTTCATTCCTCTACAATACAGAACAAGCAAAGCAGTTAAGCTGACACTGCTAGAGCTACTTTAACTTCTGTGGGGTAGGGAATTCTAGTCCTTAATCTTAAAATCTGAATATTATACTAGTATAACTGCTTGGTTGTGGGGGTAGGGAGATACTGAATTAACTAGTTTCAGCAGACAGTAGTTACCACCTGGAAAATGATAAAGGCTTTTACAGAATATAGGCTTAGAGTTCCATAGTTTTGCCTTGACCATAAAAAAAATATTCATTATCACTGTAACAACTAACTTGGGCTCACATGTGCATTTGATATACAGACCCATTTAATTCTGTATGCGTCCTTCCTAGTGAGGTGAACTGCAGTGTCTGTTGGAGGGGCTCCCTTGCCTTCTCCACCTGGTGACAGAGATACTTAAACCAGGAAGACTCTAATCATGAAGTCAACAGCTCTGCTGCAATTGCAATATGCAAGATCCATGCAGGGACTACTCATGTGAGCAATGGATGGCCCACTATCTCACACGCTTTCACGGAAGGTTTCTGTGCTACTTTAGACTTCCTGTACTCTACCTCTAAAATATGCTAAGGGTATCTTCTGTGTCACGAATTAGTACCTTCTGCAAATTATTCATGTAGCACTCTAAAAATACTGCCAGAGTTACTAAAAAGGGAACTTAACCTTCTTAAGCTTACCTAACAATCCCATATAGCATGCTTACATTTTCTCAAAACCAATTAAGCTATTAAGATGTGTATGCTCCTGCTGTGTTGTTGCTTCTAGAAAAATTGTGGAACATTTTCGGAAAGAAGTTTGATCCCTTTAAATAATAAGATCAAGGAGGAAAAATGGCATTTTTCCCAGCTTGAAAAAAAATCCTATATAAATCAGTTCCAAGCTCTTCTAGTCATGCACCATCCCATTCCTTTGACACCAAATAAGGACAATCACATTTTTTTTGCAGAAATGTTCTGACTACAGCTTCATTACTGGCTAAGGACTCATGTTTCAGTGATTATCACTACTCTGAAGCGAAAGGGAAACTCATTTCTGAAAGGCAGACCAAGTTTGAGAAGGACAATACAGTGAAATCAGGAAAATGATGTGGCCTTACACACTTAATTATACTCAAACCATCAACTAGCTACTGATTGGGCCAGATTTTGTTCATGTAAATGAAGTTCTATTATAAAAGCTAAATAATTATTTAGGTTCCTCCCCTCTGTGACCTAAGAGAATGTAATTTTTTAATGTAAATTTTGCATAAGAATATCTACAGAAGAATCATGCACATATACCATACAGGAGACTGGATGCAGCAGGTCACAATTTGATATAAGGTCTACAACAGCATTAAAGCTAAGATTTTTCGTCACGGCTACAGAACCCAATTCCTGTGGCACAACAGTCACAAACACAGTTGCCTTCCTTTAGCTGTGATGCAATTAAGCACTAAACCACAATCTGTTACTTTTTTTCCCTATTATCCTCAACAGTTGTCACATTTCCAGGTATTTTTTCCTACCATATTAGCAATAGATGTTAGTGTTTCAGATTTAGTCAGAGTAAAAAACTGTTTCACAAGCCAGAGGTAGAAGGGTAAAAACATAATGCAAGCTGCCACACTGGTAAACTAAAAAGAAATAGTAGTTTTTATATAAATAAATTTATATTTATCAATTAAAATATGTTTTTACAGGGCTTGCATTAAAGGCAATGATAGTCAGAAATCCCACAACCCACATGTGGGACATCTTTATCCACAACAACCACCACTTCTAAGCCATCTTCACTGATCACACCAACTTTTCCTATTAGAATATGAAGTCTGAGGGCTGTCACGACATCAGTTAGCACTGAACAGCATGATGAGGGCTGCTGTGAGGCTCAGCGAGACCCAATACACCCAGACAAAAGTTTCTTTGAATCACATACATCATTTCACAGTTGAGGTACAACTACTAGTGAGATAGCAATAATATACATTAACTAATGGAATACAGAAACTTTTACATGGTTTTTTTCCATTGTAAAATTTAACTATCATATGTTCGTATTGAAAAGAAAGGGACATGAAACAGCTACCTGAAAAATAAGCCATAGTCCACTCTACTTTTTGATTACTCCCATTTGGCAGAGATCGAGAAGAGACTCAACAACCTACACTGGTAGTTTGTGAGCAAGTGGGCTTTTATTACCTCTAAAGCACGCCTCTAACAGGGCTCCAGCATTTCCTAGCAGGCTTCTGTCCCAGCTCGGATCCTTCCCACCGCAGCAGCACGCACCCCGGGCTGAGGACAGGTATCTCCCCTCAAGTTTTCAGGCGGGCAGAGGCCGCCCCTCACAGCCATCACCTCAGAAAGGCGCCGCACTGCGGCAGGTGGGCGCCGCGCGCTTTTTCCCGCCCTCTTTGCGCCACAGGTGGTGCCGCGCGCTACGCTGCAGCCCCGCTGTGCACTCGCGGCAGATGCCCCCCACGGCCGCCGCCGACACCGGCCAGCACAGGAGGCACCGGGTTTTGCATTCGGTCACTGAGGTAAAGGTCTCTGAGCTTTGTGCTGTGTGGGTTATCCTAGAGCTGGCTATCCAGCCTCTCTAGACTTTTGTTGGTTTTTTTTCCGTTGTGGGCCACCACCGTGGTAGTTGTTGCCGTTGTCTGAGGGGAGCTGGGTGCTCTGTGGCTGCTGTTTCCAGAGTGGCCTGCATCCTCGTGTTTGTTGTACCTGTGAAGCTGAAAACTGATCTGTAGCTATAACATGCTTACTTCATGTAACGTGGTGCAGAGGCCAATTTGGTAAAGGAGCATCAGCTGCTTTGAGGCCCCTGCCAAGTTACCCCTGTAAGCCCCATGAGAGAGGGTGCTTTTTTTTTTTTTTGTGGTCATAGGTGAGTCCCCCTGGAGTCAGCTGTGTGCCTTGGCTTGTGTCGGGGGGCAAATCGCAATGTTCTTCTGTTTGGATAATGGGAGAGCACTGAATAAATAGTTGGCATTTATTGTACCTGAACTTCCTTATAGGAGGCAGCATTACAAGGAGCTGTGGCTGAAGCACTCTAATGTCTGATGCTTTCCAAATACAGCATTTGATGCTTTTCAGCTTTTCCACTATAGTGCATAGTGGAGCAGTTAAGTGTTTTACATCTAGCAATGTGAAACACTCACAATGACTGTTATTTCCTTCCAAATGGAGAAAGGAAGTAAATTACAGGGACTAAGAGCTGGAGTTGCTTTGGCTTCTTTGAGGTTGTGCTTGGACCAGCCTCTTTTGCTTAGGTCATGGAAAAGATACTGCTGTAGCTGTGTGGTTAAAAGGGTATGGAACTTGCAGTGTATTTCACCCAATGTCCCTGGGAAGGGAAGAGATAAAACCTTAAAGTAGTAAATGTAACCAAACCAGTAACAAGGATGTTTTTCTTTAGCACTATATTCCTTGAGTGCTTGGGGTAGGTTGGATAGTCTTTGGAGGTGCCTTTATTAAACATGTGAATAAATGGACTAAACCACAGTTTCCACTGCATGCTTTGAATGTATTCCAGTGTGTCACTCGAGTACTTCTATGGTTCCACTGAATGTGGGTTTTTTCTGTTTTTCTTGTACCCAATTAGAGTCTATAAAACATGTCTATTATTCTGCTACTGTGGTGACTAGTTAAGAAGATAGTCTACACGTTTAATTCTTGGTCTTGCAAATTGCTGAGCATGCTAGATCTAATAAACAATGCATATAGTTCACTGATTTACCCATTTGGCTACAGTTACACGTGCATATGAGTTGTGCTAAACTGAAACTGCGTTGCCAGGTAATCCACATATAAACATATCTTTCTGAAAAACAGTATAAAATGTTGACCACTCCTGCTCCTCATTCTTGAAGGGCTACTGAACATTTTCAATTACATCAGTTCGTTGATTTTCATATCAATGTTAAGGGTATTAATATCAAATGATGTAGTTTTGCTACTGTGAGCAACATGATCGTGTAAATTAATGCTAGGGAGATCTTTACTCCCTCTGCACCAAACCATATAGTAATCATATCCAGAGCTATGCTGCTGAGCAGGCTGGAAATTAGGACCATGCATGGCAATCAGTTAGCTGAGGGGAATGTGCTCGAGCTTGTAGGTCACGAACCCTGGGAGGACAAGGAGTGTGAATAGACACAACAATTAACATGATGAGACGTGTTTACGGAGCACAGGGGAGTGGGAGACGGATGGCGCCAAGGAAAGGCTGGTAGTTAACCACCAATCAGGGATTGCCTAGTATGCAATGCTTAGCTTCAAGAACCAATCTGTTTAAAAAGCGCAGCTTCTGAAAGTGTATAAAAACTCGTGCTTCTGTACAATAAATCGACATTTGCTTGCATCAAGCTGCGTCCCGTCTCTTCATTTGCCGCACTATGCATCTTTTATATGTTCTAGTTCATGGGTATTCTGTCTGGAAAATTAATGTATATTGGTTTGCAGTGCAACTGCATATTTCTGGCAAGTTCTAATTTTGGTAATGTAGAAATGTAATGTCATATGGTGTACTCAGTAAAGTAATGTTAGCAACTATGTTCAGTATATACAAATCATGATCTAAACCTGAGATTAGAAATAAATGGGTTGAAGATAGAGGTGGCAGAGGGAAAGGTCTCCCATTTCCATCAGTGCATTACATTTTCAAATGTCTGTGATAAAGAGGGTAGGAAAGCTCAGTCCAAAGCAGATGTGAGGAGACTGGGGGCCAGACATATGACTGTGAGCTACATGAAATGAAGCTGTAAGCTATGCTTTGTTTTTTGAATAATTGAATGACTACAGAATGTATAAATGACCACCACCAAATGTGTGAGAAAGGTGCGTGTGTGTGGTGCCTAGCAAGCTTCCTTTTCTACCTCTATTATTACCTCTATTGCTTTCATATAATTTTAGAAACTTAATCCTTTATCCATAAGTGTACGTATTATAATCTTAGTATACTGTAATTGGTGATTAGATTACATCCCTTTGAAAAACACAGTTTGTGTTGATTTAGAAGGCCTAGACATGTAGAAAATCTTGCAGTGGCTGGAACATGACATCTATTATTTGGTGCTATTGGATGTAGAAGAACTTATAAAATTTTAAGTTGTTCTGATGATTTAGGTCTGTGACAGTCTATGTGATACCCAGAAGTGGTTAAAAATATTTAATAGGCACTTTAACACTACCTACAAATACCCAAAACTTAAAAATGCAGCTTTTTTAGTCAGTTTTTCCCCAATTATAATGAATAATTTTAGCTTAACATTTAATGAAAGGAAAAAGTGCTTAACAGATATTTGTTGTATGCCTTTTGTATGAGTGAAGGAATTCAGTAATGCATAAGGGAATTTCCTTTTATAATATCACTTTATTAGCTAATTTTCTCAAATCTGAGAATTAATGGCAATTCAGCTGCAGAGTCTTAATGGCCTAATCATTAATTTGTATAGGAGTTACTTTAATAATAATTGGAGAGAACTCATTTGTTATGAATATGGGGGCAGTGAGCATGTCTTTAAAATAATAATCCAATTAACATGCATTAAGTGGGAATTTTATAGTTACCCACAGCATGAGTGGCTGCTGCTGTAATTCGGAAATAGTATTTCATAGCGACAGGTAACAGATCTTTAACAGCTACTGCCTGGTCAGCTCGGTCTCTGTAAAGGATTACCTGTAAGATTGTCATCATAGTTTGAGACTGGGCAGGCATTCTGTCGAGATGCATCCCTTCATAACCCCCAACTCAGTACCAGCTAATGGTTTGCAGCCTAATGATGGTTCATCTTGAGCATCAATATTTGTAGTTTTACAGTGTTTACTCATTTTGAAACCTCATGGTATGACTTGTATATAGGTGACCAGTAACCTGAAATCCTGCATGTTTTAAAACACAAGCCAATGAATCATATGAGATGTCAGAAACTAAGTGTGCTAACCTGATGACAGGAAGGAGGGACCAGCACTGGTTGGCCTTTGTGGCAGCTTTCTGCACCTTTATGTAGTGCTTTGTATGTGTCTTGAGAGGCCACAAAAAGGGATGTACACAAGGAGGCATAATGACCTTTCTAGATGTCAGACATGTGAAGTAATGACCAGGGCAGGTGGATTAGAAGCTTTGTATTAACAATTTGGTAAGGGAGTTTGTGCCCCACACTAGAACAAGCTGCTTGACACCATGAATAAAGAGGAGTTGAGAGGACTCTGTCCAGCCTGAAACAGGCTAGCTACACAGGGGCAAATTCAGGCAAGGAGATGGTACATTTCCTAGCTACTTTAATGTTATGTTTATAACTTGGGTATTTAGTGAATGCAGTTAAGAAAATCCTACTGCTGTGCTGGTGTTACAGGTTTTTCTGATACTCTATTAAATGTACGAAGCAAAAATATAAACCCATATATTTTGTTATGTGTATTACAACTACAGTAAATCACAGGAAGAAGTTTTCTAAGAAGGTGGTTAAATAACAGTTAAATAACAGGTCTGGGTTTGGAGTCTGCCCTAGTGAGGCAGAAATGGAGTTTAGCTGCTGCCTGGACTTCTTTGGCTTGATAGCCTGTAGGAACAGCAAACAGATCCACATGTAATAGACTGTTCAGTAGATGGCTGGGTAGGCAATAAACTGTATCTTCCTCTGAACTATCATTCTGTGGCAGGCTTGCTGCAATGATCTGTGTTGAAAGCTGCTTTTGATAAAGGAAGAAGTCTCCCCGGTCACTTATGGGATTTAGACCTTGGTGCTAGCCTTGTGTACTGCACTTAATACTTGGACTGCTTGTGAGAAGCAGGTGTGGACCATTTAGGAAGAGGTGACTGGCAGTGGCTAGGAAGAGCATAACAGATAATCAGTACAACTGCAAGCAAGAATGAAATGACCTCTTGCCTTTCTTGTTGCTGTTAACTGGCTGGTGACATTAGATCCAATAGGAGCTTTTGGGTTAGTCATTCAGTGAAATAATGATGTAAAGGCAGGCTTACAGCTAGATTTGCTGGCAACCCAGTTCTAAGTGCCAGAGGTGACCACATTATCCAAAATCCTGTGCCATTATAAGTTGATACAGCACTGTTTACTAGATGGGCAAGTTGCTGTTATACTACAGAATGTAGCTGAATTTCTCTTGCACCACTCCTTATTCCTTTATTTATTTAAAGGGAAAATGACCTTTATTCAAAAGGCTTTAAAATGAATGTTCTTTTTCTGAACTTATGTCTTGTGATATCTACAATTGTGAGAGCTGCTGCAATGAATACCAATGCTGTCTTAGGTGTAGTTGTTACTGATGCTTTCAGCTGGTTGTTTGAAAAGGGGAGGTGTGATGTACCTTTTGCATTACAGTAGATAACAGACTGTTTGAAGTGGACATGTAGCCCACACCTTAACAGGAGACAATACTTTCTAAATCTAAACATATCTAGAAGATAATTGTTATGTTTCAGCAGTCACTTCCCTGTGACCAGATGTGTGCTGAATGCCTGTGCCTTTGGTCAGGACACCTTTGGACAAGAGGTCACAGTTAATGCCCTACTAATGGGCACATGCTTTGTGTCAGGTGAGGGGAGAAAGCTGACTGCATTAGTGTGGTTTGAGGTGTCTTGCAATGACAACTCCACCTGAAACGTACGTACGTGTGTGTGTGTGTGTGTGTGTGTGTGTGTGCACATGCTATTGCATTGCCTAAAGCCCTTCTGGCCTTTCCCAGTCCTGAAAGGTGAAGCAGAACATTGTGTTAGCACATTATATCAGATGGGAGTCATGCAATTCCTTGTCATTTGCGAACCAAATAAATCTTTGAACCTGGGGAATTTTCTAGGAAAGGTGTAATTTCTTATTCTGGAGGAATGAAAGCAAAGGAGTATGGGACATTAGAAGACTACAGTAATACTCATAAATAATTGATAGAGCTGAGCTGTGGCAAGACCATTTTTAATACAGACTGTTAGAATCCAGGCTGATGATGTCCCTGAAAAGTGAGTGAAATACCCATGTGAACTCTTGCTGTTTCCAGCATTCACGTGAAATAGCATTAGCTAGAGGGCTAAAAGTTGGGGAAGCTAATAGAGGAAGAAACAATGTACAAGAGTCATAGATGATCTGTAGTTGGTAGAAACTAGTGTTTGAATTAAAGGAAAATCTGCTGCCTTGAGTCAAGCTGAAATTTTTTACTTTTCCTTATAGAGATACATACTCAGCCTTGTTGCTTCTGCTTTTCCATATGCTGTCTTTTTCTTTTTTCTTTTTTTCTTTTTTAAAAATTTATTTATTTAGGGAAAGCCAAGCTAAAAACCAGAGACTTAATATGCTAGAATTCCTCCAGCTTTTCCTATGGGTATGAAAAAAAGTGAAGAAAGGGTGCACAGGATGAAAGATAGGCAAGGGAGATGTTAGCCTCACTTTTCTGATGCCAGCAGAGCCTGTCAGGTCCTGCTTCTCCTGATGTTAAAGGTAGTACCTTTACAGTGAAATGCCATTTCCCTGTGCCTTACCTGCCCCTCATATACTGGAAGAAATTATATGGGCTCGGGTAAGTTTGAGTAGGGTACTTTGCTAGTAGTGTCTGAGCTAAGCTAGCTGTTCTATAGCATTGATAGCACAACATGATGCATCCTGAATCAATACTTGTTACTTGTACTATTGTGAAGTGTTCTTAGTGTCTTGAATGGCTCGGGACTTTGTGCTAGTGTCAGCTCTCTTGATCTGACCAGTACTTGGGAAGCTAAGATCATTGCAACTATTGTTTGCAAGTATTTAAAGAATGACTGCATGTAAGGTCGAGGTTTAGATTTGGAGGTGGGCTGGGCTGCCATGACTTCTGTGATATAAACAGTAGCTCTTTACTGTATTGCCATGTATGAGCCACAAATAATGATGATTACTCTGGCTACTTTATGAAGCCTGGTCAATGAAAAGACTTCTTTTACATTAATAAAGGAGATATAACATAGTTTCACTTAACCATGAGGGCCAACCTGCTCACACTCCTTACCTCCTGTGTTGTAGTGCTTTAGATTTAATCCGAAGGATTTTGTGTAAGAAGAGCTTAAACATAAAAGTGTGTATTTAGATTAAAGTGGTGTGTTAATGCTGCTGTAATTTAGCAACAAGGTTTGTGAATGGCCGTCTCTGACTGTATAGAACTTGTAACAGGAAGGACCCTGGGAGTGAGGCAAAGTAGCCATCCTGGAGTTCTGCACCAGTACCCCAAGGAACTTGTTCAAAGTTGTTTGTGTGACTGCCATGTGTGTCTATATAAAAAAATAAAACTTGCTGAAAAGCAGCTTGGAAAATGGCAGTGAGAAGGACTACAAGTACTATACTGGTGACTTCTTACCAATTACAGAAACGATATTTACTAACAGAATTCAGCTTTGTTAGTAGGGCTGGCCTAAAGGCCGTCTGGCAGTGTTTTGAAGGTAACAAGTCAAATTTGTAAAGCCTTCTCAGCACACTTTATGCTGAAAAGCATGTTGAACTGTGAATGCTTTACCAAACTACATTGCATGAAGGCAAGAGGATTTATTGCTGAAGAATAAAGAAATATTGACATAAACTGAATAATAAGAGTCAAGAGGAGAGGTGATCCCCAGGTGGACTGAAGTGCTTCTAGATCTGTGTGTCAAACCACTTGGGTAGTGTAAAAATTAAAAAATTATAACTATGTTTTCATGTTTCTCATTCAAGAGGTAAGTGGTAATATTCAAGTACCTTGTTGTTGACCTAGGAACAGTGTGGCTTTATTACCGGTTTCCCTCTGACTGTTGGATTTGAGAACAAAATAGAGAGGAGACTTTTCTACTAGGAATATCTCACTTCTGGAGAAAGGCACTTGAGAGAAGAGGCTCATGGCTCATCTGCATCAGTCCCATGTGTTCTATTAGGCTGAGTATAGATACCATATTCCGCTCAGCTGAAAGAGGTAAGAGCACTGTTCCTCCTGCTATATTTATTATAGCTTTCTATCATGCTCCATGAATGAAGTAGTGAAAATACTTCTGGTTCCTAGCTTATTAGTATTTGCAGCAGCGGAAGCAAGTGCATCTTAAAAGTGCGTAGCATTCACAGAGGATTTTTAGGTAAAAATGTTGTGAGGATAAGTACATGCTGTTCTGTAGTAACCGCCCATAACTCCTCCTTAAGCCATCTGACAACTAATTTGCAGCTAGATCCTGAAGTACTTGATAGAAATTAGGGAAAAATTGGGAAGAAAATGTTAGATGTTGGCCTACCTTCTGCCCAGTGAGCTTTTCAGCGTTATGTGTAGTGTCCAAGGTCAAAGCAAAGGTGACTTTGTAGATATCCATCGCTAACCACCTCCTATGGAAATTCATAGGCTTAAGCTGAAGCTTTGTTGTCTTTGCACTGATCTTTTAGGAAGCTTGTTTGTGAACCTCAATTTTCAATGAAAGCTTTTAATGCACTATGGGAACTAGAAGGTTTAATGGAAACTAGGTTTCCAGCTACAGCCAGCTACAGGACAACATTGCTTTAAGAATAGTTTTGGTGATTCAGACTGAGCTATTTAGGACCAGTGTAAAAGACTAGCATCTTTAATCTGAATGCACAGAGGAGGTATTTAAGCAAAGTCATGGAAGAAGAAAAAAGCCATAAATCACATAAGCCTTTGATATTCACAAGCTTTTATGGCAATACATTTCAGTGAAGTTATAGATAGTGTCAGAAAATGCTTTCTGAATTTTTAAGCCTTCTGTGGTAGTAGAAAAAAAATAAAAGGCATGCAGTAAAATTATGAAAAACTAGTTGTGACTTGTTGAAGCTGTTTGTGGTGTTACATGTTCATATCCTCTACTCTCCAGATGACATGTTACTAGTCTATAATCTAGCCTTATGCAGTAATTGATATGTATCTTTCATCCTTGTTGCTTTTCCTGTACTATTCTACTACACCCATTTTGAAATAAGGAGGACTGGAAAGGCTCAAGGTAAGATCTGCTCCAAGAATTTATACAGAAAACATTAATATGACACTTTATACTCCATTGTTCTCTATTCCTCACAACATTTTTCAGATCACCTCTGAATACTTTGAATAATACATGTTCCAACACAGGATCATCTGGAACAACAATAGTAAACTTTATTATGGAAAAATTGCTTTCCTTCCTACTTTGTTGTTTATCTTTTAGTTGGTTATTAATGCTTGAAGGGTGTTGTCTTTTATATGCAACAGCTATACTTCTTTAAAGCCTCTGAGATATCTTGACACAAGTCTTTGAAAATCTGAGTTTGCTTTTACCCTTGTCCACATGCTATCTGACTCTATCAAAAAAATCAGTAAACTTTGTTTCCTTTCTGTGACAGAAGTATGCCTCTTTCCAAAGTTGGTTTAACCAAGATAATGGATATAATGCAGAATTACTGTACAAAGCTTTATAGAGTGTTATGTTGCCATTCAGAGTAGGTGATGGGGTGGGGATTGTTACCTTTAGAACTATGTGAGAATATGATCAAAGCCTGTGCAAAAGCAGCCAGAACTCAAGTGATCCTCTTTGACTCCTTACCATTATGATTTGCAGCTCTGGTTCTGATAGCACCTTTACTTGGGATATCTTGCTAATCATATCACATGCTGTTTCCTTCCATCAGTGAGGCAGCTGAGCACTCTGGGGAGGGCTTTTTTTTGTGGGCTTCTCTATAGTTACCCAAGTTCTTGTCATCTACCAGCTGCCTTGGTGTAAAGTTCCCAGGGTAGCCTCTGAAGAACTTTTGAGAAACAGTATGATGCAGAAGAAACACCTCCTTGCATAGTGGTATGTTTTATGCAAGCTGAATAAATAACCAGACTTAATTCAAAAGTATTAGAGAAGGTAATCTCAGGTCCTATTAACAGAACATGGAGCTATTGGCAGTAGCTACATTTGGCCTTAATGAAAATTACTGCCTTTATTGAGTGATATACTCAGACTGTCAATCTAGCAGAATACCAAGATCTGGAAACCAATCACTCTTAGAAAAATTACCTAGTTGTATACCTAACCCTTTGTAACTTGCTGTCTTAAGCTGTCTGCTGAAGACTATCTGATCCTCAATAGCATCAGGCTTCAGTTGCAAGTTTAAATTCAATCTAAGTACCTGGTTTAGTACACCTGGATGCAGAAAACCAAGGCATTTGAAGCTCATTTGAACATGGTAATAACTTGGATTTATCATTATGTGGATTTTTATCCATTAGTTTATCAGTTTCTGGTGGTACTGTCTAGCAGTATATGTAATTCCTTATCACTTTGTCATGCAGATCATGTATTGCTGTTTTGGCATAAAACAGCATTTTTTTGCTGTTTCCTTGGAGGGTCCAACAGCTGACTCTGCTGTGGGTTGGAAGACTCTGTTTTCTGGTCGATTCTCACCAGAATTAATCCTGAGGACTGAGCTTGCCTGCTTGATATATTCCCCAAATGTTCTATCATATAACTGGCCAGAGCTCTGATCACTTCACTTACTCATCCCATGAAGAGGTATCACACTGTGACATTACCTTGTCACATAAAAAAAGAAATAGCTTCATCAAATACATAACAGCTGGCTGTCACAGTCTTTAAGGTGAAAGACCTTAAAGTCTTGGCAAATGGTCACATCTGCCCAGTGTCACAGAAAAGGAAAATATATTATTATTTCAAAGACAGACTTTTAATTGAAAAGTAAGTTATAATATTATACCTTCTGGCTAAGGAGGATTTCTTGTGTGTGTGTTTTGCAATGAATATTGATATTAGCAGATGTTTATCTGCAGGGGAATTGATGAAACATCTTTCTAGAAGAAAAAGTGATTTACTTACATGCAAGACCAGCATGTTCATTTGCCCTTGGAGGCAAATAAGAACCAGCCTCCTTGGTACAGAGCTATTTTTGTCTTCCTCTGAACACTGCTTATCATGCATTATGCATGTTTTTTTAAAAATGCTGTCAGCAGATACAGCCAGCCATTAACCTTAAGTACTTCCTATTTAAAGATAGCACCTGTAGTCAGTGCATTCAATTGTGTGGGACAGAGGCCTTAGGTCACTTGCTGATGATGGCAGAGACCTGATCCTGGAATGGCATGTCAGCATTTTACATCCAGCTCTGTTGGGAAGCGTACAGTTCTATATATCTGGTAGCTACTTTGGGCAGGGTCTTCCTGTTCTTGGTGCTGCAGTGACCTTTTGCAATATCACCTTTTTGTGTACTAAGGATAGGAAGAGGGGGCTCGTATATAAAGCACTAGATCAAGCAGCAGAGGGAATAGTTTTGCACCCTTGGGCAGAGTGCCCTTGGCAGAGGGGGGATAGTGCTCACAGCTAATGTAGCATATTTGCCACTGGACAATAGAAGCATTTCACAGCACAATCGTCTCTGCAGACTAGGCAAGATCTTGAGGCGTTCTGTCCTGCTGTATAAGGCCAATAGGCTAATGTAGCTGGTTGAGTATTTTTAAGGTAGTAAAGTTTAGGTCAATTTTATTTAGAAAGATTTGTCTAGAAGCTGATATCCATACTACTGACTCACTGTGAGAGAGGATGGTGGTATAGAGAAGAAGGGGTGAGCAAGTAGGGAACTTGATCTGCCTGAGCATTTGTTCCCTAGGTTTTAAAAATACTGTTTGTTTCAATCAGAGTGATCTATTCAAATTTGTTCCCCAGCATTCTGTTTTACCTTGTGTTAACTACATTCATGGTGTAGACTGACAAGATGTTTAGCAGTCCTGGCACAATTGTGGTTGACTGATGTAAACATTTCCTGCCAGCATATGTTGAATAGCTTACGTTTGTCAAAGTCAATCCACCCTGGTCTCTTCCTGTCTGGATCAGTACCAGAGCAGAGTTTGTATTTTGCAGTAATGAACAGCTAGTCAGTTTGTGGAAACTCTTGTTATTCACTGTATCTCCTGAACTATATTTGCTGCTGCTTTGTTGAAAGTATGCTGTTGTAAATTTAGAGGAAAAAAAAGCCCACTCCTGTTATGATTTAGAACTGCAATTCTGGTATTTTACATTTTTGCCTGGTACACCTTTTTGGCACATGAGCAGTGTCTGCACCTAGCTTGGTTGGTGGCTTTCTACCTTGCACCAGATGGGAGATTGACCCAATGATTAACAGGCATCTGTTTGTGCAACAGTATTTTTCTCTGAACTACCTGTGTAAAAATTTCAGAGAGGAATGAAACAGTTTTGTCTTTACAGATACTGTATCTATGCACATGAAATATGAACAGGCCTTTAATGTGTTTGAGAATGGACATTTTGGTAAGTTAATTGCACTAGATTTTTAGCCAGTATAATGTGAAAGTCCTACCAACTCAGATCAGACCTTGAACACTTAAAGCTGTCTAGAGCTCTTTTCAGAGGAAACACAAGTTCAGGTGGCTGATAGCTCATTTCCAGGTTAATATGCTGGAAAACTTAAAAACTACCTTCCCTTGCAGTGGAAGCTGCTTTTCTGCAGTAATGGGTAGAGGTATAACTAGCATTTACATATATTATCTGGCCCCGGCATCCCTAATTCATTTTGTGAATTACAGAAACATTGTACTAAAGCATACAGACCACTTCACTACTTGTTTTTCCACAGTTCTGCCATCAGAGGAATTGAAAGTGCACTGTCATCAGGCCTGCTAAAGGTAGATTTTTCCTCTGATGCTTGTTGAAATGCCATTGTACTTCAAGCTGACAATGGTCCTGGTAGTGGTCTATTTCTGATACAGAGAGCCAGGAATTCAAGTTCTTGGGCTACTGTATTGCAAGACAGCTGTTCATCTGCAGAAAATAACCAGATTGCGATCCTAAGCTACAGGACCATTTCATTGAGTATTGGGTTTGCATGGCAAAGTTTTGGTAGAGGGAGTGCAACAGGGGTAGGTACTGTGAGAAGCTGCCTCCATGTCCGATAGAGCCAATGCCAGCCGGCTGCAAAATGGCCCCACCACTGGCCAATGCCAAGCCCATCAGTGACAGTGGGAGCAGATCTGGGATAATGTGTTTAAGAAGGGGGAAAAGTTCCTGTGTGTTAGCAACTGCAGCTGAAGAGAGGAGTGAGACTATGTGAGAGCAACAGCCCTACAGACCCCCAGGTCAGAGCAGGAGGGCAGGAGGTGCTCCAGGTGCCAGAGCAGAGGTTCCCTTGCAGCCTGTGGTGAAGCCCATGGTGAGGCAGGCTGTCCCCCCTGCAGCCCGTGGAGGTTAACAGGGGAGCAGGTATCCCCCTGCAGCCCGTGGAGGACCCCGTGCTGGAGCAGGTGGATGCCCAAAGCAGGCTGTGACCTCGTGGGCAGCCTCAGCTGGAGCAGGTTTGCTGGCAGGACTTGTGACCCTGTGGGGGACCCAGGCTGGAGCAGCCTGCTCCTGAAGGACTGCACCCTGTGGGAGGGACCCACGCTGGAGCAGGGGAAGAGTGTGAGGAGTCCTCCCTCTGAGGAGGAAGGAGTGTCAGAAGCCATGTGTGATGAACTGACTGCAGCCCCCATTCACCACCCCCCTGCACTGCTGTGGGGGAGGAGGTGGAGGAAACTGGGAGTAAAGTTATGCCTGGAAGAAGGGAGGGGTGGAGGAAGAAGTTGTTTTTTAAGATTTGGTTTTATTTGTCATCATCCTACTCAGATTTGATTGGTAGTAAATTAAGCTACTTTCCCTGAGTTGAATCTGTTTTGCCTGTGATGGTAATAGTTGAGTGATTGCTTCCTGTCCTTACCTTGACCCACGAGCTTTTGATTTAATTTCCTCTCCCCTGTCCTGCTGAGGAGGGAGGGTGACAGAGCAACTCTGTAGACACCTGGTGTCCAGCCAGCGTCAACCCACCACACCTTGCATATACAATGGACAGGGATGCTTGTATCCTTAGTCAAGTGACACAGCTACATGGGATAGAAAGTAAGTCTGTTTTTTTCTCTGTGAAACTGAGTTGAAACATGAAAAAAAATTAATAAGAATAGCAGAATTGGCTGTAGGCCTGGAGTCACATTTATCTCTTTCACTTGTAGAAAAAGCTTATTGATTGTGCTAAGTTACTGATTTTAGATGAATTAAATAAGCATTTCCCCTGTTGCTGGAGAACAATGATAATTATTTTCAGAACAGGAAAACTTGACCATGGGCAGAAATTAGTGCTGTCCCACTAGCCCTTATCTTCATCATGAATAATTGTCTGATACTGCCAGCTTAGGAAAGGAGGCTGTTTATTTGCCTCCCACATAGGTCCAACCCAATGCAGTTTTCATGTTGTACCATGTCAGCTAGCACAACTTCCTGTCCCACAGGACAAAATGTTGTCATCACACTGCCCACTGAATGTGCCAGTTGGCTATTTACTGAGCCTAGGACAGCTGTGCTGTTGATGAAAACAACTTAGTTCGGCACCAGGGTTACTGTCACTACATACAGCTATATACCAAGGGAGATGGAAAATATCTTTTTGAGCTGGAGGTCTGCAGGCATAAATGTAGAGAATTTTGCTAAATGAACCAAGTGATCTGATGAATTATTGGGATGGGAATATCTTTCACCATATAATTTCTTAATGAAAACTTAGGATTGTAGAGGAAGATTTTAGCTGGATTTGAGTGCTTTTGCTTCTGAAGTGGAGGAGTCTAAGTAGTCAGTATGATGTAGAACTTGGCTGAGAATAAACTCCTCACTGAATCTAGATGATGCTGTTGAAGTAGAGTGGAAAGAATGAGTACAGTTGTATTAAGATCTGAGATTCCCATCTTGAATATGGTGCACAAGTTTTGGTAAACTCTTTTCAAGAGTTGAAGTAGAATAAGAATAAATGAGAAGCAATGTGACTACGATTTTAGTGGACTTCCCCTATCTACTCAGACTGCATGGAATTTGCAGGTATTTTGCTCCTTTCTTCCTGTACTATGACTATGTTGCAGAAATTATTCTTCTATTTACAGATTCTCTTCCTTTGATAATCATCTTAGCTGACTTGTATTTGCTTTGTTATTTCATATGCTGTCAAGTACAGATACATATCCTCAGTTTGTATATGCTGGCAGGAAAACTTTGATTTGCATGTGTAAAGTCAACCCCATTGTTTCAGCTTATAAGCAAAGAAGGTCTAGGGACAAAGTTTATCACATTTCTTGTATTAAAATAATAATTTTAATTCTAAAAGTTCTTTTATTAGAAGTAATTTGCTGGATGATAGGCAACATTGCAAACAATTTCAACAAATGCTCGTGATATTAAATCATGGTCAGCTTCCTCCTAGCAACACAACTAGTCTCCCATGGATTCCAGTCAAAATTATGTTCTTATATACAAAGAAAAATCTGAGAATTTAGTCTTATATGTTGGGCTAATAAGGCTATGTGTCAAAGGCAAGGGTACATTGATACAAATCAGTATCAACAGAAGCAAGTAAGCTATGAGATCTGCTGGGATATGACACTGTTCTGTCACTGTAATCACAATTTTAGGTTATTCTACCTGTGCATTAATACACATTATTTCTTTATTGAAAAAAAAAAAATCCTCTGAAGGTAGTAATCCCTTCTTCCTGTAGCTACACAGGAGTTGGGAGGAATAGTTATTTAAATGTGAAATGTAGCAGTTGCTGATTATGAAGTATCTATAGATCTTGGATTCCCCTAAGGAGACCATATTGCCATGATGGTAACCTAGCTGGGTGAAGAATTGCAGAATTTTGGTAACAAGGGAACATGCCACACAGTCTTGGATCTAATTCTAGCTTTACCTTTCTGTTTTTGCAGGATTTAGAAGTCAAAACTAGTTTGAAATTGACCTTTGCAGGGAGAGAAGTGTGTTTTCATGCTTTTCAGCTCATTTGATTACAGTGTAGAGTTTAAGATTCTCTTCTGACTTTCTAGGAAAGCAACAGCAAAGGGATAAAACCTGGAGCTTGACCACTTGCTTTTAGTCTCTTGATATATTTTATTTATACAGTTTCAGGGGAAACAAATCTGAGAATCTACATAGAAATTGATAACTATTGGGTTTTGGTCTGAAAAGAGAATTAGCATTTCCAGTAAGTGTGCAAACCTTGGTCTCTGGCAAACTTCAGTGCAGCTACCCATTAAAAATGCTTAAAATTAAGCAAGAACATTGCTCTGAAGGAAGCCACTTTCAACTCCAACAGTTTGATACCATATACTCCAAAGGATGTCAGTCTGTTATTAGCGAAAAACATGGATAACTAGTATCCTTGTTGGAAGGCCAAATCTTAACTCATTCCATAATTCTGCCTTTCCTTGACACTAAGTAGGCAGTGATTTAAAGCTGCAGCTCTCTCCCTAGAGGTCAGAGGCCAGTAGCATGGTGCTACTCGATGCTGTGAATAGAGTTTTTTGTTGCTGAAGAGCCAGAGTGGCCAGTCATGTGGAAGTTAACAGCAAGGGAGGGCAGCTTAGCTTTCTGTTTGTGTTCAGCGCCCTGCTGTGGCATATCTACATGGCACAACAGGTAGCCTGCAGGCCAAGGGTAAGACATCAAATATTTGGACATGTGTGAAAATTTTAGTAAGACAGTTTCTACAGCATTGTGATGTATCAGAGTAACAGCATCAAGGTTCTAAATACTTCTGATTATTTATCTAAATAAATCTATGGTAAATGGTTTAAAATATGTGGAATTAAGCCTTTCTCAGTGGATATTTTATTGATTACCCCAAGATAGCAAAGAAAACCTAGTTCTCCCCATAAACCGCTTTGTTAGTGTTAGTGATGTCAACACTTGGCAATAGTCAGTGTAAGACTACAAAGGGTTGGTAAAACCATCTGAGATGAGATATTTGACATACAAGAGCGAGCTGTTGAAAGGAGGGATTGGAGAAGGAAGGATAAATTAGAGAGTTTTATTATGAGGGAAAACTATGTCGTACAGTACATGACCATTCAACCGTAGCCTTGTTTTAGAATTTATCTTTGGTAGTTGCCTGTTTTAACGATTAACATCTCTGCAGCATTCTTTCAGGTTTTGCTCAGTTAATGTTAACAAGCTGTTGTCAGCCTTCATGAGAAGACAGAACAATGCCTGTGAGGCAGGCTTTTTTTTTTTTTGAGTGATTTGTGTATGTATTCTTCTAACCGCCAGTGAGTTCTGGTGTACTCCTTTCTCACACCATTGAAGTGAAACTCTTTTTGTTGCCTGGTTTATATAACTTAAATTCTTTAGCTTCCCTCACCTTGAGACCAACATATGCTGAAACAAGTCAACAGCCTCTATCAGATTAAGCCCTGGCAGCGAGGTTATCTAACAATACCAGGCGAGGAAGGAGAAGGAAGATGTAAAATAGGAATGTGTTTTGGTGTGTGAAACCCCTGCTATCCTAAAACATCTAGAATAAATTTGAAGAGAAAAATGGTACAGTCAGAAACAGCATATGGGAAACTTAAAAAACTGTAAGAGGTACACTGTTTATAAACATCACCTTAAAGAGAGAAAAGTCAAGAGTGTACGACTCAGCAGGCATGCAGAAGCTGCTAGAGCTGTAAAACAAGTAGGTTTAGCCCACCCTTTTCTTTGCTCCTAAGAATTCATGCCCCCCTCCTCCCCTGAAGTCGCCTGTAATTGCTGGAGTGGAGATCTGGAGTCAGAAAAGCCACTTCGGAAAATAAGCAAAAAAGGCATCATTTCATTTACAAATAAATGAATGAACAAAGCGGTTGAATGCTTTTCAATTTGTCTTCAGTCTACAGCAATGGTCCTTAAACTTTGAACTATACATGAAAATGAAATTGTTTAATATACCACCTAAACAGTCTATCTGGACTTATATTCTAAAGCTATATGGTAAGATGTGCTTTTGCAACAGTAATGTATGCATGAGTATGTTCATCATTAAAACAGCAAAAAGTTCTACCTGGTACAATCTATTCTTACTGCTCTTGCCTTCTTAATACCCTTGAAGTTGTAAGATGATATCTGACATACCAGTCAACTAAGTAATGTAAGTTTGTCTTCTCACTGTGTTGGTATGAAACTAATTTCAAACTTCTGAATGTGAGGAAGGGTATGTGAAGGGGATCTTACATAATGTCTATTGAGGAAGCTCTGAAAACTTCAGTTGTTTCTGAGAGAGAGAGAAACATGTATCTGTAAGCAATTGTAAAACTAAATGGTTAGTTTTCGCTTCCTTATAATGCCATTCCTAGCTAGCATTTTAAAAGTGAAATTTCATCAATACTGTATTAGTGGTAGAATCCCATCTACTAACTAATACCTATAGTCTGTCTTAGAAATGAAAGAACACTTCCTTTAGCTAAACAAGCCTATGAGTACCTACTGCTGAAGACACATCTCTTACAAGGACTAATTTCTTAAGTGGGGCTTTTACACTCCTGTCTTTTATTCCCCTTGAATGTAATTTTTGCCTGCATGGGACAGGGGCTTTACTTTTACAGATGTCTTCTGCCATAAACCTGCTGATTCTAGCTGTTGTTTTGTTTCATATAAAATTTTTTGTTTACTTAGTAAATAGTACTTTTAATAATCTTTGAACTTCTGAAGTAATAATGCATTTGCCTGCTCACCTAAGGAAAAAAATGCAAGACACTGAAGTATGTCTATTGCTCACAAAAGAAAAAATCACCTTTGCTCCTATTCTTAGGAGCAGTAGTGACAAATAGATAAAAGCTAATCTTTTATTAAAACTGTCCTGAACAAAATGATTACCAGATTCTGATGTTCTGTTGAATTACCTTCACCACTGAACTTTCAGCAAAGCTCTGAAACAGCTTCAGGCTTTCATTGTACAAATTATATAGACAAGACTGACTGAAATAATCAGTGGTACTCTTCAGAATAGATCTATAAAGTCATCTTGAAACTCCTGCTGTAACTGAGGGGTTTTGGTTTTGTTATGCTTGACCAAAGAAACACACAAAGAACTGTTACACAAACAACGAACAAAGCAATATGCCTATCTTTCTAGGGAATGGTTTCTAGCCAACAGACAGGGGCCCATACATGTAAAACTGCTTCAAGTCCTGAAGCACCCTGAAACTGCCAAGGTACTGGTCTCTGACTTGTAAAGAACCGTGCCTGTTTATCCGGAGTTGGAGTCTGACTTGAGCATGTGGAGGTAGGTGAAACTTATTTGCTAATTTGGCTAACACCAGTTGATAGTCTCCCAGTGAGGTGTGAAGCTGTTTCAAACCAGGAGGCAAATGAATCTGTGCAACAAAAGTATTTGCAGAAATTCACTAACTGAATTTCCTTGACTGTGTCATCAAGGACATACTCTGTTATGCTGATACTTGACTAGTTGTGCGGTGGTGTTTTTTTGTTGTTGTTGGTGGTGTTTTTTAAAAATAAGAACACTGTTGCACTGTCAGAGAGACATGGGAATTTTGTATTGTTGCTCGTATCGCCAAAAGGAAGGAAGAAGAGTAGCAGGGCAAATGATTAGGATCTCCATGACTTCTAAGAACATTAGGGAGAGATCGATAGCATCTGATTCAATTTCTTCACTTGTATGACCATGACTAACACTTTGAGGCTTTGTGCACTGTGTGTAATTGGAAGGTAGTATAGGAAGATACAGAGACAAATCACTTACCTATTTGTGCATTTTCTGCAGTGCTGCTTCTCAGTTTCTCTGTCTTCATTCAATACCACCATGCCCCTTTCTTATCCTTTCACAGAATCTGAGTGGAAATCAAACTTAATGCTTGAATCTACTTTTATGAATCAGCACTGATTTCTGTCAGTTAAGCAAAATGAAATTGAATATTCCTGGCACTGAAAGTGATGGACCAATTATGTTGCTTGTTAGCACTGTATTTGCTGCAGAATACAGCATGTTTTCACTGTGCAGTCATTTTCTTAGTTGTATGGAGGGGACAGCTGGAATGAGAATCCTGCTCTGGGTTGCCTTTAAATCTCAATGTGAGAGATTCTTCAGGGAATAGTTTTGAACACATTAAATAGTTCTCTGCAGTAGCCTTTTTATAGTGACTGCATGTAGTCTAACTTTCTGGATTATGGTGTAAAAGCTCCCTGCTCACAGTATTTCTAAAATATTTTAACAGTTCAAATGAGAAGCCTTCCAAACTGTGGAGAAGAGATTCCTTGAAGGTCAAGTTTTCTAGAAGTGTCAACTTAAGACCAAGACCTGTGAACCTGGAATCAGAGATCTGAGTTGAGTTCTCAGAAATCTTGTGTAACCTTGAGTAGGTAGCTTAAGGCCAGTCCTCCAGTTGTTGCCTTGCATTGCACGTAGGGCAGGTAATGAACAGCAGTCTTTTTGAAATGCCATATTAAGCTGCTGAGGACATACTGTGCTACTAGCAGTGCCTACTTTAGTACAATTCATGCTTACTGCAGTCTATCTGATTTGATACTACTTCCTTCTGAGGTGATAGACCTTTAGCAGGAATTTGTGCAGTGTATATCTTCCCAATATTCTTGCTATGTAGTTTTTTCCTTTGTCTGAAATGCTCTCAGGGTTCACCCTAAACTTATGAAGTACTAAAATGAATGATAGAATACCTGAAGAAAGAGTGTAGTAGAATGGTTTGATCTTTGGGTATTCAATCCCCAGTCAGTCAGAACTAGGAGTGGAAAAGACCACTAGAGGAGAGGGGTGGTGGTGGTGTGGGGTATGTGTGTATAAAATTAAGTGTACTAAACATACAACATTTTTCGTGATATCAGCTGCAGGCCCTGATTTGCAAACAAAATCTGGCAAGCAGACTTAAGGTCCTGTGCAAATGTACTGGTTAAAAACAAGAGGATTTTCTATCCTGGTCAAGGCATTAGCCTGGGACAGCCAGAGTAGGACTTGGCAATTTAGTTTATTTGCCTCAAATTCTGACCTTTAAAACTGGCATAACACCACTTTCTTACCTCAGAGGAATTTGTGAGAGACACCCAATAAAAAATTAAGGGTCTTTGACATGATAATGGGGTACCTGTAATAACCTATCCAAGTACCTGTTGTTTTAGTGGGTTTGTTTATTATAGGTATGATTGCTCTGTAAATGCAATAGTAAGGGAATAAAAGAAATATGTTCTCTGAATAGTTCAAAATATTTCTTAATTTATGCAAATACATCTTTGGACTAAAATTAATTACATGTGATTAATAAATCATTTTACCTCTATGTAGTAATTATGGAACATTCCAAAGGGATAAGAAAAATAACTTGTTGTTTTATGAAATGATTTAAACTGCTACAACTAACAGACAACATACTTAAACATATGTACAAATGAACAAAACAATTTTACAACTCACTGTAGTTTGGGGATTTCTTACCACTATGTACTAAGTTCATAACACTTCAGGTGTTAAGAAAGCAAGTTTGCATTTTGTTGCAGTTGAGTAGGTCTCAACAGTCTTCAACACTCTTAAATGAGAAATGAATTTGTCTGAATAAAAATAGTGTTAGAGTGCCTTAAGGGTCAAGCTGATGTTAGAGCTTGATGATGACCTGATTTTATTGGGATATTGTACATAGGCAATATAGACAAATTCTGTCTGAAGAACATACCAGCTAAAAAGTGTGTGTGAGGAAGACAAAGGCATGAAAGTGAAGTGGTTTGCCCAAGGTCACAGAACTTATCAGTTGCCATGTCAAGCACAAACTTGACATTTCCTGAGCTCTAATCCAGAAAAGATCAGTCTGAGACATGGTCAGTTTTCAGGGGTTTTGCCTTTTATTGCTCTGCTCTTTTATTTTCAGAAAAGGCAAATCAAAAAGTGTGAAGCTTCTACTTATGTATGGGTCAACTAACTGATCTTACCGTCAATGTTAGCACTCCAGACATGCATGCTGTATGAATTTGTACTTACATTTGCGTTTTTCTTCTGAAGCTTCCAAGCAGATTTACTAGTGGTGGAGGAGAGTTTCATCTAGTATTTCTGAGTACTCTTTGGATAAATTTGAGTGGAGAAGGAAAGAAATGGTCTTAATAACTTGAAATGTTTTGGGTATGGGACCATGAGTTTAGCTCCTCAGTTCAAAAGAACAAGAGGGACTGTGTATTTTCAGTGGATGACACTGAATTCAAGTTCTGTTCCCTGGCCTGGCCATGAACAAAGGCCAAAAATGTACTATGCTTCATGCTGGCTGTCCCCGAGCTCTTTCATGTTCTGGACAGATATGAGTAAGTGATGGTAAGAGCTGTAGATCTTTTGTCAACACATAGGTATACATTTAACTCTACACAAAGTGATGCAAGTAGGACAACCTTTCACTTCTGGATGCTGATCCAGACTATAGGTTGTATAGCTTTTCTGTGTATTTTGTGTCCTTGCTTATTCTGAATCCATGTGGGAGAGGAAGAGAAGATGTGATAGCAAACCCAATTTTTTTCAAAGCTAAAAAATGATAACCTTGTAGAAACATTTTATTAAAGCACAGGAGGCATTTTGGTTAGCTGAGATAGAGGTTTCTTTCATCAGCAGATGTTACTCATTGCAAGCAAACTCTGTGCTCAATTATGCGCATTGTTTTCATGATGGAAGACAACTGCTATCTAGAAGGGGCTGATGTGGGACCATTGATCTCTCATTTCAAAGGAGCTGAAGGCATGGTTCTAGCAGTAAAGTCACAAGAGCAACCAACTTGCAAAATTACTATTTTTTTGTGTATGTGCATGTGTATTCTACCTGGATTCAGTATTAACAAAGGAATTTCATAACAGTAAAAAGGAATGAGGCCACTTATTTATGGTCTCTATTAAAACAAAATAAATTCTAGCATATGGAATCCAGGCTTTCAGTTTAGGTTTTGTCCTTTTTTCCTTGTGGATTTAAAGGAACTTTTTGTTGTTATTTTCTTCCTGAAACTCAAAACCATGTTCTCAGGAGGTGTCTGAGGATAAGATGTGACTTTAGCCATATTAATAGTGTGAAGAAGACAAATTTGAGACTTCAGCTAGAATAAAATAACTGAACTCTTTTAAATAATTTTTCTGAAAATTTGCTCTGGAATGATGAAGTACTGTTATTCCATTTTACATAATGAGACCTTACTAATTTTGTCAAGATAAGTGATTAAACAAGAAGGAACTTGCACATTATTCATCCTTCATGCCCTGTTAAAAGTTTGTGTGTGGGAAAGCTGTTATTGAGTTATGGAACCTAGAAATGAAGCTAGCAGGTCCCATCACAACACAGTCAGCCTGGGCATGAAAAAAAGTTATGAGAGAAAGGAGATGTCTGGCAGATGCTTGGGAAGAAAGCTGATGGCTTGCCCACAGGTCCTGGTATTGAAGTGGACAGGCTTTTCCTGAGGAAGAAGGGTGGTGGTGAAGTGTTGCTAACTCAGCTGCTGCCTCTCTAGATATTTTAATCTCTTGTGCTGGTATCAGTTTTGCTGAGCTGTTTGCAACTCTACTGGATGCAGGTAATGCAAGCTTGCTCTGTAGGAGCCTTTTGTTTTGCTGAGGATTCTCTGTGGTGCTTAGCTGCTCATGATGGGTATGAGTTGAATTTTTTTTGGCATGTTACATATATGTAATGTGAATGTTGCTTGTGCTCATTGGCTAGCACAATATCCCATATTGCCATGAAGCAGAAATTTTCACACTTTCAGAATTGTTGTCGGGTGAATAACTAGCAACTAACACTTTCCTAACTCCTGTCCAAGTGCAGAAGTTTGAATATCTGGCCCATATCCTCCCTTTCTCTATGGTAAAAATAGGTACAATTTATATGAATTGTTATTCTAAAATGATGCTAAGCTGACAGACTTGCTGAGAGGTACAAACATAAGTTGGCAAGAGCCAATTAAACCAATTGTGTAATTAGAAATCCATCTTATTGTCATCAGTAACTCTGTCCCTGGAACTGCATGCATGTAACTGGGTTTAATAGCATGCACTGCAATAAAAAGACTGACTGTTGCTTATTTTGTTGTAGAATTTTA
Organism: Falco naumanni; assembly: GCF_017639655.2. Lineage (NCBI taxonomy): Eukaryota > Metazoa > Chordata > Aves > Falconiformes > Falconidae > Falco > Falco naumanni. The sequence goes on from NC_054066.1 coordinate 4,686,855, forward strand.
CTGCCTTTTCAAAGCTCTGACATCTGTGTACCAAAGCACTTAAAATAGAGACTTAAGAATTTACCTCCTGACTTACAACTTTGTATTGGTGTCCATTGCATGAAGGCAGGAGAACAAATAACTAAATGCAGTCTCTCTTGGTCTTTGGAGGAATTAAAGCAATTTGACTGCACAAAGTAATAGAAAGATGCGATTGGGAAAGTTAGCTTTGTACTCAGACTCTGATTTACAGTTCATTATTTTATTTTTTTAAATGGATTTGCACTTTTTCTCTTGTGCACAAACAGCCAGAACTTTAGTATGGGTACAAAAATTCATAAATCCAGTCTTCGTTTCCTTAGTCCAGCTTGATAGGTACTGAAAGCAGCAAGTGTGAGGAAAATGCTACTCAGTCTTGGATTGAAGAATGATCAGTGCAGATGGTAACTTCAGGAAATCAAGCTGCCAGATTCTAACCTGTCAGTTCAGAGCATGGGCAAGCTGCAGCTTTATAGAGGCTTAACACTGCCAAACTTGAAAGATTTTTATAGGGCTGAAAAAGAAACATTCCTGACAGCTTGATAATTTCCAGTCTTTGCTCAAAAGCAGATGGATGTAAAAGCTTTTTGACTTAACAGTTGTTTAAAAATGTTGACAAAACAGGATTTTTTCATTGAGCAAATAAGCTCTTTTTGCATGGCTTGAAGGAAAAAACGAAGCCTGAGACAGTCTTTGTGGGAGATGGCATCCAGAATGACTTGAGAAAGGGAAAAGTGATTAAATGAGGTCTTAAGCATGGAAAACATTACGTTGCTTTGCCTATTAGGGCTGGCAGTTTTGGCTGTGTGATAGTAAACAGCACAGGGAACCTGGTATGGCAAGGACATGTACGTCCATCTCTTGCTGGCTGCCAAATGTGATTTGCCAACCAGCCTGCTTTGAATGTGACTTGAATACTTTCCTTTCAATGTATATATCGTATCAGCTGAGTGTCAGAGAGAGTTTTCTAAAGAAAGACTAAGAAACAAGTAAGACTGAAGTATGTCCTTCTACTCAGCCTTTTTCTGAAAGAAGGTCCCACAACAGCAGAAGCTCATGTAGATGAGATCAGTAAACATTTGTAGCTGAGCCCCAAAGAAGCACAGTGGCTGTACAGCTGTATGCATTAACATGCTGATCACAGAGATGCACTAGGGAGACTCAGCTGTGGTTCAGATGAAATGCCTGCATAGCTTGATGAAGGTTAAGGGTTAATTAGAAGCTGCCAGGTGAACATGAATTTGGGCAGTATTTGTGGGGATTGTTTTGGAAGGGGGTCTAAAGAATGCATGAGAAGAAATAGCTGCTGTTTAAATATAAGGGGTGACCTAGGACTAATCAGCAAACTAAGATAGCAGAGAGACACCAAGGTTAGCGTTGAAGCCTGTTAGATCTTCATGGTGACTTCTGTATGTTGTTACTGCTTTGTCCCCTAGACTAGAAGGGGAGCGGAAAGTTTCAAGACAATGTTTGGTGCAGGTGGGGGGAATATGGGTGGAAGAGACGAATCTATACAAGCCTTGTTTTTTAAGTGTCGGGACCAGTTTATACAATTTTCTCCTCCATGCAGATTAAAAAAGTTCATAGTTTATATCATTTGCACCATCCATAACTGGATGTCCTGTAAGCAATGCAAATATGCTAACAAGGCTAGACCTTGTCTTGGATTCAGCTTTGTGAAGAGGTTAGGACTATTGCCTTGCACTTCTGAAATGGTACAAACAGGTTATAGCCAAGGCTGACTCATCACATGCTTTCATAGAGATAAATATTCATCTATCAGCCTCTAAACCCGGCCTATTAGCTGCCCTTTCATATTCCAGTTTTCTTAGCAAAAGAGAGTTCCTGGAGCATACCATAGCATCTCTGATCTGGAAAATTTTGGCTCTGGGACGTGCTTTCTGATGTTTTTGTATTTGGTCAATTTGGAAAACCAAAGATAAGCCACAGGGTGAAATAGATTCCTGCTATTAAACCATGCATTGCTGCATTTTATTTCTCTGATACTGTATTTTTTTATTTATCTTCAATTTGCAGTTTGTTCTACACATGTGTTTATTCATTGTCATGAAAGCCATTGTGGTCTGAGATCTATGTGCAAAGTAAAGTGTAAATGGTCTAACATCAAAGAATAAAAAAATTTAGGTTATTAGATTTCTTGCTGTTGAATTCTGTCTGCATATTCTTTCATGCCTCTGCTGTTGCTGAGTGCTTGGAAGGGGAGTTGTTCTACCTGAAATCTTTTATAAGTATGATATCGTAAATTTTCTTCTCATAAGGCAGGAAAATTTAGGAGACTTTGCTAATATTTAAATTGGTGTCAGCAAGGTTCAGTCATTTTTGTAGATCTTATTTTTGTCTTGTTGACTGCTTGGTCTCTTGAGTTTTGAAACAGTCTATAGCAAAAATGTGTCAAACTACCCAGAACGATGTTTTGCAGGTTTAAAAGAATCTAGGAGATTCAGCTAGTCTGTGCAATTATGAAAAACCATAACTGCTGCTTAAGGCATTAATGGTCTTAAGTGCTACTGTGCTTGCTTAATCTACAGTTTTATATTTATCCCCCTGCCATATGACTACCAGGTTTCAGCCCCTGAGTATTGCCTTGTCACAAGGCATTTGTCAAAAGTCTTTTGCTGAGCCCTCTGCTATCTTTTGATAAACTGCAGCATCCAGAAAGAAATGTAAAGGTAGTTACATGCCAGACACTGAGATCCCCTCCAGGACTCTTACTTGAAGCAGTTAAATGAGCTCCTCAAGAGAGCCCCATGCCCCAAGGAGCTTTGAAACTTGCTTCTGGTGTGAGTGGGAAAAGAACAATCCAGTCACACTGTGGATGTTACCTTGGTCCCTGCCAACGTGTGTGAGGCAGAGTACAAAGCAATAGAAGGCCTAGCAAGCAGAACGCCGCACCTACAGTATTACCTAGTAGAGCACAAGAACAGTGCTTCTCTGCTGCAAGGAGGGAGGTGCAGAGAATAGCTGTTCAGAGGATAGGCAGCTCTTCTCCTGACTCGACCCCCTTGGGGCAGATCTGCACATCTGCAGCAGCTGCTATGAAGTGTCCTTAGCTCCACTGAAGCTACTGACTGTAATAGCTGTGCAATGACACTTCCCAGCAGCTGTGGATCTGCCTCTAGGGAAGAATAGCATTGGACCTAGCAAGCTTCATCTAGCAATATTTTGCAAGCAGGTATCCTTATGTAACTAGTCTCCCATCCGGGTTGTTTTAATTGCAGAAGCTTCCCCTCTGCACCCCAACACAGAGCACCCTGGCAGTTGCACTTTCCCATTGTTGGTGCTTGGTTACATCTTTGCTGAAGCTGTAGTAAATCAGGCTTTTGGCTTTGCAGATTCCCAGTTCCCTTCCCCCAACACTGGCCTGGAAGCCACCATCTCAGTTTTACTGTACTGCACAACATAAAGGTCTTGGAGAGATGGAGCCAGCCTTTTGGACTAGCAAAGAAGAGTGGAATAGACCAGCAACAACCCAAAGATGGAGGATGCAAAATGTGCTGTCTAGCTGCTGCAGCCAGCTTTGTGTGAAATGTAGGCACCTGGATACTGAGAGGTTATGATTTGCAATAGTTAAGGTATGCCTTACTGAAAATAGTTCCTAAAAGCTAGTGGGCCTAATCTTCAGGGTCTTGTATTTAGTAGTCCTTTTAACACGTCAGGAGCTTGCAGACTATTGCTAAACAGGGTATGTACATTTTTATAGTGTCATATCAGTTGTAAAGGGTAGTGGGGATCAGGCTTATTCTCCTATCTTTTCTCTTGTTCTTATGGTTTATTACCAGTCAACTGAATCAGACAAGTTCAGAGCTGGTGTGCTTTTTGTTTCCTTTTCATTTGCTCCTGTAGCTCTGCAACAACTTGCAAGTTAGCTTCTGTCAGTGACAGTCAACTCCCTGAAACAGCAATTTTTCAAATGTTTTGACTTTTATGTCCCTAAGAGTGCTGCTCACCTCCTGGCTTGTGTTTTTAGTGTGTGGGGTCTATGTCTGGCCCTGTTAATGTATGCTCCAGGAAGAAAAATGCGCAAGCAGAATAGACCATATGTTTTGCAACAATTGACCCCAACAAAGTACAAATTTGAGAACTTCAGTTTAAACTGAACTGAAATGGCTTATAGGTATCTTGTGACTGAGTAATTGTGAATATTTTATGTCTAAAAGGAACTAACATGACTAGGGAAGACAAAAATAACATGGTATTTTTTTTCATCCTCTGAGTCTGTGCAAATGAGATTTTGCAAAGGACGTTCTGTGAATATAGTTTGCATTATTCTCTATTTTGTTTAAATGCACTGCTTCATGAGTTGTGCTTCTGTTGTGGGCTTCTTGTAGAGGATGAATCAGGCTATGAGATAATTATAGCATGAAAATTACCTTGGAGGAAACAGTGCTATCTGAGTGCAGTGCTATTCTGTGGTGATGACCTGGAATTCATTCAAAGGTTTTTATGGAATATAGGCTTAAATGGCTTCAGAAGCACTTTCAGGCAAAAGTGATGAGGAGGCCATAATGTAACGTGTGCTTTTACAATTGGGGAACTAAGGTGCTAGAGGGGAATCAGAGAAGCAATGTAATAGCTTTGCAGTTGAGCTTTCCTATCAGTATTTAGGAGGCCTTTGTTTATGTCCCAGCTTGGCTAGCCACACCTTTTGTGACTTGGGCAACTCAGTGTCTCTACTGTCATTCTTCCCCTTCTGGTCCAGCTGAGCAAAATTCTCTTGGTATATAATGTATGTGAAAGGACAGTGATGGTAGTCTCTTAAAGCAGGTCTGAGACAAAGTGTATGTTTTAGTGGGGCCAATTAGTGTAGGATGGTTTCTGACCCCTCAGTTATACCAAGGCTGTGTCAGCTGTTGGTGCTCTGTGTGAAAATAGTAACTGGAAGAAAACTCTTCTGACTTCCTCATGGGCACCACACCTTTCATCCCCATGCTCCATTCTTCTGGAATTGATTTAAGACCTTTTTTATTTTAAGCACGTCTGAAAAGCAGATCTAGGGAAATCTTGTCTTGTGGCTTTGTCTCATCATCAGATCCTTTTAATTGAAAGTGGAAACAGAAGGAAGATTTTTTTATTTTTGTCCTGAAATAAAGACATTTTGTGCCTAGTCTTGTGCCTCGGCCTTGGCTGCAGATTTCCCTTCAGCAGGGATATCTGCCCTATTGCTGTTTACATACATGAAGCCTGCAGGAATATAATCTCTTGGTGACCTTTCCTCTTTTGTAAACCTTAGCTGAAATTCCCCAGTGGGAGCAGAAGTCAGTAATAAGGAGCTGACATAGGATGATTGTGTAAGACAAGTTTTCCTGGAAAACTGAAGTAAGATTAAAGAGGTCTAACTGCAATTCTGTTATCTCTTCATTGGTGCAGGGCTGCTGCGACGGTTTTACACAGTATTTTAGAACTGGGGAAGTTTGTGTGAGCTAGACCTTTCTCTCTTCAAACTCAAGCCCCTCTTTGTTTTTCCTGAAGTTTAATTTCTTTGCCTGAGGCTGTGCTTGGGCTATAGAACTACTTTTTTTCAGTCAGAGCAACAAAAAGAGCAAAATTGGTGTCAGGCTTTTAGAATGTTGTAATCATCTTACTGCAGAAAGAATTCCTTAAGCAAAGGCTCTCTATCTGGAGAAGAATGTTTCTTCAGTTTATTTTAAAACAATCAAACCTGTTGGTTGACACCACTCCCCTCAGTCCCACATAATTTGAAATAGGCATTTTGAGGCTTCAGATTAGCTGGTTCTATAAATAAAAGCTAGTGTCTGTTAAAACCAAGTTCTGACCAGTTTTATTAGAGTATTAGAAACCTACTGCACAGGCTTGGGAGCCTGACTTACCTGACTATGAAGTGAGAAGCTCTGCTGGAACCAAGTACGGGTTGTGTGTGTGGCCACAGTACTATGAGGGTGTTGGTATCTGTTATAATAATACCTTGCTAATCAAAGTGGATGCCTTCTTGGTCTAATGGTTTTATGGTTAAGGTTTCATGGTTAGATAAACACAATAAATCTGGGTAACAACTCTTTATGCTTTCATCAGATTCTCTATTTTTGACTGAAAGTAAAATTTCTGATTAAAGGGCTTAATGACAGATATAAATAACTTTTTAATTTTCAAGGAAATAGTTTAGTGTTTTTTTGTGTTTAAAACCCATAATGTTCAAAAGCTTTGAGCTTTTCTTGCAAACCTAGGTAGTCTTACCACATCGTAACCTTAACTATTGATGTAGGAAGTCATTGCCTGTTAGTTATTTCTTAAAACAGCCTAAATTGGGAGATAGTCTAAAGAAATAATTGAGAATTGCACAGACACTACCTTATCTGCTGACCTCTATTATTGTGAGAAGAAAAAACCCCACCAATCTATGTTCAATGAACTTCATTCAGCTCCTTAAAGTTTCATCAACTCTTCTATAGATTCTGGAGAGGAAACCAGAGAAAAACTGAGATCCTTCTGAAAGAAATAGCTGCCACAAAAGTGAAGCAAAAAGTTGGGCTTAGCTCTCTGACACTCCAGGAAAGGTTCGTCATTGTATTGGCTCAAGAAAAAGGGTGAAGGTTTGGCTGAACAGTATTTTATCTAAATTGGTTCTCTCAACACAGCTATAAATCCAAGCTTGAATAGTGTGCTAGTGAGTATAAAATACTGAGATATAAATCAAGACTCGAACACTTTACCTGTGAGTATAAAACACTTGATGTTGTACAAGTCAAGGCTCAAAAACTGTCTTTATGAAAAGCTTGGAGAGATAAATGGTGGCACTTGAACACTGGCTGTTTGGAATATAAACCAGGGTTATATGTCTCATTTTGACATTAGTTCTTGAACGCATGTGTACATCACAATTGCCAACTCAAAATGAAATACTCAAATCTCATACCTGCCTGCTGAGATGGCAAGCATGTCAAAACTTATTTCCTGCATGCAGTCTCCTTACACATGAATTTCTTGGTGTATATGGTCCTTTGCATGGAAGAAGGGCAATGTTCTTTTGATATCAGAAGGGGGTTGTATATTTTGACATCAAATATAATGAGCATTTCTTACATCATTTAAACATATTGCATTGAAGGAAGGTGGCTGCTTTTCATCTACTTACAAAGTGACATGTTTTCAGCTGGGGAATATGTTGACCGAAGCTTTCTAAACAATCTATTTTGAAGAGGGATTGTGACTTGGTTGCCAAGCAGTTTACTTTGGCTAACAGTTCTTTTAACTTGTCTTTCTGTGGGAGGCATTGTTTGCCTACTCTGCTGAAGAATACTGATTGGGGGTTTATTTTGGGTCCCCCTTATTCATACGGAGTTAAGGGAACTCCTTGTAAGGACCCCATATTAAATTAGTACAGCATTGCAAATTCTGGGTGTAATCTGACTGACTGTCAGGGTCATGGAAGAAATGTACAAATTGTTTAATTACTCTGAGCCTTATTCATGGACTCATGATCCACGCATTGTTGAAATTGTCAGTCTCCTTCAGGTGCTGGAAGGGTCAATAGAGGTATCACCGTTTGTCTTGTTTTAATTCAGTATTTCTTCCTTTTCTATAAATATCCCTGGTTTTCTAAGTAAGGCTTGTGTGATCATCCAGTGGTTCAGTAAAAATTTAGTAAAGATATGGCAAAACTTAGTTCCACTCTCAGTATTTTGTTAGTAAGCTGAAGATGTTTGCCATCTTTCTGGTACAAACAAGAGTGAGATTTACTGTGGTGTGCCATCTGTGCAAGGCAGGAGACATTAACTTGTTTTGCTGTAATACCGTGACTCCAAGCTGAATTACACTGTAAGTGTTGCAGAGATGCATAACAGTTTTTGCTCTGAAGAGTTATGGTTTAAACACGTTAAAGGAGAATCAGGTAAGTAAGTCAGGGCGAGTGCTCTTTTGTTTAGGTGCCTAACTTCTTTGAAGTAAAGGACAATTGTCACCGTACAAAAATCAGGGAAGCCTAATGAAATTACTAAGTAGCAGTGTGAAAACCACAGTACTCCTCCATCCATCCATAATTACATTTCCTACTGCACCTCATCTCAGCCTTCTCAAAAGGAAAAGCAGTTTTTTCAAAAGGAAAACTTTAATCTTTCCTAAAAGTGCAGAATGGAAATTTAGGGGTAATTGGTTTGCAATAGAAGTATCCTTTTTAGGTTGATTAATGCACTACTCCTGCATATCTGAAGACTTTAGTGCTGATTGTGGCTCAATTTAGGGACAGAAAGAAGTGTATCCCTCCTGTTCTTTAATAGCTACATAACTAGTATTAGCAGTCTTCATTCTGGAAAATGCTGACTATCTAATTTCTGATGGTGGAGAATGGTTGAAATGACCTCGAGATTCATCTTTTCCTGATATATTAGGTAAATGTTCAGTTCTTTAAAGTACTCCTTAGCAGATCTGTCTGGAGTTTAATCTCCTGTTCAGCACAGTAGCAGAAAATCCCAAATTCAGTTTTTGCTGATTCTGAACACAGAAGTTGTGAGGGTTTTGACTACCTATTGCATAAGTTGACTTGCAGACAGTTTGTGTTCTCTGTACAGCAAACTGTTGCCCAGTGGTACAGAAAAAGCCAAGATATCTCACCTCCCCAGATTAGAAAAGTGCTGGGTTAAGGAAAATTCTGTGTATTGAAAGAGATGGAGCTGTGTTTCATTATTGCTGAGTAAGACCAAAGTCACTGAAGACTAGGATGGAACTCCATCCAGATTCATATCTATTCATTGCACACTCAGTTAAGGAAAATGAACAAGCTGATTATGTAATTAAGGACTAACTTGTTTTCTACAAACAGACAGGGGATGATTTGTGGTTGCACATGTAATTGTAACGCAGTCTGGGTCTCTCCTGACTTCTGAATCCTCGGCTCCAAGTTCTGATATTGTAGCATAGATTTAATGTTATCCAGATAATTTATTTTTCTAGTAACCTATTTGCATATTTCTAAATTTTAAAAGTTTTTGCTATTTCAGAGCTCAGTTTAATTTTCCCTCTTTGTTCTTTCCTTCATTGTCACTTAATCTCATCAGTGACCTCATGCTGAGCAAGTAAATGTCAAATCATAATCAGTTTCCCACTTTGTATCATGAACGTGATCAAGTTCCTCCTTTTCAGAAAATCTCATTAGTTAAGAGTACATCTCTTCATAATTGCTACACGGAAACCTTTATAGTAGGTATAACTTCAAATGCTTTAGTTACAGCCCTCGCCTGTTGCATGTTTCAAACTTACGGATATCCTAAACTTTTCGGTTCACATATTTTTTTCTTAGATGATCTGAGGTGAATTTGAAGCAGGTAAGAAAAGATCCATGTGGATGCTTCCTTGCAGTAAGGTTGCCAAACTAATATCATCTGTGTAAAGTCTTTCTAATATTGAAAGGTATTTAAAAAGCGTGACAACAGCTCTTCTGCTACCTTTCTCCTTTCTCTTTCCACTCATGTGGTTAGTATTAGGGATACGGTGAAACTTCTGTGCATCCTGATTACCTGGGCTCTAAAAGCTGTTAGTAACTGGCCTGAAGCAAATTAACTACATTTTCAGAGCAGCTGGAATAAACCCAATATTTGTGCAACTTTGTTTACACAGGGATTTATGCTGAACTGTGTCATCACAGTTTAGGAACCATCCTAGCAAATTTGGGAGTCATTCATGAAGGATGGGTTAACTGTATATACTGTAAGTAATGCAAGATTTTTAAAAAGCCTTACAACTCATAAACAGCAATAGAAACAACAGTTGCAGGTGAGACTTAAAAATTCATACCCTGAAATTTCTATATGGACCATTCATCATATGACTTCAAATGACTCTTTGTGAGGTATCTAATACACAAAGTGCTTGGCTCTGCCAATGGGGTTGTAAATATGCGTTATTGACAGGACTGTGGATAGTAAGCTGTTCAGTTCCTACTGGCTATGTGATGTCTCCTCAGTGGTGAAAACTTAAATGACAGCTTTTAGAATTAGGTGTCCAAATGTTCCCTTGGAACAACATGAATGCTCTAGGCTTCCTTTTTCACAATAGGAAGAAGCATCTTTCCAAGATCAATTGAACTCAGAGAATTAATCACCAAGATGGCAGTTTAGATTATTTTAAGTGGAGCTGTAAGGAAAGAGCCCATCTGAGGGATGAATAAATGGATGCTCAGACCTCAGAGGGAGGATAGAAGATCTAAGGGTTAAAAGATCAGCGTGCAAATTTGTGGTAGAGTGTCAACTTGCAGATCTTAGACTCTTATTTTGGTCATCACAGAGCGGTGAACAGTGTATTTTCTGTGCAAGAGGAGGAAAAAGGTCAGTTTAAAGAAGTGGTTGTTCTTGTTTAAAAAATAGCTGAGAGAAGTGCTTGTACTTCTGCACCTTTCCCAGAGAGGTACAGTTTTAGAAGCATTAGCGTGTCAACTGCTGTGTCACAAATCTCAAAGACAGGCTCTGAAGTAAGAAGCAAAGAACACTGTTTGCTCAAAGTTGAAATGTTTATGGTGTTTCTTTAGGACGTAGTTAATTACTCCAGCTGGATCTCTGTTGTTTTATGTGTTGCAAACAAACAATAGACTGTTACTGAAGCCATTGCAAAAGCAGGTATCTTTGCTTTTTTCTGATTCACTGCAAGTGAAGGGATTGTCACTGTTCTTTTCAGCAAGTATAGTGTCCTTCATGTTTCTGCCTCAGGTTCAATCTTAGGATATTGAGGAATTACATGGAGCAGTTTAAACTCCACTGCCATTTCTTTCTGGCAAAGTTTAGTCCTCACCTAGAATTTCTACCTGAAGAAGGTTGACCTCCTGTTGGTGTCCTTATGCTGGTGATCTTTTTTTCCTTGTTTTGAGTTTTTATTTTCCCTGTCAGAATTTCACCAGAGAATTAGCTAGTGTTCATGCACACAAATTACAGCTGTCTCTAAATATAAATGTAGGTTGGGTGTTTTTTCCGGTTTGAATTTTTGAATTAACTCCCTTCCCTACTTTCCCCAGGCTTTCTCAGTGCCTAAATTTGAGTTAGCTCACTAAGAATCTATGCTAATGTCATCTCGTATTCATGGACTCAAGTGTATTTATGCTGTATAGGTTAATTCAGATTAGCCCAACTGTTCCAGCCATTGGTGTTCACAACTAGGAAAATCTCATTCAGCTAACACAGTGCAGTTCTATTAGTGCAACTATTGAAGCATGAAATAATGCCCCCAGCCCCAGTTAAAAATGAAGCAGCAAGAAAGACCTCACAGAGTCTCTGTTTTCAGTGTAGCTTTACCAAATATGCACAGACATCACTAGCTTTATCAACCTTATTCCTCCCCTTGTGTGCTTATTAATCTGAGTTATGTAACTATGCAGCATCCCTGATAATGCTGCCTAAACACTTCGGGGAATTAAGGTAGGATTATAACTGCATATTACTTATACATCATCATAACAGTTGAAGAAAAATACACCTCATGATGAATCTAGTTCCTAAATCTGAAGCATGTTTTGTTTGGAGTCCTTAAACGCCCAACACCCAACGTACAGCTCAGATGCATTGTAAGGGCTTGCAAGTTGATTAAGCTTCAGTATTTTTTAAAATAAATGACTCTTCTAACACATTGTTCATTATCACTTGTGATCAGAAAAGGAGTGAGCTGAATCTTCTGTTATTGTGTAAAAATATTTAACATACCCAGTAAGAGGAAATTAAATACCTTCTATTGCTTTAGCTAGTTTAAATGTATTGAGGTGCTCTAGGTTTAGTGGGTATATCTACCTTATGTGCTACAACAGAGTAACGGTGCCTGGATGTTTCTGGGTGTTGCATAGCTGCATACTACTCTATAACTGGATTACTACTCTACCTTATTTTTTAACATGCAGTTGGAGCTGGCTTGGGTATGTTTCTGCAGCAGTACTGGGAGATGTCTTGTAAGGAAATACTAAAACATGATGAGAGGCAACATCTGAGGTTTATGCTGTGTTTCCACACAACAGCCCCTAAAGACGAAGCATAACACAGAGCAGGATGCGTTTGAGCCCTGTATCCTCTAGTCTTATGTTACTTTCTGAAAGAGTTATTCTCTTGAGCTCTGTGCTGCAGCAGGGCACCTCAAGAACATTGAGTGCGTGGTCCTGACCTTGGAGGGAGACTCTCATGCCTCTGTTACGCAGTGGAGCTGCTTTTTCTTTTTTTTTTTTTTTTTTCCTAGTGTAGCTTGCTTTATTGGGAAGACTCATATAGCCTTTCTAGTGCAAATATGAACACTAACCTGGACAAAGCTTAATTAACTGCTCTGTTTAGGCATGGGATCTTCTTGATAAGAAACCCTTTTAGGATTTGGGTCTGTTTTTCAGCTTGAATGACAGGAGTTGGATATTCTGCTGCTTTTATTTTTCAGCCTATTAACTCTGCTGACAGTGCATGCTGTGTTTAAAGTAAAAGGAATTTAGCTTTTCCCCTGCTTTTCCTTGTTCTCTTCTGGAAATGGACTGATTGTCCAAATTTGGTAAACAATATTCACATACAGTTCATGACTAGTTTTGCCTGTGTATGTATTGCTATGTCTTCAGGTACAGACAGAGCCATATGCATGCTACTGCAGGTAATTTTTTTCTCTGGGGACCTGTTCTTTGTAGTTTATGAAACCAACCTTTGTGTAAGTGTGCGAAAAACTACAGGAGATTTTTGATCCCATAGAAAAGTAAGTTTCTTTTCCAGTACTGGAAGATGGAAAACAGGTAGAGGTTAGAGGGCCAAATAAAGCCAATTTTGAATAACACAATGCAAATGGTATATAATTTGAACTAAAAAGGAGTTGTTGCCTGTAGAAATTGCTGAGGCAAATAGAAACTGTCCATCTGAGATTAACATTTTGATGCTTCTGTTAATGCAGGCTGACCTGCAAGGAGGAGAAATGAAGTTGTATGCATTTGATATAAATATATTTGTTCAAAATTCCATGGAATCTAGTTTACATCTGCATAGAAATCATTCTCTCCTTAAAATAAAGCTTGCTTATGCATAACAGCTTTGGTGAGACTCAAAGAGGGGAAAAAAGTATTTGAAAAAAAAAAAAAACCACAACGAAAGCTATTACATCTGGTTTCTTGTGCAAGTAGCAATGTCAGGTCTTTCTGCAAGGACAGGCAGTCACAGGGCTAAGCTCAGTTGTCTGTACCCAGCCGTATGTATTTAGAGGTAATAAAAACATGGGATAGGCAGATTGAAATTTTCATGATTGCAAGAGAAGGAAAAAAGCAAGTCTAGGGAGTGGACTGTAAAGCCTAGAGGATGAAATGTGGAGAGGATAGGAACAGGGAAGCTATAGGTTATAGAATGGTACAGTTTTGAGGCTCAGAAGGAATTAAGAGGCATGAAGACAGCAGAGTTAGAATTTTTTTCTCCCTTTCTCCCCCATCAGGGACTATGATATGAAAAGACATGCAGGCTGTCCAATGTACTTACCCAGCCAGTGGTACTGCTGTTCCTCCCTTTCCTGCTGTCATCTTTCTCTTCAAGCTTTGTATTTATGTCTCAAAGTATTTTTTGCTGTGCTGTGACACTGCAGTACTCTAAACGCTCCCTAAATTGTCGTTTTTTCCAGAAAGGCGGAGCGGCCTAAGTGCTACATGGAAGTTAAGTAGACGGAATACTTCTGGAGTTATTCTTCATATCTCTAAGCAGATGTGTCCTCTCCTTGGCTTTTCTTTACAGTTAGTGCCTAAACAGTTGTGTTGGTTACAAAACAAGGCATACAAATCATATATGCTTTGTTTTCCTGGCTGTTATACTGCATTACTATAAGGTGTGATAGAAAAAAAAATAACAGCCTTGTGTTCAATTTTTCTTGCTTTTTCTGTTTTCTTTTTCTTCTTTTTTTTTTTTAGAAGTAAGAATTTAACTTAAACTCATGAAGGCTTTTTGCCCTTTAATTCGTCACCTTGTGTCTTAGAGTCAGCAACACTCATGTAATAAAGTAAATTGAGAGAAAATGAGAAGATTCAATTGATTTCTCAGATACAGAGCTAAATCCAGCTTGCATTTAATTATTCTTCTGGTAATAAAACAGCCACTATTGTGTTTTTTTCTAATGTTCTTTGAGTGGAGTTGGCTTTATCAAGATGTTTCAGGCAAAATCCAGTTCCTACTACTCCATTTACCTTGGAGAGTTGACTAATCACTGGGGCATTTCAGATACTGTATGGCAAAGGGAAAGCTATAAGCTGATTACTGAGAGTGCAGAAAATTAATGTTTTTAAGTTCTGAGCAGACGGATAAGGGCTTCCTGAAGATATGCTGAGATGTGATGTTCTTTTTTGGCCTTATCAAATTGTTGGTGAAACTGCCCCTTCTGTACTGAACCATGATGTAATCTTGTTCTGCTGTGAAAGATTTGAGCTGTTGACTTGGTGGGTTTTTTCCCCCCAAGTATTCTGTAACATGTAGCTGTCATTGCCACTGAAAATTCAGCAGCTGGTGACAGGTTGACAGGCCTTTAATAGAGTGTCTTAATTATCCCCAGCAAGAGACATCATGGCTTTAATAACCCATGTAAAAGCTGTACAAGTTCTTTAAGGTCTTTGAGACCTTTAAGGTCTAGCTGTGTAAGTTGCAGTGCAAGGAGGCCTTGGACTAGTATACTATTTCTTGCTGTTCTAATGGTCTGAGCTAACACTGAATATGGATATTCTGTGAAGGCGTTGTGGCTGTTTGGAAGAACTTGCAATCAAAATGGTAGAGGAAGAGAGGAAAGAAGGGAAATGATGCATTCAAGTCTGCAGAGGTCAGTGTTGAATGTTCCTTACTAGACCTACTCTTGTTCGGTCCTTCCATGTTCTCAGAAGACTTTTGAGACACTAATAAGAACGCGGCATCATTATGATCTAAATTAACATACTGCAGAACTTTTTGTAGGTGTCTAATGTTAGCACTAATGATATTAAGATGGTAAGTTAACAGACATATCCATTGTGAAAATTGATTGTTGAAAGAAAAATAGTAATAGAACCATGGGAAAAATTTCCTGGAATTATGTGCATTCTTACAACTACACAAAACATGGGTCTTTGGGGATATCCAGTGCAAAGATCAACAAGTGGAAATAATTACAACTGGTTATTTATGGGGTTCTGAAATTTGAGGCTTAATTTAGAAGTAGAAGAATTGAGGCTTAAGCTGAACATAAGCTATTATTATTGAAGCTACTTGTGATTTTTTTTTTTTTTTTGTGGCTGTACACAGGTTCCTTACCTCTGCAGAGAAGTTGTTGGCATTGACACTGCATTCCCACTAACTCATGATTACTGTTCTGTATACCGCTGTAGTTTTTATTCAGAGCTGTATTGGGTAGCAGGTGGGCTACAGGGGTGGCTACGGGTGCCTGAAGCTGCCCCCATGTCTGATAGAGCCAATGCCAGCCAGCTGCAAAATGGACCCACCGCTGGCCAAAGGCCGAGCCCATCAGTGATGGTGGTAGCACCTCTGGGATAATGTGTTTAAGAAGGGGGAAAAGTTCCTGTGTGATAGCAACTGCAGCTGAAGAGAGGAGTGAGACTATGTGAGAGCAACAGCCCTACAGACCCCCAGGTCAGAGCAGAAGGAGGGCAGGAGGTGCTCCAGGTGCCAGAGCAGAGGTTCCCCTGCAGCCTGTGGCGAGGCAGGCTGTCCTCCTGCAGCCCGTGGAGGTTAACAGGGGAGCAGGTATCCCCCTGCAGCCCGTGGAGGACCCCGTGCTGGAGCAGGTGGATGCCCAAAGCAGGCTGTGACCCCGTGGGCAGCCTCAGCTGGAGCAGGTTTGCTGGCAGGACTTGTGACCCTGTGGGGGACCCAGGCTGGAGCAGGGGAAGAGTGTGAGGAGTCCTCCCTCTGAGGAGGAAGGAGTGTCAGAAGCCATGTGTGATGAACTGACTGCAGCCCCCATTCACCACCCCCCTGCACTGCTGTGGGGGAGGAGGTGGAGGAAACTGGGAGTAAAGTTATGCCTGGAAGAAGGGAGGGGTGGAGGAAGAAGTTGTTTTTTAAGATTTGGTTTTGTCATCGTCCTACTCAGATTTGATTGGTAGTAAATTAAGCTACTTTCCCTGAGTTGAATCTGTTTTGCTTGTGATGGTAATAGGTGAGTGATCACTTCCTGTCCTTACCTTGACCCACGAGCTTTTGATTTAATTTCCTCTCCCCTGTCCTGCTGAGGAGGGAGGGTGACAGAGCAACTCTGTAGACACCTGGTGTCCAGCTAGTGTCAACCCACCACAAAATCCCTTTGTTTCTTAATCTTTTAAACTCCTACTTCATTTCTTTATGTGTCCAAGAATGTTTTCAGGTATTTTGGACCTAGCACATGCAGAACATACTTTCTCATTCATGTGTCTTAACACTGTTTACTCTTTGCCTTTTTCTGATACTTATGGATTTACCCGTAAATAGATGAGACTTCAGTCAAACGCATGGTGTTCTTTCATCTAGCTTTAGAAATCTGATTAGTTATATAGGTGAGGGGACTTTGGCTTTTGTAGGTGGCTTGGATGTAAAAACATGCTGTAACCAAAGTCATTCAAGGGTTCCTAGAATTACTGCCTTGTAAGGGAATTAGTCTTCATATGAATAAACGTCTAGTTAAAGAAAAGAAAGCAAAGATCAGTTTTGTCAACAGACATAGCATGTCAGTGAAATACCACATAGTTCTGCTACTATCCATGTTTCTTTAAACAGTATTTTGCTTAATTGCTGTGGAAAAAAGAGATTGCTTTGTAGATTCAAAACCTACTCAGGCTAGTCAAACTGAAAAATTGGCATCAATATGTCATGGGTGCCAAAAGCTTATAAGAATCATCCGAACGGACTTATATTTCTGGGATAATTATCTAGGGTATTCCATGAAACCCCTGAGTTTGGTTCCAACAGGCTGGGAGAATGTGTAGGGAATTGCCTACTTTCCCAGTCTGTTTATAGTCTGCTGTTGGCTAATGCTGGAGAGAAAATACTGCATGAACTTTTGGTCTGACCTCATGCAGCAGAACTTTATTAAACTTGGTATTTATCCAAGTTATAGCTAGGTTTCTATTTATTTACTTTTAAATCTGGGACATGGAGTCATAGAAACAGGTTGTCAAGTATCTTTGCAGATTAGCATTTTTGGACTATATCCATGTAAACTTTGTTTACATGCTTTATAAAAAAAATAATCAAATACACAACCAAACCGTCTTACCCCATCCCCTACCAATGCCTACCACTCCTCCCCCAAAAATCAAGAAATGAAGACTGTAGAACAATGCCAACTTCTAATACTGGGCGTTACAGTTTGGATAACCTATGCTTTAAGTTCTGTCACAATCACAACTTGAATTTTACTCAGCCCTATTATCCACATCAAACCTGGTGTATCATAATGGCAATTTCGTTCCTATCTCAAAAACTACCCTAACAAAGTAATTTTTCAAATCATTATTATAGTGGCTATTTTCAGGTACTTGAGAGTGATAAACACTGAACGGGAAAGGGATTTTTCAGGACTACCAAAAAGGAAATTTATCTTTATGTAACTGCCTACTAGATTCTACCCAGAAGTCATGCAGCCTTAATTCTTTGTTAAGAAGCAAGTACAGCTGCAGCGTATTTCTGGGTGGGGATGGTGGAAAGATAGTGAGATCTAACACCTTGTCCGTCAGTCTGAATCACAATGTATCTGCTCTCTAAAAGTGATTTGATGGTGTTATTTTGACAAGTCCACAGTTAATATATGAAACATGAAAAACATGCATGATATTCTTTAAAGTAAAGCATACAACTAGGGGGCAGGTACCACAGAACACTTAATCTTGGTTCTCATTGAATTTACCCAGAACTTGCAATTTAGTTCATGTTACAGTGTTCTTCATGTTTTATTTCACTGTCCTTTAAGGGACATGTAAGTTATAAAATTTTTTTGTATTGGCCCAAGAAACTTGCATTTCTTCACATGAAGCTTACTCATCTGATCAGGCTAATGATTTTTTACTTCCTCTTATCTCTTTTACAATGCAAGAAGTATTTTTTCATGTGACCTTTGAGTCATGTGAGACAATTACATTAATGAGGATGTGTAAAAATGTGCAACAGAGGCCAGTCTTTATGAGCTGTGTCACGTATACCTGTCGCATCCCACCTCTACTGTTGGTCATACATCCCTAAAGAGTTTTAAGCATAAGGATTTTCACTGTGAAAGCAGAATCATGCATTTGACTTCTGCTTTTTAGAGCCAAAGTCCCTGTGAGGTTACTGAAATGTTAAGAGTTTGAGGGAGGTAAGTGTATGTCACAAGAAGGAATGTGTTGTAATGTATAGAACTGATTGGACCTGTGTAAGGACTGGGAAGAAAATATGGAAGGTTCTTAACCTTGATCATGTTTTGCTTCTAAGTGTAAATATCCTCAGAATAGGTATCTAGAGCTTTAGCAACGTTCAGTTCTGAAATCGTAAAGTAGTTTGAATTAGTAGGGATGACTGCATGTTACCTTCTCTGGCCCTCTGCCCAAAGCAGATTCAATAAGATCAGGCTGCTCTGCAACTTGTCAAGTCACGTTTTGGATATCCCCAAGGATGGATATCACGAAGTTTTCCTGGACCCTTGTTTCAATATATCACCACCTTTGTGATATTTTTTTTTTTTTTTTAACTAGGAATGGACTTAATTTATAGCCAAGATGATACCAGAGAAACTAATTACGTTAACAGTGTTTTTGTTTTAGCTAAATCCAGATATTGTGCATTTCTTGTTTGAATGCAAGTAATTCTCAGAACCTTGAATTCTGACCATAGCTCAGCCAAAATCAGAGTATTCTGTACATTGAATTCAGAGTATATGAATTGTTGATGGGATTTATATATGGAGATCACTGATTTTTGTGAGATGGATCCTTGATTTTGTTTGGGAGCAGTAGGCTATATATGGGTTATTTGACCTTTGATAATCAATACTGGAGCAGGTCACAGTTGCTTTTCTGATTGAAATCAAATGCCAAACAATCTCATTTATGTGCTTCATTAACACTGGTCAAATTAATATGAAAATGAAGTGTTTGTATCTGGAGCTAAAGCTACCACATTTACTAGTAGTCTGTTTAGCTGGGGATATTTACAAGGCTCATGAACTTTTACTTGGAATTCTTAAATATTAAACGAGAACTGATTCATAGGAGGTATTTTTGACCCATTCTGCTGAGTGTACACCAGAATAGTATTGACATTGGAAGGCTGGTTTGTTCCCTGTTTTTTTCTGTTCTAAATACGTCCTCCAGTGAGGGAATGTAACAGTGCATGTGATTTAGCTGACCACTTCCACACTGAAGTAAAATAGTGATTTCTTATGTGTTTATGTAAGGATCAGGGTTTTAATACTTTTTTTTCCTTGTAATTCAGCTTCTTCAAAGACTCCACCATTTACTGATGTTACTGCAAAAGAGCACAAAGGTACAGAAAAGGTATGCATTTCCTCTTAGCTTAAAGAAAGAATTTTTCTGAAAGAAAGAGGGCACAGGTTCCTGCAAAATAGGCTGGCAACCTAGCCTGAGGACTTGAATAATATATGAAAATACTGTGCTCTGTAATAGCAGACCCAAGCTGCAAATTTAGTCCCAGATAACAAAGAAGTGATGAGATGGAAGAAGCCACGTATGGCGAAAGCTGTCATGATACCTTACTGGGAGGAAGGCATTTTCATTAGTTGCTGATTTTCAAGTGATCATCTTGAGCATGGGAAGCGCAACCATGCTGCAGGGATGGGCCACATGGCCAAAGAGAGCCCTTGTGTGTCTGGATATGTCAAATGCAGTACACCTCTAGAGTTGCAGTGGATTGCCTGGCCATGCTCTGATAAGGGCATAAGTAAGATTCATGTCTTTCTCTTAAAAGCCTGAGTCACTTTGAAGGCAAATTTATTGCTTCTACCCTATGGATTAGGACTGATGAAGTGTTTTAAGCTATCATATGCATTCTCTCTCACCCTTTAATAAAATATTTCTTTAAAGGATTAAAGCATTAAACATGTTTACCATAATGAAGCATCAATTGCTGAATAATGAAGCTTGAAGGGTTTGTATTCTGGTAGTTATGAGCTTTCTGCTTCTGAAAAGATAAGGCGCCTTCTTGCTGCGCAGAATTATCTGAATGTTAATGTTTATGTGCTTGATAGTGCTGGGTCACTGATCAGTGGCTGCTGTCTTCTGGAAAGGTCACTTAAAGTCAATGTCACAAAAAATACTTTTATTTAAGCATAATAAAAAGCACATGAAAGTGGTAGACGTATAAACTTGTATGCCCTTCCCCCACCATCTGATTATGCTCCAATGTTTTGTTGTTATAAACCAGCAGCTTAGTGGCACTGAGCTGAGAGAAGAGAAGTGATCTCCCTGTTCCTAAGAAGTGCAAGTTTGCTTCAGCTAGGTTTTATGCAGCCCTTTTTAAAATCCAGCTTTTGGGGTAGTTTGGCTCAAACTAGTTCTGTGGAAGCTGTGGGTAATTTAACAAGGCCAGAAACTCAAGTACTAGCTGCAGTATATGTTCCAGCTGGCAGCTGAACTGTATAAAGACACAAAAGGCTTGTATATTATTACAAGAAAAAACTGTTCAGCGATTTCTCCCCCTGCTGCTCCTTCCCCCTTGTCACAAGAAGTCAATGGTTGAAAATTATATTAGATAAGCCTGTTGCTTTTGGACTGGCTGGGTAATAGCTGTGTGCAATGACTAAACCTTTCCTTTGTGGATAAGCTGAATAGCTACCACTGAATGGTGATGATATAGCTCAAGTTTAATTCCCATTTCAAGCAGATCAGGGCCCAAACCTTTATTTTACGTTCTCTGCTATCTCTTCCCTCACACTGTTTTGAGTCTTTAACGTAATATCCTGCCTTAGACTCCATCCTAGTCCTAGATATCTACTCTCGGTCCCACTCTGTTGTTTCTTTGCCTTTGTGCTAGGCTTTTTTCTACCTTTTTCTAGAAAGTCAGTCTGCTTTCTATCTTCACTTTACCTATCTTGCCATGTTCTCCTGCCAGAGACACTCTTGCAGCTGACTGCAGGCCTTTCCCATTTGGCACAGACCCCTAAATTCAGATTCCTTCAATTTTTATTGCTCCCCTTTGCTGGGCGAGCGCATTTACTCCCTTTCTGGATATTCCTGCTTACACAGGGGCTCAGTTGAAATTTAAGTTATGGTTGCACAGTGGGGAGGGCTCTTCTGTTGCCTAAGAGTGGGTATGGGTCTTTGTGTGTGTTGGTATAATTTAAATCTGCTTGTAAATTCCTCTCATAATGTTCTTGTACGGTTTCTCTCCAGCTTTATTACAAAAATGGCATTATTGTAATATGCATGTGTGTTGTAGTAAGCGTGTGTACTATGTCATGTATCAGTATGTGCCATGTGGAAGTACTGTGTCCAGTAAGTTAACTGATGTGAAGTTCAACATGTTGGAAAACAGCAAATTAATTTTAAAAATGGTCCCCCGTATGGGTGGTGGCTCCACATACGTAGAGAATGCTGATAAATTGGGACATCATAAAAGAGATTGCAGGGTGGCAAGAATCCTGAAAGTAATTTCTAAGACTCAAAGCACACTTTAGTTTCTACTTGGATGTTAAAAGATGCCCCAAGTGCAGTACACGAAGTGCTTTGTAATAGTAAAATGCTGTTAATATAAGCAAGATCTTTGCTTTGTTTTTTTTTTCTGTAGTGAGTCCCAAAGTACTCCCTGAGACCTCAGGTAGGTCCCAAGAGTGGGAAGCTGTGGACCAGAACAGCAATAGTTAATATTCTCATCCTACTGAGACACTTGGCCAAGTGTCTCTGCAAAGCACCTGTTTGTAATAATTTCCTGGTACTGTCCTGAATTTCCAAACATGAAGAAATTATTTCTAAGTATATCAGTGTTTTCTGTAAGTCCTCTGCTTGTGCAGTTAGTACCTGGCTGATATAAAAACATTGCCTTAAGTTTCCACCTGTGTGAGTGCGTAAAAGCTGTTTGGATAAACCACCAGCTGTTTCTGTTCAGCTTCTCTGGTCACCTTGCTGAGAAGGAACTGTAGACAAAACCATCATAACACCAATTGGTCAATATTTCTGTATAGACCTGTACTCTGTTTTACTCCTTTGCCTTAGGAATAGATGAAAAAGATTGTTAAAGTGGAAGAATTGCTCTTAATTCATGCAGTATTGTTGTGTTTTGATCTCAAAAGGAAGAGAAAAATAGCAAGAAGTAGGATTCGTGGCTTCTGGGCAAATCCACTTGTGCAAATACAATGTGAAGGAAGCTAAGGAATAGTAAGGGACTTAAGAAAAATGTGTTCTCTTTCATTTGTACAGTCAAACAGAGCAAGAGGAACAAAGCAACATATAGCTTATCCTTGTCTTCAGCTTAATGCTGTACTATCACATTTTTGTTTGCAGCAGTGTCCCACTGCTGCTTAAACTCTAGTAAGCCAATTGGACTTTAAGTCATCTCCAGAGATGTTCCATTTTAAAAAGAATCAGAAGCATTTTTCTCTGGCATATTGTAAAAATCTGTTTCTGTGTTTTGAGAGTTCTGAGAAATGCTTTAGCTGTTAACAACAGAGTGCAGTTCTCTGCCTTAGGAAGATGCAAACCTGCTCTAATATTTGGGTGCCCCTGGGCTGACAACTGATGCCTTTCCCGTGTCCCTATGCAGAAGAACTCAAGTAGTGTCATGATTCTCTTTAAAAGCCACTGACTATCCTTATTTTATCTGCTTGCTGTTAGTCAGGTGAGCAAGAGGTTTTGCTTGGGTATTCCTAAATTTGGGTAATCTGTGCTGCTGGAATGTCTCTGGATGGAACAGCTGAGAGCTCTTCTGTCTTAAGTCAGTTAGAATGAGGAAAATTCACTCTGTTTTAAAGCTACCTTTTGCTACCACTGGTCTTGTATCAAAATTGTGATTGTTCTGAAGAATTGCTCCATCTTTCTTATTCTTGCTAAGAGCTGAGTTCTGAACTCATTTAACAGAACTGTGAGTTTTTTCCTAAGTAAACATGGAAAACTTGATTTGTCTAGTAATCTGAAAAGCTTGAGAGGCCTTTGGAACTCTTTCTAGCTTGCTTGCCTGACTGCCTTTTTAGTGTTAGTCCTATGCTGAAGTTTTCAAGGGATTAAAATGGATTGGTTGTTCTAAGATTCACTCATACTCTGATCAGCTTCTTTCATTGTAGAATGTTGTCCAAAGTAAAATTGAAGAATACTCCATTTGTTTCAATTTGTTTTCAAGAAAAAGGTCAGTCTATAACCAGTAACCAGTCCCTGCTTCAGTAAAACAACTTGTGAGGGAAAGCACAAGCCAAAAATATTATCTCAAATTTAAATGCATTGATTTTAAGGGAAATGTCTAGGTTCAGTGGACAGCGACTGGAGTTTATGGAAACATGCCTTTTTGAAAGGAAGTCTAATTTCCATATAAATATGATGTTTGGAACACATTGCATGTTGCTTGCAATAGTAATGTAGTTTACTCAGTGAAGCTATTGTTTACCAATACATATATATATCTCAGTGATAGTAAAATATTTTGAGAAATAGAATAGGCATGATACCAGTGGTGTCCTTCCTCTGCTAACCAGAGGACATTAAAATTAATGCTGTAAACTCAGAGACAGAAGTGTTCTGTGATCAGTTTTTGGTAAAAGCAGTGTTGGGAAACAATTGCTGAAGTGGCACCTTCACACTTGTGAGCATTCTGAGGCACAGGCTCAGTCAAGCCATTAGTGCAGTGGAGTCCTTCCATGGGATTATAGCTAATAATGCAATCTTTGCGATTATGGGAAAGTAAGGAAAACAGATATCCCGTCTCTGTATAAGTGTTGTTGTTTTTTGGTTGGTTTTTTTTTTTTAGCTGAAGTGATTTGCAATAGCTGCAAATAAAATTATAATGTAATGCTTGTCAGGGAGGCACATTGTGACACTTCTGTATTTAAAATGAGGTTTAGGTTTGCTGCCCCAAAACCGAAGAATTTAAATATAAGACTTCTCATAGGGTGGCTGCAACTTGTAGTGATTCCTTAGAATAAGTATTAATCTAAGTGGAAGTATGCATTTTGCATGTGGGCAAGACTTGTACGTATCTCAGGATTTTAAGCAACACAACATGAAAAGAATTTCACTAGGCTAAGAAAAATTTCAATCTCAGTCCATACTATAAATTGATAAACTGAAAGAGTTCTGTCAGGTCAATTTTTGGCTGAAAAATGAGTATATAAAGAATGAGAATTATTTTTTGTATGTGTTATGTAAACTGGAAAAAAAATATTTCTCTGCGTTGCAGGTCTCACATGGAAGCAATAAAAGAAAGATAAGTAGAAAACAATTAACTGATGGTAAACAGCACAGTGTAGATGTGCTCAGTATCTTCTGAATGCTTCCCAGAAATTTAGAAACGCAGGTCTTGCTTTGAGAGGCTTTTGTTAGAAATCAGAAAGGTGCTTCATTTTAAAGATAACTTGAAATTGTGAGGCTTGTGTGACTGAGTAGGATGCATGTTTTATTTAAAAAGTTGTTGTTGAAAGACAGCCACTACTAGGTGTGGGTTCCAAATTTCACACTGAAGAAATTAAATACCAGTTTATAAGACATAGTACCCGTGTGCATCTGTAGCTCACTTATGGAGGTTTTGCAGCTCTTATTCAGTTGAAATAAAGTATTAGTGAATGTAACGTTGGCAAGTAGTTATGGAAATCTGAGTGGTTTCTCTTGTGTGTTTATATATTGAAGTTGAACCGCTGTAGCAAATTTTAAATTGTAATTTCTGTTTTCCATTTCTATTAAAAATTATGTTGTTGGGTAAATCTGTGTTGAAAACTGGTATCTGCAATGATGTCTTTACAGAAAGTTGTTAGCCTTTAATATTTGAGCAAATTAAGAGGCAATTGAAGTATACCAAGAAGGTTCAGGAATGTGCAAGACAAACTACACTGGTAGCTTCACTTTTGAGGTGGCCATATACAGTTACATTAACTTTCACATTGAAATAAATTAACAGGCTTTCTAAAGTGCCTTATTCTGTGCTTTTCTTCCCGAGAAAGCACAGTTCCCTGTGTCCAAGTAGTTTACTAACAATTTTGGAACCAATAGATTTGGCCAAGGAGAGAAACTCTTAAACTTGCATTTAGAATAATGTATTTGACTTGTTAAAAGGTGTACACGGCTGAGATCTGAAGGAAATAGGGCTTCATGGATTCTGATTTTTCTTTATGTGCATTTCTGCATTGACCTGCCACAATTTACAGTGCTTTGCTGGGGAGCTGTGTTCTGCTGAGCTCCTGCTACTGCCAGCATGGTGATTTGCACATTTTTTAGAAGTTTGGACCAACAAGTTTATCTGGAAGTCAGAGCATATCAAACAAGACTCAATACCTTTCTGAAATCAATTATGCTGTAAGTGAAGCAAATTTAATTCCAACTCATGCATTTTTCTTGAAGCCAAGAGGTCTAATAAAATCAATGCATGTAAAGAAACCCAAAGTTTTATATGTAATTTTGTTTAACTTATATACCCTTGCAGAAACAACATCTTTTCTAGTGTTATATTTTCATCATGTAAAATATAACTGCTAAGTTAGATATTTTGGATGAGACTACTACAAAAGATAAAGCATTTAACATTTTCTAATTGCATTCGTTTTGCATATATACTAACAGCTGGTGAGTGGATACATATATCCACACTATTCTAATTGAACTTCAATGGAAACTTGATAAACAAACCAGCCTTATCCACCGCACAGCAAAGGATTTTTCTTAAAATCAGACAGTATTCCAAGAATTTTTTCTCTGAAAATAACAAATGTAATACATACTGAGCCTTAAGCCCATTAGATTTTTATGCAAATAGGATAACTAAACAAATCATACCATATAATCTATTTATTTTGCATCAGTTGAAAGATACACTAATTGGTACTATATCCGAGGGAGCTGAGCACTTTTTCTCCAAATAAGCTTGCTAAGCTCTGCTCTTGGAGAAAGGCTGCCTGAAAAAAAAGTGGCAAAATACCTTTACAATTATACATTAACTTTGTGTTCCCTCTGCACCTGTTTGAATTCAAAGTCTGTTTTTAAAGGTGAAGGTTGTGTAGCTCTTGGCAATGCGTGGTTAGGAGAAAATCCAGCTAGCTCAAGATGCAAATTTGCTAAAGCTAACTTCAAGACTTGCAGTTTTCTTACCAATACCTTTTATTTTCATCAAAAGAGTAAAAAAAAAAATATAATAGCACAGCAGACAATGTCTTTTCAAGTGTATTAAGTCTTCCAATGTCTAGCAAAACTGGAAGACATTTAATGGCATTGCAAGTTTTGCATTGCAAAGTCACAAGTACAGGATTTTAAGTGACCAACTGTCATAGTCCTGTGCCTCAAACATGATTAGATTTTGAACTATATTACTAATTGGAGTTGCATATCTAACCTTTATGTTACTATTATCTGATAAATATAAAAAGCTTTTTGAAACCTTGATTTAGCTGTGTAGGATGGTTATTTGCCATTGGTTGTGTTTTGATCCTGTGAAACTAGCTTAATGTATCAGCCCATACTGGCATTAGTCATGTTCATGCTTCTGTGCACACGTGGTATCTGCAGGTGCAATATGTTATCTTAACACTGGTATTGCATCCTGATCTCTCTTGATGTAATTCCAGGACTGTAGGCAGAGGAGCCTGTACTCTGGGGTGACAGTTTCCTGTGTCCCTTGGTGTGGACACTAATCTGGGCTCGTTTGGTTCTTCAGCCATATCAAATTAAGTAGGAAATATAATTCTGAAGAGAAAGGTTCTTCAGTCATCTGAAATCCTATTGATCCCTACCTCTAGATGAATTGTCCCAAAATTTTATTGACTTTCCTAAAAAAGGAAAAGATTCCCAAGTGACTGTAAGTGCTTATACCTAGTATGTTGTGTACTCTGGATACAAAAAATCCTCAGGTTGTCACCAGCATCAAGTCCCTTTAGCTCTGTTTTTCAAAACTCGCACTTTCCTTCCTTTTTGAGTATTTAAACCTGCAAAAGAAACAGGAGAGCTGATATAACCTAGTAGGTGGCTACATACTCTGCTAACCTGTTGCCATAAAGGCTGGACCCGTTGTGCTACTATATGACTGCAGATGGCTAATTCCCTGTGCCTGGAAGCAACCAGTCATCCAGACATAATGTAAAACTACTAAGAGTTCTAAAGATGTGCATAGACATTTTCAGACAGGGACTGTATTCTGAAGGCTTGTATGAAGCAAAACATCCTAATGGCTAGACTTCCCTTAGCAAAGCTACCAAACCTCGTAAATGCCCAGTAGGTCACTCTGGGCACTTTTTCCATTAACCAGCCAAAGCATATTCCCTGTATATGGCTAAAGCACTGGGAAAGCCATAATTCTTACCAAGTTCTGAAGCATGCTTGTGTTTTCAGAAGCAGCTGATGTTGGGAAGTAAGATCAATTTTTCTCTGCCATGTTTCAGTGAGTGTGTTTTCAGATTAGCTTAATCAAATATGTTAGACCTGCTTTTGATGTGGAAAAGGCCAGGTTCTGAAAGTAGATTAATTAACAGTAATATATGCTACACAGCTTGTGAAGAAATCTAATTATTATATGTTAGCAAGGTCAGGTAGTCATCCTGTGCAGTATTTACACAGCAAAAAGGCGAACTTAAAACTATGGAAGATGATCCCTAATGCTAGGAGAAAGACACAAGAAAACATTGCTCAAGAAAGCTGTAGGATCTATCAAGAGTATTTTTGAGGACAGATTAGTCAAGTATTCATCAAGAATGTCCTAGTTCTAGTGATTATATGCTGGAATGAATGAAGGGCTGGCTGACCTTGTTTATGAGCACTTATATGATACAGAAATATTCTGCTTGAGCTGTTTAGGAAAAATGTCTCTAGTATTTCTGTTTGTTTCAGTTCCCATTTCTGAGCAACTCTGCTATACTGCAAGGTCTGCTTTTTGATGCCTATTGTCAAACCCAGCGTTTTTTATAATGAAAAGCTAGAAGACTGGTAGTGATAGCTCTTTGAGCTCTGGACCTCCAAATCACTGGGCCCATTTGGATGCCTGCTGTTAAGTGTAGCAGGGAGTTCAAGTCAATTAATGTCAAATGATCAAACTGAAAGTTGGGCACTGCTCTTAATTTGTAACGTTCAGTTTTCTATCCTGTTTTTCTCTGTAGCTAGTATACTACAGTAGGGCTTTAACGAAGCATGTTATGTATTGTAGCTATCTTAAAGTTTGGGATGAGAGTTGAACAGAATCCTCACTTCAGACTTCCCACAGCGGAAGCAGAGGATTTGTCACTGTTCAGGCAGTTGAAGGCCAACTACACAAGTTCTGCTTGTGTATTCATTTGTTCAGTAAATATGGTCAAGGTTATCCCCAACTCCTTAAATCAGCCTTCTTCCATTTTACATCCTTTTTAATTCCAATGTGAAGCCCATATCAGCCTCTAGCAACTCTTTCTGCATTGCTTTCCTTGGCATAAGAGCCGGGTGGTTTAACTAGGCACTGTCAGGGCTAGTGGACTAAAATTAGACCTGCCAGCTGTATTTTGGTTTTTGGGCAATGATGAGTTCAAACAGCTACTTCTCTATTCTGCCAGTATGTTTTGTTCTTGTCAGCAGCAAAACTACTGAAATACAGGAGAGAATGTATTTTCCAGTGTCAGAGAACAGGTTTCTTGGCTATCTGGCCAGAAGAATGCTGTTTCCATTTTTTGCATTTAATGTTCCTTGTGCTGGTAGTCATGCATTGTGTAGGAGAGGGAGCAAATGTCTCCATCTGGAGGCATGGCAATGATGTGCTGATGCTATGTGATGAGTTTGTTCATTCACCCAGCTGCACGTGTGAGAGCCTCTGGACCAAGAGGTCAGTGTGCTCTGCAGCAGTGAAAGTTGCAGGTATGGCTTGTGTTTTTAAGTGCTCAGAAATTAAAATGTGCAAAGAGCATCCATGCTGACAGATGCATAGAATGTTTCCACCCAGTATGAGGCTTAGCATTCAGAAGTAGTTAAGAATCTGTCTTTATTTTATCACAAATAGTTTCTACTTAGCAATGCAACATTAAGCAGCAAGCTTTGAAGAGGGCTTTGTGTTCAGAACAGCATCTTGGTACATTTCCATCAGTTATAAAGGGAGATGCTTTGGAAGAGTGAAACAGAGGTGAAAGCAACATTAACCCAGCTGCTTAAAGGACGTGTGCATATGCTTGGCTGTTGTGCATTAGAAACAAAAAGCCACAATTACAATTAAGTTGAAGAAATAAAAAGAGGTATAATCATAAGCCACTGCAATGGCCTGCTGATGAGAGCTATTCGATCAAATCCCTAAACAAGGAGGAAGTGTGCCAAGAATTTAAAGATGAAGGGCACCTGTGCAGTACCATTCAGGAAGAGCCCATGGCTTAGTTTTTTCAATATTGGGTTGAGGCTGAAAGGATATAGACTGTCTTGATTTGCAATCTGCATTTCTGCTTGATGTGAATTTTGGGCTTTCAAGCTGATGCCAGACGTGTCTTCGGAAGGTGGAACTGATGAAGGTGCAGTTTGACCTTACAATGTCTTGAACAACAAAGCTAGCCTGAGAGATTCCCTCCTTCCACACACCCTTTCCTGCCTCTGCCTTCTGTTTGTTATCTGCAGAGATGGGCCCCAGCAGGCTTTTGTGGGGCTCTGCTGCACGGTGACTGAGTGAAATGATGTGGCCTTAGACATCCCCACAAATGGGGACAATGGTGCAGCAAGAGTGTGGTAACCTGTAGCTGAAAGCTTCTATCTGTGTTTTCAAAGCACCGGAACTGTACCATTACTTTCTTAATATGTAGTGTGGAGTAAAAAGAACACTGTGTAAAGCAGGAATTTGAAAACGGTCTTCTGCCTGCTGCTGTTAAGCAGAAGGAACTTTTCTATAGGACTTTCCTATATTCAAAGAACACTGATAAGATTTGTTGCTAAGGGAACCATTTAATGTCCATCCTTGAATTTGATAGTATACCTGTACAAACAATTACACAGCAGCAACGTCCCTTTATTTCTTAGGGCAGAGGCCACCTAGAGACAGAAGTGGCTTTTAAAGGGAGAATGCATCATACCTTTCAGTCTGTGTAGCTGACTGATAAAATGAGGGCATGTCTGTCACTAACTTTTTTTTTTTTTGTATTGGCAAGTATAATTAATTACATTGCCCTAAACCACATTTTGATAAATATCCAGGAATGGAAACCAGAAGGGCATTTAATACAGGCTTATGTGGAAATGGAATTTTGTATGCTGGCCCAATTAGCATAGCTGCTTTAAAGAGCAGCAAGCTAGAAATTAGCTTTCTGTTCCATAAAGGAAGCTGGCAGGCTGTTACAGACTACTTTTGGGGCTAGGTGCAATGTGATGAGAATAGGGTACACTTGTGCTGTGACTTTTAGAATGAGGACTCAGTCTAAAGAAAAAAATCGTATTCTATAGAGGAGAAGGATGAAGTAAAAAAAAAGTATTTTCTTTAGTTATACAGCTTTTAAATTTTATATAGACTTACATATATTTGCAAAAAATGTTCTCCACTATGTTACTAGTATAGGCAAGGTTTTACCTTCTGGTATGTAACTACTATCAGTTGAACGTAAATGTTTCTGCTGCTGCCATTAGCAAGTCATAATTGCCTTCCTTCAGTGGCTGTACTCTTACTTGCAGAAAACTCAGCATTTGAAACAAAAGCTCAGTTGCCAACCTGCAGTAAAATGTGATGCCCAATGCTTAATACAGTGCAGGAACTGCATGTGAATTATAAACCATGCTTTGCTTTTACATTTAATGATTTGTGGGATATGGATGGATATTTTTGCATCACTTTATACTTAAAGGCCAATATAAACAAGTTGATCTAAATGAAGTGACTCAGAGTTTGAGAACACAGTGGTTTGCAGTGGGGAGAGCTATAACATCAGTGATCTCCTTTTTGGCTCATTTAAGGTGGGCCTTTCCTTGACAGCCTCAGACAGGCATGTTATCAGTAAATGGGGTACTGCTCAAATACGATATTGTGTTAAACATATGGAGACTGTTCCCAGGCTTTGTTTCAGATGTGGAAGGCCTGCAAAGAGTGGGTAAGGGAGATGTTAGGAAATGGAAGAAATTCAGTCATAGCAGTCATTTCAGAGTAAACAGTGTTTGAATACAGAGCTGAAAGCTGTGAGAACACAGATGAAGCAGTAAAAGAAAAGGCTGAGTACTATTCATCTTGGTTATCTGAGGAGTAAAAATACAATGTGGTAGCTCTAAATCCAAGAGAAGGTGTATCTCCCATGCTGGCTGCTGTTTCTTAGTCTATGCAGAGCCAAATTCAGGCCTTTGCAAAAAAATGCAGTAGAACTGCTCACATTAGCAGAATTGGAGTGCTGCCTCAAATGTCAGAAATCATGCACTGCCAGACATTTTCTACAGCATCTGTGCAGGATGAAGTGACCTTGACTCTTTTGTCATGAAGACCTGATAACATTAGTTCACCCTCCCCCATGGCCTGTGTCCTCTGAGAGAAAGTGCTGGAGAGAAATGTTTGTATTCTTTAGTAAGAATGGGTCTGTTTGTACTTACTGAAGCAAGAAGGCCGGGTTAGGTCACAGCTCTGGTTAGTGTTCATGTCAAACACAGGAGAAAAAAATTCTTACTATCTCTAATATTCCTGTGGGAATAGTTCCAGTGATTCACTTTTGAATGTTGTGCAGTGGGAGCTGAAGTACTGGTGCTGAAACAGAGTTTTGAAAATGAGATGTGAGGGAGTCTGGCTTTTGGGTCTTTTATTTGTTTAGATAGTAGCACTTCAGGCAATACTTCACAGTGAAGAAACGTTACACACTCAGACATTGCTTTTGCTGTCATTAGCCTTTTCTTCTCCTGACTTTTACAGTATTCTTAAGAATAGTCATGCTAGGTGATGGCAAATAGCAATTTTTAGAGCTGTTGAAGATGTAGAACATAGAGCATAGCAAGCATTATTATAAGACTTAATTTCTTTTGCTTTCTTGAGGTATCCATGGGATTCAACATTGCTGATGTATCCATGGTACCCTTGACAAATAATTTCATGTTCAGATTCCTAGTATGCCTATGGTGATAGGGACAAACTAGTAATGAAACTGAAGTTGATATCTTGGTCATCTGATATGTCCTTTCTCATGGATTCATTTTGGAAGCTAGACTAGATCAGGATAACTGTAGTAAGCCATTCATAGTCACTAGCTACTATTTTAGCGAAGGCCAAGTACTTACAAACCCAGATGACTGATAGTAATTTGATCCTCCTGCTAAGTTGGATAGCAGAATTTTGTTACAGATTGATCTACTTGGAGGGAAGCTGAGAAGGCTGAGTATAACTCTTGGAGCTGGAAAAGCATGTGGCACTATGTTTTACTTCAGCCTCCAGTTTGAAGGACACAGAAACTGGGTGAAGTCTTAGGTAGTTTCACAGTTATTTTTGGAGCACACCCATGGGACTGTGCCTGTCCTTGGGAAGGAGCAAGGAATGAGCTTTCTCTGCTCAGCCTTACCTAGGAGTTAGTTGGCTCTGCACTTTTACATGCTGACTGTGAGAGATGGGAAAGTCCCTGTTGCAGGTGTGCTGAATTTTGAAAGAGCTCTTATTAACTGGAAATCAATGAATGATTATTGAAAATTATTAGCAGGTATTTTTTCTGGGAAAACTTGCACTGTATACTTTCATGAGGCTTCATATAGCAGGGAATCAGTCACCCATTTGCACTTCAAAAAAAGGCTCTGGCACAACATTCCTGATATAGATAAAAATAATGTCTTTTACAGTTGAAGCTGTAGGACTGTGTTCAAAGGAGAGTTACAGGAAACAGAAAAATAAATGTGAAGCCAGTATCTTCCTGACTTGGTCTTCTGTTATTCAATGGAAATTCAAGCTGGAAATGCATGTGGTAGCTACAGACAAGCTTTTTCAAAGCAAAAATAAGGCTAGTCAGTGTAACTGGGAACATAACAGATGCTGACAATACTGTAGCAGCCTGTCAAGCAAGGTGGGGGAGACAGACTGGATCAATGTAAGAACCAATTACTTGCCAGCATCTGAGGAATAGGTAATAAAAAAGGAGATGTGGGAGGTGCAGTCATTCAAATGGCTTTATTGGCCACTGCTTTGACAGCCATGGTTTAAGACTATTATAAAGGTGTTTTCCAGTTCTTTATTTAGATCGCTTTTCAGCTCTATTGTGTAGTCACCTGAGGCAAGATAAAACCCAGGTATGCTGTAGGTGTTGAACTTACAAACCCTGCTTTCAAATGTTTGCACAGAAAGTTCACTGCGTCCCTGACCCCCTGCTTTAAAGCTGCTCACCTCATCATTTTTGTAGGACTATTATCTGAAACTTATTTCCATAGTCAGGTTCAGTTCTGCATGCTTGTTCTCCTATAAAGTAGTAATGCCTGCAAGTAAGACTGTTTAGCCTGGGGGATAGGGACTGGGCGAGCAAGAAAGGGTTGGATTGATTTTAACAAGAAAAAAAGTGGCAATACAACTAGTAAGCCAGGTTTAATATTAAATTTAATGAGCATTAGTGCAAATGGTAAGTTCAAGATCTAAAATCATTAACAAGTCATAAAATTAAATTTTCCTCAGGAACAGCAGCTTTATGGCTTTGTGGGTATCCACAGAACGCCAGATGGTGAATCCTATGCTTATTCTCTTACGAGTCCAGTGCTGAAATCAACAGGGCTGTTCATGAATCTGAGCTATTACTGGGTGCCAGAGGCTTGCTCTGTGGCAATACTACTTGGTACACATCTAGCTGACCTTGTTTCTCATATATGCTGCACACAGCTGGAGTCCTGCCCCTTGTGCAGGGTTCTTGTTGCAGTTCTGAGATGAAGTCAGTGAACTGGGGTACAGAAAGTCTTGGTTTGATTCCTGCCACTGCTGACTCTTTCTATGTACCCCTTCCAAAATTAGCTGCACCAGCTTTCTTTTTAAAATTGGAGTTAGTAATGATTAGTTTCAGCAAAAGTTCATTGGTGTTATTGTAAAGCATCCATCGGTACCAGTAGCATGCCATACAATTAAATGTTGATTTTTCTGGATCTAGTATTTATTCTAAAACTCCGGCCTAGACTAAAGATTTTCTGGACAAAATTAAGCCATTGCAGTCATTTCAGAATAAGCAGTATTTGAACACAGAGCTGAAAGCTGTGAGGACAGAGGTGAAGCACTGAAAGAAAAGACTGAGCACTATTCATCTCTGCTATCCTGAGAAGTAAAAATATAATATGGTAGCTGTAAGTCCAAGAAAGGGTAAAAAATGCTAGAGCCACCTAGCAGCACAGGAAGCTTCAGGTGGGAAGTCTGAACTTGCTGTGGGTGATGTTATTCACTTTTGCATATTGGCCTTGTAATATACATTCTTCTAAATAATGAGGAGCACTTGCTAGACCAGCTTAGCCACATGTCAAAATTTGTGAAAAGCAGAAAGATAAAACTACATTCACACTTTTTTTCCCAACTTGTAGCTATGTGTAAAGATCTTATGTATTTGGAGCTCATTTGCTTTCAGATATTTCTTAAATCCCAAAAATCTTTCTTCAGCACTGACACTAAACAACCTGTCTGAAAAGAGTGATAGTTCTAGAGAACATTATTTCTGTGAAAACATGTAAACTTGGAGACTGGAGTTCTGGACTGAAAATCAGTAACAGTTACGTAAGCTATTAAGACAGGAAGCAAACAAATACAACTGTAAAATCATTCAGTACAGCCTTTTTATAACAGGGCTTCAAGCAGCTGCAGTGCTGAGCGGGAGAAGGCTTCGTGACTACCTAGTGCTTCCTTGTTGCGTGACCTTCGTGATGTACTGCAACACAGTAGTTTTGTTCAAACTAAGGAAACTGTAAACATTTTTGGGCTTCCTGTTAACTGTATTAACATGCTAATTGAAGTTACAATAATCAAGACAACTGCAGTGTTCCTTGTTACATAAGCAAGTTTTATAGCCTCCAGTTGTAGACTGCAGCAATATAATTTGCTTTAAATATTTCATAAAAAGGGACATTAGCACTCTTGATAATAAAGTAATGTAACAATGCAAACAAAGCAAACCCTAAGGTAGCACTGTACTGTTTGTGGGACAAATATAAGAACTACTTTTGAAAATGATGGATTTTTTAGAGCTCATTTTTTACTTTTCTCCATCTACTTTCCTCATATTTTCCCAGTACTCATTTTTTGTCATCCAGAAATAAAATTGTGTAGACCTACATAGTTTCTACTCCCAACCTTGCATTTTGAAATTATGCTATAATGAAGAGGTTAGCAATAATGTACTGGTTTAAACCAGACAAGGTTCTGGGTCAAAAAAATTAACAGCTGATGTAATCTTCATTTTCTATTTTCAGAATATTGCATTGCTTGATAGTATAAAGTCTTACTGGAGGTTCTACTTCTGTCACTTATTCTCTTAGTACTGAGTTAAGTGCATTTATCACTGGTGTTTTCAACCACAGCATGAGATGACAAGTTACTTGCCTCTTTCAGATCCTGTGTTACTCATTCATTTATTCATTTGTTCATTTATTTACTGGCACAAAGGAGACAGAGTGGAGGTAATGTTACAAGAAGATTGATAGAAAGTGTTTCATGGCAGGACCTACAGATGTAGGAGATAGTATTGATAGGGTAATGAAAACCCATAATGGTGTAGGTTTTCAGGAATGGGAAAGAAAAGGTGCAGTCAATAAATTGTGCAGCTAGTGTAAGTGGCTAAGAGACTGAAATCTCACCTGCTAAACAACTAAATCAGGATTTTACAGTTTAATTTTGGGTATTGCAAATGCATTATTGTTAATGTATACGTGTAAATGCACCAGCAGTGCTGGAAAGCTTTGTGCACAAAATACCTTGGCTATTTTGCACTATGTATGGATTTATGTGTAGGTATAAGGCATGCATGCTTCACTGTGGTCAGACTTCCTTCCCTTAGTACAACGATCACGTTAGTATGGGCAAAGGATAATGTCTGGCTCCCTTGAAGATGGTCTGGATTGCAGTATACTTCAGGAATCCCAGTCTTTTACCAGCGGTTTTAGTTGTCTTCACTGCATTCCCATAAGAAGCAGATCACTCTGTGCACTCACTTCTCCCAGCCAGCCAGCCCAAATGAGAGAGTCTGTGCACACTCTGCAGAAAATTCTACAAACTCCTTCCCTTCCCTCCCCTCTGAATTGCACTGAGGGACTGAGAACACTCAGAAACTCCTGTGTGCCTCCTGGATGAAAGCTTTCCTGGTAAAAGCTGGAAAGGACTGTCTGGCTTCATCTCTGTTCTCACCATTAATTATCACTCCAAGACCAGTGGTCACATCACCAGCTTCTCTTCCAAGCGTCCTGACAGGATTTCTTTTCCATGTGTTATTTTATATGGTACTTCTTGCAGAGTTTCTTTGGTGTTAAAGTAATTCTCTAGGAGTGAACTTTGAAATGCCCTTTTGCCAGAATATTGCAGCAGAAGAAGTGACCTGATGTGGTAATGCACACAGAGAAGGGATTTAATACCTTTTTGTAAAGTTTCTTCATTTCAAGTCTAACGTTTGGAACAGTAGGGAATTAAGATACACCACTTAAAACATGATAGTGGCAGACGGCAGTGAATAAATCTGTCAAGTGAGTTGATGGAGGTACTGGATGGCATTTCTGAGCTTCTCTGCTTTTGGCACAGGTTTGTAAGGAGGAGCTCTGGCAAGCCAGGGAGTAATATTTGGAGGATTATGAGGTATTAACCTGAACATAGATGTGGTCAGATTCCCCAGAAGTCAAAAGTATCTCTCTGCACTGGGACTAGATTACAGCAATACAGAGCAGCCAACATAATTGGTCAAGTTTTTCCTACTGTACCAGTGATCTGCTTATCTCTTGGGAAATTTATAGTGAAAAATCTAGAGAGAAACTTGGTTGTTTCAGCAGAAATGGATTTGCAGCTGCTGAGGAGAATTGGTTATGTGCTACTTTCAATGAAATCTGATACCGTCATTCAATCCTAGACAGAACATAATTTCTGTGACTAAGATTTTCAGGCAGCGTAGTATAGCTGGGGAATAGAACTAACTGGATTTCTTCTTTGCACACTAATTGTTTCTTCAGTTTGAAGCATTTAAATGCTTCATATTAGAAGCGTGCAGACATTGGGAACTGTTAGTGTACATATAGATGAAGAGTTTTACAATAATTCAATAAAACTTTAAAAATCTCAAGGTAGACCTAGCTGAAAAGATGAAGTCTATGCTGATTTAAGACAGTGTTTCTCATCTGTCAAAGTACTAGCTTTATAATCAGCTTGTAATGCAATAATTGAGAAGCTAGTTGCATGGTACAAATCCACTACAGTTGTCTTATGTGCCAGAGAATAAATGTTAATTTCTGCATGCACAAAATTCTTGTTTTTCTACACATAATCAGATGCTTAAAAAAATTAAATTTGTGTTCACTTGCAGAAACCAAGCTAAATCAGTAATCTAGTAGCTTTGGCTGTAATGTCAAGTATTTATTTAAAATGCTTGTAATTTAAGCCTTGGAACAGGCTGCTCAGAGAGGTGGTGGAGTCATCGTCCCTGGAGTTGTTTAAAAAATGCATAGATGCAGTGCTTGGCAACATGGTTTGGCGATGGACTTGGCAGTCCTGGGTTAGTAGATGGGCTTGATAATCTCGAGGGTCTTTTCCAACTTATATGACTCTATGATTCTATAACTTTGGGTGGTATCTGCAGAGGAATATTGTATCATTAGAAATACTATTGGAGGGTGACAAGATACTATTTGGCAGAGGAGCTGCACCACGTTCCAGCATGTTCCCTGTTAAAGTTTTCAGCCTTTCTCCAGAGGTGGCCTCACAGGAAGCTCAGAGGAGCTATGAACCATGGTACTAAGGTAGTTCCTGGGATGTGTATTTCTGCGCAGAGCGTTGCCACTTGTTAAGGTGGTCCCTGGAAAGCCTTACTGACTTACTGATAGCCTCAGCAACAGCACCACAAAGCCAGTGGACTGGATTTAACCCAGCATATATTATACACAGAAGAGCACCTCCCAACAGATGGTGCTCAGTGACACAACATCGGTTTTTAGAGGAGGTCATGCAAAGTACTCTACACTGGAAAGCACGTAAGAGCCAGAACTGCCTGAGCTGGAGCCAAGGAAGTAGAGTTCATGGAATAAAAATGCAATTCCCCAGACTGAAATAGCACAAAATCCTGCAGGATTCTTTACTGCCATCTGGTTGCTAAGAACACACAGCGTAGCTTAAATTACACACCATCCTGTGATGTCAGAAAGTAGGAAGCATGAGTGAGCAACTGTATGGCATGCACTGTTATTATTTTACCTGTATCTTGCTCATTTTCAAGCTGAGGAACCCTTAGATGCATAGTTCTATTATAGGCATGACTAAAGTTGGGATCACTTCTGGAAGAATTCAGTGGGGTTTTTTCTGTTGTAACAATAGTAACATCACAGACCAATCCTGGGGAAAATGGAAATCCACCATTAATTTTCATGCTAAGGGGAGTTAAATTTGACTATGGCTTGCCACTGTGTTCAGCGCAGTACTACATTTGTTCTTGAATTTCACCATGCAGAGGGAAACAGCTATATGGGTCAAATCTATACAAAAGATGGTGGTTGAACAAGTTGCACCTTGTATCAGCTTACTAGAACATTTGACATAGTGAAAGAAAACCCACATTTTTTTCCTATCCAATCCTAATTTCTAACTTGCTTTAGGGGAATACACCAGATTAGTGCCAAAAAAATCCCCATGCTCATGTCATTAATCCCTTCTGGCAATGAATAGCTGAGGTTTTTCTTCTGGCAATACCCAGAAATAACAGCTAAATTTTATTTGAGATTTTTTGGTACTACTTGGCAAAAGCTTTATGAATACGTTTATGCTAGGACCTAGTGGCTTTATTTTGGAGGAGTCATTATTACTGGAAGCAAGACTTTACCAGCACTTCATAGTGATTCTATTTGCTGTTGTCCTTCAACCCAAAATGCATGAGGCATTCATACAGGATTGTTCTGCATATAGAACATTTATTTTTGTGCCAGATAAATAAAAATTTAAATAATCTACACTTTGAAGGATTCCAGCAAGTTTCCCTCCACCCCAAAATTATGTGTCATTCAGATGCTTCTTTAGGTCACTTTAAAATTAGTAGTTCCAAGTTTGGTGCAATTCTCACTTGTATGAGACCTGCTGAGTAGCCACTCAAGTTATGCAAAATATATTTTGAAAGTATGATAGCATTCACAGACTATCCTTTGAAACTTATTTGTGGATGGGTGGATTAGTGATTCTAATTTGCTTTACCTGCATAAATAAGGATAACAGCATCTCATATAGGCCAAGTGTTCTAATTGTTCCCTGGCAATTAAGACCTGCTGTGCTCCTTCCGCAGTCCTTCTGCATCTCTTAAGGTTGGTGTTTGAAACCAGCGAGCTCTCTGTGCAGTCATCAGTCCCTGCCTTCAATGTGAGTCTCTGCTCAGGGCTGATAAGTAATGAGATGGTGTTGTAAAAAAGATGCAGCATAGATTATGATGCCTAATGAAGATATAGTTGGCTGAGAAATCCATACAATTAGTGTCTGTTTCTGTGTGGTGAAGCTGCTTGATTACTATGAGCTGCGATTTAGCCAGGTTTGCACCGCATCTGATCCGAATCTTCCCCAGGGGACCAGTAGCTCATAGGGAACAATTATGGTTCACTCCGCAGGCTTTGCTAGTCTGTTTCATGTTTCAAGCCATTTCATGGCCACATTGAGGGGATGAGAAGGAAGACAGATGCCTTACTAGTGAGAGAAGGGAGGAAAATGCACATTAGTTGAATAGTAACAGAATTTTAAGTGGTTCCTTTAGCTGTAAAAGCCTTGCCACCCCTCACTTCCTGCACATGCTCACAGTCTTCAGTGTTGCAGAAATACACATCTTGCACCCATTAACAGTTCAGTGATAGCTCTGTGCAACTCCCTTTAGACACAGGGAAAAGAATGCGGGAGCAGTTTGGAGTCCCAGCATCCGTTGTCCCTTCTGCCAAATTGCTGCAGTATGGCAACCAGATGTGGGTTATGCCATTTCTCCTAAAGAATGAACCACCCTTTGAGTAAGGCTTTTCATTAAGGACAAAATTCTGGAACCTCAGGCACAGCTCTCCCACTGTGTTGTTTTTTTGTATTTTGGGGCTTTTATGACTGTCAATATATTTTGATTAGAGACACTGTATAGTAGAGAGTTTATTTAATAGGATTTATGTTTAAAATGAAATTATTTTAATCTTGTAAGGGATGAAGGAACAGAAGAAACCAAATGTATACAGCAGATGGTGAACAGTAAACTCAAAACATCATTCTTTGATAAAGGTACTGCTGTTTACATTTATTTTTAGCCACATGCTTTCAGCTTTTCTCATCCACTTTGTGTTAGCACAGGTGAAAATATTTAATCAGTATTTACATATTTTAGTTGCCTTAGTTTCAAGTGTGGTTAAACATTTGGGGGACGCTGTTCAAAACCGCATTACAATGTGAAGCATGTACAATTTGTGTTACAGTAGTGAAATGCGGAGACATCTTTGGTCATCTAAACAGAAACTGTTCACTCAGCTTGTTCATGTAATTATGGTAAATGTATGTGCAACGGCAAGAAAAAAGCATGCATGTTATGAACATTTTTCCTTCAGAAGTCTGTCTTTAGAAATCTAATATCTAGACACTATATGAAATTTGAAGTCATATGAATTTAATCCAGGTGGTGATCAACTGCTGTGGAAGATTTCCTTAAGCATTGGGTAAAGGCATTAGCCTGAAAGTTATTTGCAGAGAAATTTCATGTACAGCTTCACATACTTGCAAAACTTTGCCAGCAATGCAATCCGAGTAATTTCATCCACATCTATATTTGGACAAGCCATTTGCTTAGGTATTTTATGCCATCTGTGAATGTTCATCTGCAGTTTATATGCCAGATGTGTATTGGCAGCACACATGCTACCAAAAACAAGGACCTAGAAATGTAAGAGTAAGCTCAGTATTGCAAATAGATAAAACCTTTGCAATCTACATGATTAGGGTTTGCTAACTGAATGCATTAAATTTACATATAAAGAGCAAAACATATGAGTTGCTGTCTGCCCTTTAAATGTATGTCTCAAGGAAGCCATTGTTACAAGTGCATAAGCAGCAGCATATGAGAAGCCGTAATTCAGTTGATCCTAACTGATCTGCCATGGTGACATCATTGAAGTCGTTTTCCCATTACTTGGGTGTTCCAGTTGTTTTACAGCATACTTTGCTTAATTTAATCCTGGCTGACTTGTGGAGTATTCTAAAGCCATGGATTTCTCTTGATACCACCATTGAACTGATTCCCTTCTCTTGCTCAGCACAGGGGGTGAGAGGAGAGCACTATATACCTCTACTTTAGTATGATTTCCTTTTGAAATAGGGAAAAGACAAGATGCAGACCCCAGAAGGAATGCTGGAGGACAGGGAAGCCTTCTACCTTTCCAATGTGCCCACTACATGATTACAAAATCTCAGCCTTGAGAGAATAACAGGATGGATATTAAGATAGCTTCCCCACTCTGAATTTGTGGATTGAGTAGTTCAACAGGGTAAAACTATTAACAGCTCTTCTGCAGCAGACAGCCAGTTAGCAAGAAACCAGAGGCTGGCCCAGCACAGCCCCATAGAAAGAGGAAACTCTGAAATGGTGATTGTATTAATGCATATATATATATATGAGAGATTGTATCGTTGGAAATTCTCTAAATGTTCAAGTTGTGTGGGTGGTATGCATACAAATCCACTTAACAGTTAAGTTACTGTGAGGCATATTCTTCCCACACAGTATATTGGAAGAACTGAGGAGGTGTATTTTAAGAGAGCATAAGATATGCTAATAAAAGCGACCCACAGGCCTACTAGGCAAGTTAGCTCATACAGAGCTTTGTGGGCTTGTGGCTAAACTAGGTAGCCTGGTATCAACAGTGGTCTAAATTTAACTAGGTTATCTTTATATTACCCTTATCTGTGATGGCAGCAGATATTCCCTAAGGTAGCACTTTAACTGGTGAGGTCCCCCTGATGAGTAGGTATGAAACTTTATTAATGAGTCCTGAAGCCTCTCACATTCCTCCTCCAAGACTTGCTTGCTAGTGGGAGCAAAGGTCTGACCGAAGTGAGGCCCTGGCTAAAAAGCAAATGCACATCCCCAAGGATCAAAGTAATGCTTTCTATATCCCAGGGACCAGCAGCAGCTGAAGTATGAAAAGTATCTTCCCAATCCTCAGTTTCTCTAATCAAGACTCCAGTAGTCTTTGTTTGCCTCAACTCGTAACACTCCTAGATCTTAGCTGTAAGAGCTTTCTACATATAGCTGCAGGCAGAGCAGCCACACCTGCCCAAGCTGCCTGCAGCCTAGAAACCTGCTTTCAAGTGTGAATTGCGCTCTCTATTTTTATAGAGGAGCATCATGGGAGAACCCACCCATGAACCCGGGGGGAATTAGGGTCACAGTAGATTGAGCCCTTGTTCAAGTAGGTGAAGTCCTGTTGCTGGGAAATCTACAGGATCCT
Organism: Falco naumanni; assembly: GCF_017639655.2. Classification (NCBI taxonomy): domain Eukaryota; kingdom Metazoa; phylum Chordata; class Aves; order Falconiformes; family Falconidae; genus Falco; species Falco naumanni. The sequence goes on from NC_054066.1 coordinate 4,729,474, forward strand.
TATAGCTCTATTCTTCCTGCGCTGCAGAGCTTAAATTCAGTCTTTGTTTTCAGGAGTTTGAGTACTACTTGTGATGAATATAGAGAATCATATGTGCAGTGATAGGAGCTATAAAAATGGCGGGCTTTTTTTCTCCTTTCTCTAAGAATATGTCTGGGAGGTTTCTCAGGACAGTATAGAGTCCAGGTATAATTCCTCACTATGCTTTTGAGGAGACAAATATTTTATGCTGTTTTGCAGGCTGAGCTCTGGCAAGTTCCAGTGCTAGTACAACAGGGTTTTCTGACTTCTGACTGAAGTTCTGGGAAGGCTAAAGAGGAAGGGCCAAGGAACTAGCCAAAGCAGAAGCTCCCAGGACTTTCTTAGGCTGGCCTTAAAACTGCTGCCTTCTGTTCTCCACCCTTCTCCAGTGTTCTTGGTGCTGTTATCACCTCACAGAAATTCTTACTCCAATGGAACCCAAACTGATAACCCAGAGCTTCTTGGCACGATCTGTACTCATTGCAATGTTCATGTGTCTCATGATATACACATCCATTTTAAATCATCACATATAGAATGAATGCTATAGTAGTGTTGTTCCAAGAAAACTTAAAAGAAAGATCTTACTTTCTTGCTCCTTGTTCAACACATCTTCATCTTATTTTGTGGTTTGTTGTCATGTCTGCAACCTTAGCTTTTCCCTTTTTATTGACTACTTTCCTTGTGTAAATATCCACTATCTCTTTCCATTGCTCTTAAGAATATGGTTTTTGTGCCTGTTAAGAGAAGCAGTTTGAAAATAAGGTATCCTGATGGATAGAGCTAGGTTTGCCATGTTAGTCTAGAAGGTTATGATAATTTATGGTAAGAGGTGTGAGAGGATTCAGAGACTTAATTGTCCTGCATTTAGTTAAGAGACTTAGGTGATTTAGTGTTACAACTTAGAGCTGTTTCTCAGTAAGAGTGTATCTTTTCCTTGGGGATTTTAAAAGCCTAAGCAGAGGTTAAGAAGTAGTCAGGAGCTGAGATGACTGCTCAGGGCTCCATCCTGAATTTTAAAATAAGCCTTCAGAACACAGTTCTCGAAGAGGTCTGTGTGTACTGTCTGCAGAGTGTTTCAGCTATAAGTGTCTGAAGAGGAAGTAAAATTTAACACCATCTTCCCAACTAAGCAATTGTATTTTATGCTAGAAGTATGCAGTATAAAACAACCAAGATCCTGCTTTGATATTCACCCTTTAGCTGGAAAGCACTGAAAGGCTAGATTCCCACAGATAAATTTAAGTGGCTTTACATTTGATAAGCTTGAAAATAATTTGCATAGGCTTCACAACATTCAACTTTTTATTTGCTTATAAAAATAGAGATGTTTCTACACCATTATGCAACACCGAGATGGTCATCCTTGGAGAGGTGCTATTGCCAGGCTGACCCAGATACTCATATGCCAGTACCACGTGGTGCAGCTAGAGCACTGTGTTTGGCAAGAATCTGACTATGTCCTTTCCAGACTCCTTTACCTCCAGCGTGAACCATTTGCCATGAGACTGCTCTTGGCAATGAACTTCCCTACTACACAGTGTACCATGTAAAAGCTGTGAGGGCATGAAATCAACTTCTGAGCATTAGTTGTTCAGCCCTCGAGAGCAAGGATGCACAAGTGTCCACTTTTCCTGTAATCCCACTGAGTAGCTCTGTTCCTGAACATCTTCCATCCGTAGAAACTCTTTTCTGAGCTTGGTGGTACCTTTAGTCTTAACTAGCTGGTGTGGGTAAGAGCTTGGGTCCTCATTCTCTGTAGGCTGCTAAACTTTCCACTTTGCCCTAAAGATGAAGAGGAGGTTGCTCAGTTTGTGATAATCTGATTGTTTCTATGGTCCCTTCCCATGCTCAAAAAGAAGATAATTCTCCCCATTCTTGTTCTTCTGGAGGAAGAAATCCATAATTCAGTTTCCTGTAGCACAGCCTGTCCTCATACATGCTCCTGAAATCACAGCAATATGTAGGAGAAAGCACCATTTTGGAACAAATTTCTCTAGCTTTGCTTTGTAAAGCGGTGATGCTCACCACTTGGACTGGGCTAATCCATGTGCAGGTCACCCAAGAGGACACGTCTTATGATTTATAGACACTAATATCAATGCTTTTAATTACAAGATATTAAAAGATGCTCTTATCTATAAAAAAGCTTTTCAAGTCAGAGTAGTTCAGTTGTGGCTTATAACCGCTTAGTCCTATAACGACCACCTTTAACCTCTACTACCTGTGTTTGTAATATGCTTAAAGCTGCTATTTTATTGGACTTTAATAAGCTACTTATAAAGGAATTTTTGAATTATGACATGATTCCTTGGAGTCAGCTTACTTGGCATTTTAAATGTCAGCTCTAGAACTTCTTTTAGTATATAAGACATTTTTTAATTTTAATTTTACACTTATAATGCTAAAGTTTCTACATGTGCCTGTTAATTATATTCTCATACTGAATGCTCTACCTGAATGATACAGGAGTGTTTGCAATGCACCTTACTGTGTGTGGGATGTCCAAAGGCAAAGTACATCACTGTGTTTGAGGTTCAGCATATGGCTGTGGTGATACAGAATCAGAAAAAAGTATTTCATAAAGCAAAAATCAAAGTCATTTTGCATGCACAATGGCTACAGGGAGCTTGGTTGTAGATTTGCATGTAAAATGTGTTCTGGCCATACTTTATGAGAGGCAGGCTTTAATGGGTTTTGGACCCCACTGGGTAGGAGGCTTTAGGTTATCCGTTAATGTTTAATTACATGGAATCTGCGTTTAGTAGATTGTGCAGTTATCACCTGGAGGTTGGAACCTGTGAACTGCTGATAGCCTCTGATTGCAGAGCTCCATGGGTGCTGATGTTGCAAAGATCAGATTTCTCGTTTGTGGCTTCTTTGCAGTGGACCTTTTCTTTGGCAGTTATCTGCATAGTCCTGTTGGGATAGCTTTGCAGGGTTATTAATAAATTAGAAAGCTGCTGCATAATCTATTAATAGAACTGAGATTTTAAAGTCTGGATAAAGGTAAACACATAGCTAAATTATTGAGGCTTTTCCAATGCAATTTGTTTTATGGGTGGAAACATTTCAATTCTCTGGGCTTTTGTTGGTCAGTTTCTGTGTTTGTTGTGTTGTGTGTTGTGGTAGGGCCAAGCAGTACCTGTTCCCTCTACCCATAGTCTGCAAATGGAAGGTAGTATAGAATTAGAAACAGGAGCACAGCTGCTGCTCCAGTCTGCACAAGAAGCAAATAAGTGGCATAAATAACTGTTTAGTTGGCTTTGCCCTGGCTATTTCAAAAGATATTGCTATCACCTGTCACTAGGTTTTTCATATAATAATAATAATTGTGTTTTGGAGATTAAATAGCATAGAAAAAAGTGATTTTATTGTCAGGTGGTAGCATGTAACTAGCCCAAAACACAGCTGCAAGAAAAAAGGACAAATGAAAAAGTAGCAACTGTGGAGAAAAAAAAAAAGAAGTGAGCTCATCTGCTGACAAGAAAAGAAAGGACGGGTCCCTAAAATCAGTAAGCTAAAAGGAAAAGTAGCAGTACTTTTCCTTTAGGATAAAAATGAAGCATATGCAGCCAGCAGCACAGTCAAAACAAAAAGTAATGTATGCAAACAAACCTTAGGCTGAGGAATTCCACCCAAAAATGTTAACAGTCTGTTCTTTTTGTCTTTGTAACACAAAGCCAGGCAGTTTGGGAGTAAAGGATTAAGACTCTCAGTCTTCTGTCACTGGCTTCAATCAAGCCAGGTCAGTAGTGACTAATATTTGTGATAGCTGTGAGGGCAGCCTTTGGATTTCTCTGAAATTACTCTGTGATATCCCAGCTGTTACCTGACAGAAACCCTTTAAATGCTGGTCTCGGTGAAAGGGCAAATTAAATGCAGTGTCCTTTGAAAGATGCACCCCAGAATGAGCAAGTATCTTGAATGTTTAGTTTTGCCTCTCCAGAAACTTAGAGCAGCACTGGAGTCATCTTAAAACAGCTTCTAACAGTCAGGGCTCCAATATATGTCTTGTCTTATGCTAATAGGCTAGTTATTCAATGACAGGGCAACAAGAAGAGTTTGTTGAAGAGTTCCCCCTGTTTAAAATAATTGTAGGATGCTGCAGTAGCACAAGCTTCTGAATTTTTCTCCAGAGAAGCCTATTAGCAGAGTGTGATGTTTCTATTTCTGTTTCTGTGCTGAGAATTCCAGTTACCTTGATGGAGGGTCCTCTATCCATCTATCTTCAGAAAAGCTAAACCTACTTGTGCTGAAAGAATGAATTCATTGGTAGTTGATCTAAAGCTTAACACTGGTGGTGGGAGAGCTTGTGCGGACCTGTCAATAGGAATTTATTTCTCATTCATGTGAAAGTGAGGGCTGATCACATTCCTATGGAAAAGAACCCAATCAATAGACTCCAAAAAAATTATTCTTTGTCAAATGAGCCCACACCAACCTTACTTTTAATTATTTTCCAGATAGAATATTCTTCCTGGTAGGTGTCGTTGAGTTAGAAGACCTCAGAAAATTAATATTGCTGCTGTCTGGCAAACATTTTCTGTACTGGTGGTTTATACAGGGAAGAATTAGTGCAAATAAACTCCATGCACAAGTAACAGTTGGATAATTTTAAAACTGGTCTGTCTTCTCTTGCAGACCTGTGATTGTTTTGCTTGCTCTGGAAGTCATGGACAGGCCAGACAGCTTTAGTAACCAGCAGTTTTTTCAGGGAGAGCTTGAAGCAGAAGCATAAAAGGTAGGAGTTTTCAGAGGCATTGTTCAGGCAGAATAAAGGATCAGCCAAGGAATGCTTCTCAGATTTTTAGTGGAAATCTGAAGAAAATTTCGGATAGTTAAACTCTGAATATTCAAACTGATTGAATAGTATAAATGGTCCCAGTGTTAGAGGAGCATACTTGGAGGGGATCCCCCACAAAGACAGAGGAAACGGTTCAGAAACAAGTAAATAATGCTTCTTTCTCACAGTAGCCAAGATTACTGTGGTTTCACACTAGCAGATAAGGGTTTAAGTCTAGGTTAGACATCAGAAAAAGAATCTGTAGCCATAATAGCATGTTTTACAGTGGTTCAAGGGGATAGCTGAGGCTCCATCGTTGCAGTTCTTAAGCTGAAGTTGGAAAGATGCTAACAGAAGTCTAAGCAAAAATTCTTGTGCAGAATGGTCAGGGAGGTCAGGCTAGAAGGCTTAGGGCCCGTCACCAATATGCTGTCATCCTAATGAGGCCCGTTTTGTGTTATAAAATAACTACATCATTTATACTACTACATTATTTATTATTTATACTACATTATTAATACTACTAATTTATAAAATAAACTTCTTTGCAGATATAAATTTATACAACTCAGGTCACATCAAATGAAGACTAGACTGTAACTGTTCAAGTCTGAATCTGTATACTGAATAATGGCGCTGTTTTTTCATCCATTTCAGTCCATCTTCCTGTCTCTGAATACCTCACAGCCTTAAGAAAACAATATTGCGTAAGGCAGGAACAGCTAAATTTGCCCTGTCTTCTCAGTTGTGCCACTGTCCCTTGTCAGGTTTCAGATTCAGGATTACCAGTCTGAATGCGTGGATCCCACACATAACCATTAGTAGGATATAGTTTCAAAACTGTTCTGTCAGTTTTGTCCTCCTCCCCAAAGTAGCATCAGGAGAACTACTCAGACAAGCTCAGTTCACTAAGTATGAACCAGCGCTGTAATGTGTCATTGGAGGATTCAGTCATGGTTCTGCGCTTAAGTGTACCAGAGATTATGGTCAAATCATGTAGCCTCGTGTTCTCAGAGGCATTTAAGAGCTTCAGAACCCACTGAAATAAACTTTAAATCTAAGCCTTAAACTCTCACATATATTCTTGGGGGGGGGGGTGGGGGGTGGGGGGGGGAGACGTTTCCTCTCCAAAGAAGCCTTGTCTTTTAAAATAATCAAATTGGGAAATCATTTCCAATGTCCTTAGCATATAAGAACTCTGGACTGGAAGCATCCCTGCCTTCGGCTGTACAACAGGCACATTTTCCCCATAGTCCTTTCTTCCTCTGATGTAAGAGCAGATAAGCAAACGCTCTTTACCTAAGTTCGAGACAGGTAAAGAAATGCTGATACTTTTTGTATAAGGGAAACAGCATAATGTAACATTGCAAGCCTCTGCCTGGCAGCTGTCCTAATGCCTGGGTGGCTCCAGGGTCTTTCTGGCAGAGCTTCAACTTAACTTTCTGCAGCTGCTAGCACATTCCTGTCACAGAATGGAGAAAATCATCTGTGGGCAGCAAATACAGAGAGGCTGAATGAGCCTGTAGCATCACCATGACAGTTTAGCCTATACAGATACGAGCTTGGATGTGTATACAAAAGAAAGGGAGACAAGAGGCTGATTTGAACGATGTGAGTTGAAGTGAACTAGGAAAAGTAAATGATTAGAATATCTGGGTCTTTAATTAAAGTTGTAGGTAGACATGTGTGGAATGTACTTGCAAATGGAGGGTGGCATCCTTCTTAGCAAGTGGGGGAAGCTGTCCCAAAACCTTAACATGAGTGATCATTCTGTTGTTGCTGTTGAATCCCTTTTAAGTTCACAGACCGAGTAGTGTTCTTTGACAACATTTCTAGAATTGCAGCAATTCATGAAGCACTATTGGAACAATGAAGTCACTTCAACTTACTGACATTTTTTGATTAAAACAAAACAAGGTACAGAACAGTCTGAAATTGGATTTTCTTAAGCATGGATGTTACTGAAGACAAATCAACACTCAAGGCCCAAGCAGGATTTTAAGCAGGATAACTGAACTAGAACAGTTTCATGGGCGGTGAGGTTTGGTGCATTTCTGAAAAGCAGCAGTTTTGCCTTGGATTTTGTGTAAGTAAAAGTGCTGCATTCTATTGCCAGATCGTATTTCCCCCAAAAGTGCACTCTAATTAGACTGATCAGAACCAACTACATGATCCCAGCTTGGTGCTAAAAGAAGATTATGCTGAAATGAGCTTCAAGTACAGTCTGTATAAATATGTATGGGGATGGAACCCAAATTTTGTTCAGAAGTGCTGATCTGTGAGAGCAAATAGTTACATTCAAGAAAGGGTGTGTTTCAAGACCAAACATATAATGTTGTGGGACCTTAATTATCCACTTAATTTTTCAGTGCCTAAACACAGCTATATGTGCTTGTGACTATTAATACTTTTTCTAGGAGGTTATTTTATCATTTATATTATTTTACTAACTATAAAAATCATTATATTCCAGGCAAATGTGCCATTTCCCTTCACAAACTGTGTCGAACCAATTAGTAAGAAAACACATCATTAGAACAAAGTAGGAGCAGATGCATTTCAGGGGAGCAGCGTGAAGGTGGATCTCAATAATGTTGCTTTCACTGGAAAGAGTTTTGGGGAGAAGAATTAGTATGTGAGTGAGAGTGAAGATTAGGAAGAACTCAACATGTCCCTTTGGAGAGAATGAGAGATAAGGACTGTTAAAGGGAAAAAAGAAATGCATCCATTGCAGAGAAAATTGGCAGTTAGGTAGAGATAGCAAATTTAGGTTTGCAATATGTATGTTGGTTTAGAAGAGTAATGGAGAAAGTGCACTTCAGTGAAGAGTTCTGGGAAATCAGGGTGGATTTTAGTATGGACAGCAGGTGCATTCTGAACCATGGAAACAGTGTGTGTCTGATTTTCAAAAGGCTGTAAATGATTGAGGTTGCTATGTATCATAACTGATCCACTTCAACCATATTAAATAGTGAAATAGAAGTCACTTTTATAGTGTATTCTAAATAAGCTAAAAGATTAATGGAGACCTGTTGATTGGGTCCTTAAATGAGGAAACTATTTATAGTTCTGAAAATAAGTTATGTTCAGGAGCCTGAGCTTCTAGCTAGCTTGCAATTGTTTCTAATATAGGAAGATACTATCATGCCTCCTACTCTCTGAATGCAGGAAAATGCATTAGTTTATTTCTTTGAAGGTGATGCATAAAGTGACCTCTACATAAATTAAGTGGTTTTGTCAGACTGAAAGATCCCCCATTGTCCTCACCATGCCCTTTCCTATATTTTCCCTAAATACCTATGTATGTGCTAAGAAAAGTGCATGGAACAAACTGCTAAGATATGGTATTTGAAAGGATATGCAGGAGTACAAATTTATCTTTTATCATCTCACTTAAGCAGTCCTATTATTCAAAAGCTCTTACAGTCATTCATTATTCATCAGCTGTCTTTCTCCCAGGTCGATTGCCAAGTAGAATTGTGATGTGGAATGGCAGCCTTGCTGAGTGTGAAATGGGACTGATACTAGGTTTTTGTTATGCAAGGGAATTACCTGTTCCAGTACAGGCCTGGGTTTCAGGGCTTCTGGCACAAATAAGCAGAAAAAGTAAGTGCAAATGTATGAACATAGTCTTATGCCTTAAAAGATTAAGATAGTCATGCAATGAGTAACTCCTTCCTGCAGAACTGAATCCAAGGCAGATTTTGCTAAGGCTTCTTATGTGGATGAACCTTCATACTGGTTTGGAAAGTGCCTGAAGTACACAGAACACCAAGGAGTCCAGCCTGTTGCACTCAAAGCTGGGTGGCTCTTACAGCACATTCTGGCTGTGGAGCAGAAGTAGTCTTAGACATTATCTTTATATGACAGAAGAGCCAAATCAGGGGATTTAGAAGAGTCACCTACCTACCGTTTATCTTAAACTTAGAGATGTAGCTAGCCCATAGTCACCCCATAGTGCCAATCTCAAAATGCCTTTTTGGAAAATGTAATGAAATAATTTTAAGTGATATCAGGAGTTTTCAGCCTTGAAGCCAGAGGACACTAAGTTTGTGTTTAATTGCAAGTGCCATCTGTCAAAACATGTTTGAAGTCCATGTCACACAGCTTTGTGGCCTGAACTCTGTGATTACTATCAAGTTCACTTGATGGCCTGAAAACTTCCCACCACCCCTACAAAAAATGCAGACCTGTAGTGCAGAAATTAATTTGTGTTTGAATGTTCATACTGCTATGACCACTATGAAAATAACACTACAAAATAAAATAGCAAGAACGGGGATTAGCTATTTAAGGTCCAAGTCTTACCCTTTCTAGTGGTACGTTGAGATCTTGCGTAAGTGCCAGTGACTTCTCTGGATAATGTTCAAGCAGAATTGAATTTTTGATTACATCATAAACTCTAAGCCTTAAACAGCTGTTACTACCTGCTAAAATGAAATTAGTATTTTATGAAAAAGCAACTGCATAAGGAGATTTGACAGCATTTTAAAGCATTTTTTTTAAACCTTATTTTAGCTGACCAGTTATTATAACGATGCTTACTTTGAGAGACCTGCTAGGCAAGACAATCAACAACAGACTTCTCTGCTACCAGTGCACCGTCTAGGTCAACCTCCATCTTCAGGACAATGGGCAAGAAAGTTACAAACGTGATCAGATTGACAGCTCTTACAAGTTGTATATAACTCTTAGTTCTGGTTCTCAGCTTTACAGAACCCACACAGCTGCATGATACTGCACCAAAAGCAATTTAAAAGGCAACTTGTTTTAAATACTTAATATTTGAATCAGACTCTAGGATGCCAACAAAGCTATTTCACAGGGAAGGATGCTCCTTTCTTTTGTGCTACTTGAACTTCATCACCCTGCTGTGATGCTTAATGGAATCTTTGTGCAAACTGTGAATGCTGATTTTTGAGCCATGTACAACAAACAGTCCCTGTGCATTTAATCGGCTGTGATCTGATAGGAAACACTTCACGCTTCATTGCTGGAGGCAGCTAATGGACATTCCAAGCAGGTGTTAATCTAGTATATTTATATTCATAAATATGAGTATGCTAAAAAGAGCTGCTGAATTAAAGGAAACTCATTGTCCAAGGCTGGCTGAGAGGGATGGTGTGGCAACAGAGAATCTTCACCAGGATGAGAAAGTTTTAGGACACTGACTTGTACTAAGGGGATATATACTTTGACTTCAATGCTTTATTCACATACAGTGGTCAAAGTGGTTTAGGGACAGAAAAAATTCCAGCTAAGTGGCAAGTAAGGAGGGCCTGAAAAGCTTGACAGGACTCCGGGGAGGGAGGGGGGTGGGGTGGGGGGAAAAAGTTATTTTTGCAGATCTGTACAAGGCCAGTACTTGTGAACATTTGCAGCATACCTTGCACAACCCTCAGACTGTAGCAGATATGTTGAAGTGACATATGAAGAAATATGATGAGGTGACAATCAAGAACCGTAGCATCCAAGAAAGTAAAATGCTAGTTATAAGTGGAGGATATTAGTGGGGTGCTGCTCACTGCAAACTCTCCCAAGAAGAAAATGAGAATGAGTTGAAGAAGCAATGTCTGAATGGTGCTCAGCTGCTAAAAAAACCCGAGTGCTTCAAAATTCAGGTCCCAGGATAGCCTAGCATGAGATGAGGTGTTGCATCAAATCAGCAAGACTTGCTACTTTATAGCTACAATGCAGATATAATAAGATATTCAAGGCAAACTTACCTCAACAAAGATGAAAAGAAGCTGTTTGATACCCAGGTGAGGTGCCTGCAGCCTGAATTTCCCAGGTAAAGTGTGCTCTAAATCAAACCTGCAGTACAGCTCTCAGAAGGAAGTAAATATTTTACTAAAATAGGAGACCATTTTGTGATTTAAACTAGCATAAAGCCCCCACTCAGGTGAGCTGCTCATGCCTTTCAGATCAGAATTCCTGAAGGGTTCCCCAGCTGTTTGTGTACTATCAGTCTGATCTTACTTACTTAACAAAGTAAGCATAATTTAAGATCTAGAAATGTATCCTTACCCACTTTGCAATAAAACTTCCAGTGTTTTTGGCATGTTTTGTGAACTGACAGCCAGTTCTCCATGCAGTTCTTTGGTTGCTGCTTAAATGCCTTTGGTGTATTGTAACTGATTGCTTTTTAAAGGCAGTTAACATTCCCTAATTTAGAGCATGATTCAAAGCCAGCTGAAATAAATGGAAATAACCTGATTTAAGCTTTGGATCAGGCACCCTATGCCATTCCCTATGATATGGGGCAGAAGCAGAGACAAACTGACATTTTTGAGCAGCTTTTCACATTTCTTGCTTGAAGATTCTAGGAAATAATTACAGTCTAAACCAGCTTCTTTTTCTGTTCATGGATTTAAAAAGAGCTTTTTATTAGTGCACCCTTACGTTTAATGGCAGAGCAAAACTCCTTTTTATTCTAAAAAGTTGTCTATCCAAAATGTGTGTCTGCGTGCTGTAGTACCTGGAGACAAAAACAGCAGAGCAAAGAGCAGAACTCTGGTGATGCTTATACATCTGGATCTGCAAGAGGACTGGAATTGATTTAACATTTAATTTATAAGTCTAATTTGTCATACATTGATATTAAAGATTATTGTAGATGTCACTAGCTAATCTTAGCAAGTTTACATTCTTTTGAATACAAAAAAAAAAAAAAAATAAATTGCAGCACTAATATTTTCAGTGCATCTGGAAACCCAGTGTACTTGGGAGATACTATGACCTTACTCTGGTGAAGCTATAAAAGTAGGTATAGTATATCCAGGCCAGTAATGGTATGTCTTTCTGGATCTCAAAGTTCAGAAAGTTGAATTCAAATATTTGAAGCAAGATTTATAGTTTATTTCATCATTATATATGATTGCAGTGAGTGCCCTTTGAAGAATGTCAGAAGAGTCCCTGTGCTTTTTTATAGTATAAAACCAAATGAAAATATAAAAAAAATCCAGCTTTTGATATATCAAATTAAATGCATACAACTCTTACAGAAATGATATTCATAAATATATTGAAACCACACACATTTTTCTCATTTATTAATTTTTCAGAAACATATTTGTGCAGTGGCACACGCCAGAACATCTCCTGTTCTTGAACAGTCATAGAAAATCTTTCATGAGTGTTTACCTGAAGTTTGTAAGTATTAAATATTCAGCATGCTGAAGTCACAGTACAAAGACAGTACAATTTTTTTATAGCCTGCATAAAAAAACCTGCGGTTTGTGCATGACTACTGTTGCATGAGGCATGAACTAAAATCCAGCTGTGACTATTTAGATTTTAATTCATGTTAAGTTGTGTTAGAGTCCAATTTAACCAAGCCTTCACTGTATCAATCTATCCTATCAACTCTATTGTGCTAAACAAGGTAAACGCTATATGAGCAAGGGTGGCACAAGCAGATACTTGTTTCTTTGAAATTTGGCTCCAGTAAAGTGAATGACTTACACCAAAAAACTGATAGCCCCAAGAACAACAGAAGATAGTAATTTGTGTCATAGCAGACGACTCTTGTAACAGGAAGATGCTAAATGATCTAAGCAAATATTTCAAGCAAGCATTTATATTTTAAATCTAGCAAGAACAGATCATGCTATTACACAGCTTTAATGACTATATAGTTTCTCCTGAAGCTGGGTAAATTTACAGATGAAGGAAGGACTGATGTAGAATATTACAATTGTTTAGGTTGGAAAAGACCTTTAAGAATGAGTTCAATGCTTAACCTAGCTCTGCTAAGTCCACCACTAAACCATGTCCCTAAGCACTGCATCTATGTGGTTTTTTAAACACTTCAGGGATTGTCACTCCACCACATCCCTGAGCAGCCTGTTCCAGAGCTTGACAACCCTTTCAGTGGTGAAGTTTTTCCTCATCCCCAATCTAAACCTCTCCTGGCACAGCTTAAGATAGTTTCCTCTTGTCCACTTGTTCCCTGGGAGCAGAGCCTGACACACCCCCCCCCCCCCCCCCCCTCCCCCCCAGCCTACAGCCCCTGTCAGGCAGCCGTAGGGAGCCATACGGGCCCCCCTGAGCCTCCCCCTCCCCAGGCCGAACCCCCCCAGCTCCCTCAGCTGCCCCTCACAGCACTTGTGCTCTGGACCCTTCCCCAGCCCCGTTCCCGTCTCCGGACACGCTCCAGCCCCTCCATGTCCCTCTGGCCGTGAGGGGCTCAACCCTGAGCCCAGGAGTCGAGGGGCGGCCGCACCAGTGCCGAGCGCAGGGGGACGGGCACTGCCCCGGCCCTGCTGGCCACACTGCCTGGGACACGAGCCAGGCCGCTGCTGGCCGCCTTGGCCACCTGGGCACACGGGGGGCTCCCGCCCAGCCGGCCCAGCCAGCCCCCCCAGGCCCTGTCCCGCCGGGCCCTTCCCAGCCCCCTGCCCCAGCCTGTAGCGCTGCCGGGGGCCGCTGTGCCCCACGGGCAGGGCCCGGCGCTGAGCCCTGCCGACCCTCACCCGCTGGCCTCGGCCCCTCGGCCCGGCCTGCCCAGCCCCCCTGCAGAGCCCCCCCGCCCCCCAGCAGCTCAGCTCCCCCCAGCTGGGTGCCCCCTGCCCTGACTGAGGGGGCACTCGCTCCCCTCGCCCAGCCCGGCGGTGCAGACACGCAGCAGGACGGGCCCCGGCGCTGAGCCCTGGGGAACCCCCGTGTGCCCGGCGCCAGCGGGATGTGACTCCATTCCCCACCGCTCCCTGGCCCGGCCGCCCCCCAGCTCCTGACCCCGCGCAGAGCCCCCCCGGCCCGGCCGGGAGCAGCCGGTGGCTGCAGGAGATGCTGTGGGGACGGTGCCAAAGGCTTCGCACCAGCCCGGGCAGCCACCACCCGCAGCCTGTCCCTCACCCGTCAGGGGGGTCACCTTGTCCCACAAGGAGATCAGGGCAGCCAGGCAGGACCTGCCTGCCAGAACCCCACGCTGGACGGGCCTGACCCCCCGGCTGTCGTGCACGTGCTGGGTGATGGCGCTCAGCACCGTCTGCTCCGGCACCTTCCCCGGCACCCAGGGCAGGCTGGCAGGCCCGTAGTGTCCCGGATCCTCCTTCCGGGCCTTCTTGTAGATGGCTGTCACACTGGCTGACCTCCAGTCTTCTGGGACCTCCCCAGTTAGCCGGGACAGCTGATAAATGATAGAATGTGGCTTGTCTATATTTTAATTTCATGCACTATAAACATAGTCTGCTTGGAGGGAACAGTGCCCTATTTTCCTTCTCTATGGAAAGGCAAACATCATGAGACTGGAAAGAGCATCTCTGTCTGTCAGTACGGGCTGCAGTTCCTGCTCAGGCATGTAGCAAGTTCCTGATCTCCTTTTAACATAGGCATATAGGGGAAAATACTATTTCTGTATTTTCATAAAGTTGTATGAATTAAATATTCAAAGCGCGCGTTTATACTGAAAATGAGTTTTGTTTTACTGTCTGTTTATGTGTTGTATATAAAAACTTGACTATGGATGTCACTGAGGCAGGCTTTCACTCTCATGTTTAGATTATTTTTTTTTTCTCAGAAGAGCAGTTCAGTGGTACTACAGGTTTTCTATTTGGGAATAAATATAAGTAGGAGATCAATCAACAGAAAGCACAACATTCATACCTCACAAAGGTCAGGGCTAGAACTATTCTTGACCAGGGATACATAGAGCCTGTCATTTTAGTGGCTTGAATGTTGACTTGAAAATAAACCTTAGTTATCTTAATTTTGACAAACAATGAGGTCAGAATATAATCTACCATTAGAGAGTGAATGTTTTTTGTAATCATACTATTTGTCCTGAAGGATTTGGAAAGACAACTGTGCTTAGTAATGCCTTTCTCTCAGAAATTATGATCTCTTGTTGAAGTTGCTTTCCTAGGAGACATATCTTCTTGTTTTCCACTGGTCCCTGTTTCTGCTTTCTCTTGCTTCCAGTTGTGAGCCTTTAGTGTCCCACCTGATGAAACCAGTTTGGCTGAGGAAATTTCAACCAGCTCTCAGAACCTATAATGTGGATCAGCTCTCATCTTTGTTTCCTTTTCATAGGTTAGTAGGCTGAAAATGCTGTCATTAACAACCAGCATGTGACAAACTTGAGACAATTAAAATAGGCTTTAGCATTTGGTGTTACTTCCTACAAGGAAACTTGAAACAGGCTCTAAAGCAGGAGAAATCTAGTCCCTGATAGTGCTGATACTGCAGCCTCTGCCTTTATCAGCTTCTCTTGATGCTCCCTGTATCTGATTCAAGAAAGAACCCGTGGCATTTGTATTCTTGCCATTGGTGTTATGCTTGTTTGCAGAGAAGGATTGAAGTGTGCCATCCAAAACAAAGTAGAAGCTTAAATTCACCTCTGCAAAGCTCTTTACAATGAGAAACTACCTTCAGAGCAAATTAACTGATAAATACAGAGTGGAACAGCTGCTCTTAGAAATCTTTCACTTACATCATCAGGGTGAAAGTATGTCTATTATCAGTAGGGAAGAGCTGTCCAAGAGGGCACGGATGTGTCTGATACTTGGATTCAGTGTTCGCTATTCAGGAATCATGTGTGATCTTGGATATATTGCTGTGATTTTCAACGGTGATATAGTAAAGTTGGGAAGATCATACCACAGAGGTGGAGCTATGAAAATGAAGTACCTTCAACCATATGTTCTGTACTATATATAATGTATATGCATGTATATAACTATATATAGAGGAAACATTTTAACTTATGCAAGTGGTTTATAAACCATTTATTTTCACAAAATCTTTGATAAGTCTTTCAAATGAATTTCAAATTGAAATTTTGTTTGGGTTTCTGCATTTATCACAACATCCAGTTCTTTTTAAAGGAGAAGAATGGAAAGGAAGAATGTCAAGATGGAGAGGAAAAATAACCAACCAAATTGAATGTAAATTCAAACAACTTCAGAAAGCACAACGTTCTTTGAAAAACATGAAAGTTTTAACAAGATAGTGTGATTTAAAACTGGGTCAATCATTTTTTCCATTACAAATGCAGATGTTTTGGCTAGTTCTTATTTTAGCATGAAGCATGTAAATATGCCATTAAGAAGCACTTTTACTTAAGCATCTGAATTTCAAAAAATAGTCCTTAAATATCCTACTTTCCTGTAATTTGTGGTGAAAACCTCATGACGGAGTTTTTCACTGGCACTAGTGAGATATTTGTATCAGTGAATTCCGGGACTGGCAGATAATGTGGAAAACAGAAAACATACTTAGCTCTTGAATAGACACAATGTAAATGTGTGACATTTTCCCAGATCTTTTATAGATTGAAATTTTTTTTTTTCCATACAGAGTTATAAACAATAATAAAACTATCTATAGTTGGCTACCGATATTTTTAAGAGCCTGTTTGAGTGAGGAGGAAGCAGGAGAAGGGAAGGAATTTTGAGTAGGGATCACCAGTATTGCCAGATACTTCCCAAATCTGTTTATAAGCCAGCAAAGGCTTCTTCCCTCAAGGCTAGTAGGAATAAATCACAAAAGTGGGAGGTATAGTGTCATCCAAGGAAACAGAGAATCTGTCCTCCTTTGCACCCAAGCCAGCTGTTTAATAGACTAAGTAATACTTTCAGATGCATTGGTGTGTTGCAAAGCAAGGCAAACGTCCTCAAATCTTACTGTTCAACTACATCATTCCCTGTTACATTTATACATAGTTTGACTCCCCTGTAATATACATGATAGATGGAGCTAGGATTGTGATATATGAAGCAATCCTTTAAAACCTCTGCTTGACTAAGTCTTTCTAAAAGTTCTTCAGCTTGCGTATTCAGATCCATGCTAAATCCCTAATTCTGTTGGTGACGTCCAGTTATTTAGAAGAAACTATTACAGCTTTATCTTCAGCATCAACAATGCAAGCCCAGTAAAGCCAGTCACACTGTTGAATGAAACATGATGTTGTCCAAGGCATGGCTTCTCTTACCATCTCTCCCAGGATTTGGCAATTAGAAATTTTAATCCTAAAGTGCCGACTTTTGCATTTTGATGCGGAAAACCACATCTACAGATATTCTTCAGTTGGTTCTGGGTTCCAAGCACATGAAAGTATGTGGGTTTTGTTGTTTCCATCTCGAAAGAACAACTCTTAAATTCATAACAATGTCTTTCTTAGGTTCAACTTAAGTACCCAATAAATTCTAAAAAAGTTCTAGCAAAATGCTTTTAGGCAACTGGAAACCTGTACAGGAGAAAAAAAAAACAAACCACCAAACAAACCAAACAGCAATTTGAAATGTATTTGATACTAATCTTTCTTCCTAGTGTTTGTTTAGGATTTCTCCCAGACTGAAGACTTGTCTTAGACCTTGGAACTGAAGAACATAATGTGGTAGTGCTCAGTTTTGTTATTGCCTTTCACAGTGGACTTCAGTGCAGTTGTAAGGACTGGCAACCTAACCTCCCTCATCTGCTCCTTGCTCAGTGTTTCTGTGTGGCTGCATCATCTCCCCTTTAATTCAAGGTGGACCTTCCATTTGTCCCTTCTCTAACTATATTTCAATTTTTTCTCTTCATTTGTCTGTTGTTTCTCAGACAGAAACAATTTCTTTTCCAAGGGAAGGAGACTGAAATTAGTAAGGGTTATCAAAGTCTTGAGATTAAGTATTCTGTAAAAGTGAAAAACGTGTTGTGAAAAGAAAAGCTGTACTACAACTACATTCCCAGCAGCAGCTCAGTTAGTTATTTGTAGTGGCAACCAGCTCTTTCTAGGAAAGGTGAGGGGCTGCCACTAGAACAATTAGACACTATTCCTTGGCCAGTATTCTTAGAGAAAGCCAGATAAGTTAAATCAGGACTGTCTTTCTGATCCTGGGAACCGCAAAGCCTGGCTGCTTTCCTCTCTCCTGCTATCCTGGGTCAGGCTGAGATACCCTTTTCTTTCCTAGGATGTTTGCATTTACACTGCTAAAAGTATTTCTTGATTAGAACACTGCTAGCTTAGCTTTTCTGACATGTTATAGAAGAGTGATGCTCATCTATTCATTGTACATTCAAATTATTGAGCATATTGCTAGCTTACCTTTAGCTCTTCAGGAATGCAAAATTTGCGTTTGGGTGGATGACAGGCATGGCAGCAGAGAGCTTTGCATTTGTCTGTCCCTCCTTTGCTAGTTTTGGGGCTGTGTCATAAAACTGCTCTTGCAAAGCAAGATCTTTGCATCTTTGTAGGTGGATTGCTAGCATAAGGAAGATACAGGTCTGTTGGTGTCAGCCTGCTTATTTCAGTGTATTATGTACTTTACATCCTGGCATGTCCTTCCTGTGCCATAAGCCTTGAGTGTATAGACTCTAGACGTTTTGGTTTTTTTTTTCCCCTCAGACTTCTGAATTTGTTTCCTAAGTATCTCAAAACAAAAGCCTTTAAAAATCGAATTGCTTTACTTTTATGTAAGAGCAAGTATTTTCAGTTTGTTTATGGGTCATGACTGCAAGTATTGTCTGTTTCTTAGTCTAAGGCCTAAACTCTGTGTTGAATAGCTGAAGTCTGCTCCCTGATCAAGTGCTTTGGTCTTAGCTGTGGCACTGATGAACTCATTAGAGCTAATGACATTCTATGTGAAAACATTTACTACCAAGCAAATCTTTGGAAAAAAACGGGTCAAAGGGAAGTTTCACTTGCCAGTCACTCTCAATTTTTGAATCATTAACTGAGTCAGGTAGTATCTCTTACATGCCAGCCTAAATTTATGTTCACTACCAAAACTGTCTTCACTAGGGACCATAAGAGGTATTGAGCATTAAAAAGTATTATTTTATTGCACTACAAAAGGTTGTATGAGGAGCTCTAGATTTAAATGGGAAAAGATAAGCATCCTCTCTTAATCACAGTACTGTGATTTCAGAAAGCAATATTGTTTCAAACAGTTGTAGAACTTCTTATTCTTTTTCTATCCTGACCATCTTTTTGCATTGTACTCTCTATGTAATTACTTATGAAATAGTATACAACTGATTGTGATTCCAAGATGGTAGTTGGTAGGCAGTTAAATTCTACTAAAAAAAGCCTCTACTTTCATGAAACTCCCTGATCTGCAAATGGAGAGTAGAGAAATAGAAAAGTGCATTCTGAATTCAATATGTTTTAACGCTCAAGTTTTTTCACTTAAGAGGTCTTTCATCCAGCTCTTTAACAGAGTAAATTAGTTCTGCAAAACTCTTGCAGGGGTGTCAGTGATGTCCTCAGAGGCTGTACTGTTGAATTAGTGCATTTGTAACTCCTATAAATACTGTTCTTAAAGGAGGACTGTTTTTGAAGCCATGCACATTGAAGCCAGAACTGCTGTGCAACAATGATTCAAAATAATTGTCAAAAATACTCTTTCCTTTTCTGTCTCAGGCCTCAGAATTTTCTAGGCCCACTCTATCTCCAGTATAATTGCATCAAATAACCCTTAGAGTTTGATCTTTATTCTGATGTTTTCGCAGGAACAAACTCCTTCCAGATTATTAACCCAGCATAACAGATCACAATATGGTAATGTGCCCTAGGGCTAGCATCACACTGAGGCAATTGCAATACCAAGTCATTGCAATGTCAAGTCTTGCACAGTGATGAATAGAAATAATATGTCCTGAAAAATGTGTACTTTGGATTTAGCACAAAGAATATATATGGGAAACAGCTATTCTGTTGCTGGCAATTTTGCACCTATTTTAAATGGTATATAAATTTTTGTGTATTAACTGTGTAACAAATTCAAGAAAGAAAACAATACTGGCGTTTTTTTCTCAATATCCAAGATAATGAAATTATATTTTGGCAGATCTAGAAATCCTATTTCCTCTTTGGCTTCTCTCCAATGTTATTTCTAAGGAGGGACGAGAGAGAGCACTAAAATGAAGGGATAACTATTCCAATAAACGGTAGTCACACAATGCCAAAGCATTCTCAGTAATGCAGTCCTCTTATTAAAACAAAGCATGTAAAAAGTTATATCGTTATTCTGGTAAACAACACCAAAGCACTGTTTCCTGAATGGCAGCTGTGTATTGAGGATCCTTGTTCTGAGATCCACATGCCCAGATCTGGTTGGTAATCTGGTAGCCTTCTCACTGGCTCCTCTTCCTTCAAACTACTTTTGGAAATGATTGTTTGAGTACTCTGCGATTTACCCTCACCTTCAGCCTGCCTAGTTCTGCCCTGGATTTCTGGGTAGAACACCACTGCGACAAAGTCAGAGTAAACCAACATTGTGTTGTCCCAGTGTACAAGCTGCCCTACAGCACTGACATGTGGCCAACAGCAGTCAACATCCTAAGCTCCCAATTCTGTTCTGCTTTTCTTGATCTCTAGAGGTCCCTTCCAACCTCAGCCATTCTGTGAGTCTATGATTTATAACCAAGTCCTGTGTTCAGAACTAGTTTTCATTCTCCATGGAAAAACCCATCAAATCTACCCTCCAGTTTAACAAATTCCTGTAAGGAAATTCCTGTAAGGAAGTAACAAATTTCCTGTGAGTAAGTAAGGAATCTTTTTTTAAAAAGAGATGCAGGCTTTTTTAAAAAAAGACCTGGTTGCTGTCATTCGGCCATAGAGACTCATTTTCTGCCTGACCTCAAGGTCAGGTTATTACCAATTCAGTTAACAAGGTTGTGTTTGCTAGGTCCAATCCAGCACACACAAAACTTGTGGCAAGTCTTGTGGTCTTGACTTCAGTGGGATGGGATGGGATCCATAAGTGCAAATTTCCTCTCCCGGAAGTTATTGCATCAGTCTGTGCTGCTTGTGAAGTCCTAAAAGCAATATGTAAACCCGGCAACATTTATCTAAGTAGTCTTGCATGGCTCACTGGAGCCACTGATGCCTTTTGTGTGTTGTATCAGGTATTGCATAGATGTTTGAGCCTTGTGGTTGTCCTCAGCTTTTGGCTCAGAACGAACCTCTTCTTTTGAAACATGAAGCTTATTGTAAAGAGAGCTAGATCTCTTCCTAAGTTTGAATACCCAGTTTGTTTTTTTGAGCATGATTTGATCTCTACACTAAGGAAAGTACAGAAATGACTACATATCTCTAATATAATCACAGCTTTTTGAGAGGAGTAGTCTAAGGAAAACTGAACTAGTACTATTTAGATAGACAGTAACCTTTGGGCACCTCAATATCTGCTCTTTTCTAATAGCTTTTTGACATGTGAGAGTTCTACAAACTGTGATTTTTGATTTAAAGATTGATTGTTTTAAAAAGTTTTTTTTTAAGTGAAGATAGAATTTTGACATTGAAGTCCCAAGCTCAATCCTTGCACACATATACCACCAGTGGTGAGTCCTGGGACTGTAAGGAGTAAGTAACTGTAAGGAGAGGAATTTTCTCTGTGTACACCAATCATGTACACACTGAGTATTTAACGATACATGAGCATAGATTTATAGAAACCCTGCCTTAACCAGTACATGAAGCAGTTGTAAACAGTATTATTAATGCTTCAGAAGTTCCTCTGCATTCCACCTGTAGAAGATGACATCTCTATTGCCCAGATGATATCTAATAAAAAAGACTATATGTAACACATGTAGAGGTCCAACTAGCAGATGTTTTTGGGAGAAAAAAACCTCATACACAAATGAACTTGACAGACCTCAAAGACAAAAGTAAGTCTGCTGTTGATCCTTCTATTATGCTATGCATTTATTGGTAGACTCAGGGAATAGCTTGTACTAGATAGAACACTAGCTTTGCAGCAAATCTTGAAGTTGTATTAGGCCACATCTCCTGTGCTGAAGAGAATATCTACCTGTAACAGGGGTAAACCAATTTATTCATGTGTGTGTTCCTAATATAACAGGTATTCGGTAGCTTCATCAGCTTAGAAAAGCCGAAGTAGCAAACCTACATGATACCTCTAGTGAACAGAAAATTAGCTGATCTCTGCCATGCCCAGGCTGCCTCCCTTCCCATTTGCTATGCCATTTTGAATGGAAATAACGCACTGTGCCCTTTCTCCCTTGCTAGTGGGGAGGGTTCTAAGGAAAATGGCTTTGAGTTTATCTTACTATTTTTTTTTCCAAATAGCAATCCAGATAACATCCTCATAAGGGATGGAAAATTATAGTAATACGTAAGTATAATTTCTTTTAGTCTTTTTCTCTCTTTTAACTTTATAGCTTTCTATGCAGACCTTTTTTATCCTGTTGAATTGTTACCACTCTGCACCTGGCTAATTCACAATCCTGTGCAGTGAGTGGCACTCGCTTTCTTGGGTGCTGCATCATTTGGGGCTCCTTTTAAGGGTCTGAAGACGTAGGCTGTTAGTTTTCTTTTTAATCACTTATCTTTGCTTAAAAGGACCAGTCATTGATAAACACTGGATCATCAGCAGTTTGATTGATGTGGACTTGGGTTTCTTTTACGTAAGGTAGCTGAGAGATGCTGATCAAGTATGTAGTATTGTTTGTGTTTTCTGTAAGTTTGATGTATAATATAGTGATATGAAGACAGGGCCTTAAAATAAGGGACTGCAACACCTCATGAGGGGAAAAAAGCTTAGAAAATGTGCTGGAAGAAAATATGGCAGATGAGTAACACGAAGTAGGTCCTGCATTGAGAGAAAATGTTCTGAAATATTACACTGAAACAGCCTACTTCAAAAGACTGTAATCCCTTGAGTTGGACTTAATATAAGACAGAGTATAAAACCTCTTTTTTAATATTGTGTCTGTGAAGCCAAAATACAGGAAATCGGATCAGCAGCTCAGAGCTGTGTTAGACCTTGACCTTTGTGTGAGCTCTGCTTGGCTGTAGGTATCCAGGACTTGTTTCCACTTCAGAACTGTCTGTGAATTGAAAAGATCCTGCTAGTTTCAGCCTGTACGCACGGTTGTAACAGGGAAGGGTTGAGTGGAATGATGTTTAGCTAAGGCAGCTGTCGCACACATGTCCAGAACGTATCTAGCTGCTTTGGTGGTTTCCAGTCCCCTGAAATCCATTTGCTAGGCAACAGGGCTCTCACTTGTGTTCTTCGTAACTCCCCGGTTTGGTCCAGGCCACTGAGAAAATGTCAGAAACACCTCGTTAGGCAGGGATTTTTTTGAGTCTCTGTGTTCTTGTCGTTCTCTTCTGTGACAGCAAATAGCCTCCAGGTGTTTTTGGTGCAGCAGTCACATGAACAAATGGGTAGTAAAAGCCTTTGGCTTCACTGTTGCTGCAGGTTGTTCCAGAAGTGTCTTTGGCTGCAGAAAGATACCAAGAGTAACAGCGTAACTTTAGCTCAAGATCTGTGGAGGGTCTGTTTTCTAACCTGTGTGCATCCAGCCTTCTGTGCTGACTTTGAAATGAGCTTGCATATTCAGTCTTGTGATTCTGAATCCTTAAACTGGTACTGTAGGGCACAGGCTCAGAGAATTTTATTCTTAAACTCTGAATCCTATTTAAATTCTTCACTTGCCATTGTTTTTAGCTGAAGAATTTGTTGAATTTGGGTTTGAATTTCAGAAATAATTTTTTTCTTGGCTTTTTTTTTTTTTTTTCCCTTCATAGCTTAAAGATAATAACTGTAAAACTCTGATAATGGAACTGTTTGAGAACCATGTATTGTCTTCCTGACTGGGGGAATTCTTGATATCACTCAAAGCTCTCAGCTGGTGAAGTGCCACAGTATGCTTTTGGTTTTCATCTGGTAAAGGTCTGGGCCATGTGGTGATATTTGTGCAAAACGGAGAGATCAGCAGGATACCACAGACTTCAAAATATAGTGGCATTAGTAAAATTTCAGTGAAGCACACAACTGTGCACTCTTTCAGCTGACTTCAATAGCTTCTGTATTGGGCGGATGCATATTGTTGAATTCTTCAACTTTTAAACCCTGTTTTAATGTTCATGCATCTGAAGAACATTATTGGCACCATGGAACAGTGCACATATAAATTGCAATGCTTGTATTAATTGTGCGGAGGCATTCTCTAATTTTGTAATGGTACGAAACATCAGTGAAATAAAACCTTTTTGTGGTAAGTTAAACTGGAAAAGCAATAAGCAAAGGCTGAAAAGGTTCCTTTTTCTTATCTTTCAGAAGGAATAGAAAGGTAGTGCTCAAATTGGATTTTAATAAGACTGATGGTAAAATAGTTTGGTTTGGTTTGTTTGGGTATTTTTTAGACAAGAGCAAACAGAGCTCTTGTACTACCATAATTAAAAAAAAAAAAAAAAAAAAAAAGATAGTGCAAATGGCATTTTTCCCTAAAATGTTGGCTATTTTGCCTGTTCAGAGGGGGGAAAAATATTTGTTCTAATGGTAGGATCTGGAAAATTCTTCTATATTTGTTTTATTCTATTATTTTCTGTAAAGCTAGTAAGAGTTTCTTATGTGGCCACTTGTAAGGTGTCATCATTTCTGTCTCTCTAGGAGCTTAGATTTCTTTCTCTGTGCTCACATTCCACTATTTCTCCTAATGTGCTGTGCAGGAAGAATACATTACATAGCTCTGCTGTGCAGCTGGGACTTCCTGAAGGTTTGCATTTTTAAGGCTTTCTCCATCATACCCTGCAACCAAGGCAGCAAATAAATCTTGCTGGTCACATACTGTAGAGAGCACATGACATTTGGGACTGGGGGAGGAATTACCGTCTGTGCCCTGTGGAAGCCAGATTGTTTCATGAGCCCCAGCACTGCTCAGTTCTGTACACATTTCAGTGATCTTATTGACATCTCAGAATTTATCCTTGGGAATACTGCTATGTAGGGGGAGGAAAATGAAATGCTGTTAGCAAACTGATAATTGAAAGTAATAAAAGCCTTAAGCAAATGCATAAAAGTCTTCCCAATCATGGTATTTATGGCCCCAAACTGTTATAGAGATATTTATAGGTTCAATGGAAATACAAAACATATGGTATCTTTATCTGGAAATATTCTTTCAATTATACCCTGCATGGATCTCATAAACATCCCCCTTTCATCTAAAAATTCTTCAGTACATTAGGTAAGAAACATCATTCCATTTTGTAGGGGAATGTGGTAAACAAACATCTTGTTCTAACAGATGTTGAAGTGTGTTTTACAGATTTCAATCAGCAAAAGGAATATTCTATAAGTTTTGGCTCTGGCAGCTCAAAGTACTGCAGCTGTTAGGCCACACATCTTGTATTTTGCTTTTCTATTTGCTATATTGGAGAATGTGTAGGATCAGCATATTTTTTCCTGATTTTCATCTATTAAAGCATAAGCGTCTTAATCTGCTTTCTTTGCAATGTGCTGAAACTCTCCTGCTTTGCCAGTGTAGCAGGATCATACATTAATACTTCCTCTAATGCATCTGTAGAAGGCAGATTTTTGAGAGCACCTCCTCCAGCTTGTTAGTCTCTGGAAACTGTGTATAGGAACCAGATTGGCCTTTTCATAATGCATTGTTGTTTCAAAGCAATCCCATGTTAACTGGGCAAGGGTCTTCCAGAATCTGCAGCTGAGGTTTGACCTAAGCCTAGCAGAAAGGAACAGACTCCAGGACTATCTGTAACAGTCAGGTCAAAGGGTGGTTTAATGCTTCATCTTGACTTTGAGAGGAGCCTGGTCCCAGCCAGTGGAACTGTTGTCCCTGTCTCTACTTTTCGTGAAAGGAGGGGACTAACACTGACACAGATCTGTCACTTGGTTGGGAGTGGGGAATATTGTGCAACTTTTTTGCTGAAGTGGTGGTTTTCTGAGGCACAATTCACATGCTAGCTTTCTGCATGGGTAGAGAGGGAAGCAGACCTGGGATTTTTTTTTATTGCTTTTTTTGTTTTAAATGCCTTGATGGATCTTGGAAGATTCTACCCTGTCTGAGGCACTGTACCTGCAAGAGTTCCCTAGAGAGGTCAATTTGTCTCTGTACCTATCCTGATCTTGCAGAAGCTCAATTGTAATGCAATGCACACACTGTAGTTGACCTGTTTATTGGAAGCCTTAATATTACAGCTTCGGGCTGGAACAGGCATTTTTGCTGAGTCCCTTAAGCACGTTGCTGTCAACTTTGTTCCAGATATTGCTGTTTCTTAAGAAAAGATCCCCTCCAGCCTTGCTTGCCATGATGGCAGCTTGATTAAATTAGCCCCTGTTTTGGTAGATCACCTTTCCTGTGCGAAAGTGAGTCTGTCAGACATACCTTATATTAAATTGAAATCCCTGATTTCTGTTATCTTGTCTTCAAACTGTATTGAACTCGTTGATTGCAGTTACTTGGAAGTATTGGGCATATTCATCTCTGCCTAAGAGAGTTTGTAGGAGGTTGTCAGCCCATGGGATAGCTAAAGAAAGATCCTTTGATATTTGCCCCAGGCTTTAAAGCCCTTTTATAAAACTTTCCAGATTTTCTACTGTTTTCAGTTTTAGTGTTACCAATCTCCCATCTGTCTACTCGTTTGTCTTGCAACATTCATAGAACACCATTTATTCTGGGATCTGTGAACTTAAAGACTTCCCTTGAAATACTTCTTCAGGATCCCTGTTGCCCGTGATGGCTGCATACCATTAAAGTGAGTATCACAAGGTGTAATTTTTTCTTCCACAGCTTTCTCTTTCTTCAGTTTATTGTGTGATGTGCTAAAGAGGTGTTGTGCTTATAGGCAAAATCTCTGGGATTTTGTTTTGGGTTTGGTTTTTTTTTTTTTTTTTTTTTTAATTGGGTTTTTTTTTTTTTTTTTTTTTTTTTTGTTTTTGCTTTGAAACCTCAGCACAGTGTGAATTGGTACCACGGTGAAAAATACAATTCTTCTCATCTTCTTAACATTTTCTGGATTCTTGTAAGGAAGGTGGAATCCGTATGTCCTACAGGTTTGTATTTATGGCTACATCTTAAGTGAGAGCATCTTGCTGCTCCCATTCAAGATGGATGTTCAGAATCTCTTGGCATAGTAATTCTGTTTATTCAAAATGCAAACCACAGTAAAACAATATAATTGGATAGGAAAATATGTTCTCTTAAAGTCAGGGAACACTGGAGGAGCTAATTTTCCTGATTTTTCTCTGACACACACATCACTGATCGCTGGCTATAAATTATTCAGATGTTAATAAGATCACAGTTGTAAATATGAAAGGAGTTTGTAGCAATAATCATAACAAACCAATGTTACTAAATTACTGAAACAAATTATTCATGTCACCATCCTGCAATTTTTTCTGTTTGACCTTTAAGCTCTGGCATATGCTTTTTCACAGAGTGCTGTGATAGGAGGGGAAGCCACGCTAATCATGGCTGAGGGTTCTCTCTGGCTCAGGGTGCTGAGTAGCACAGTGAGCAGGAGGTATCAGCAGGGCTTATGGCTCCTCATTAACCTGCATGACTGGTTTTTTTTTGTTTGTTTTTAAATCTTCCATTCTCCAATGTGAACATTGCTTTAACAGCATTTGAAGTGACTTTGGGGAAAGGTAATGGCTGGACTCTTAAGTCACGCAGTTGAAACACACCCAGAGTGTCAAGGAAGAGTATAAAGGGTACTCATGGGATTGGTGACCTAGGTATGGAGTGGTGACAAGCATGTAGCTGGTTGGGCTTTGGTGCTCTTTGCAGCTTTGCCTGTGGAACTGTTTTTGTTGGGAGAATGTGTCTGTACAATGCTGTAAAGGACTCTCAGGCCTTCTGTCCCATCTGCCTGCTCTGTGCTGTGTGAACTACACCGAAGAGACTGGAGTCTGGAAGAAAAAGGAAATGCTGATGGAAGAACTCTGAGCAGGTAAACTGAGGGTCCTGTAAACATCATGGGATACACTTAGAACTTAATGCACAGGGTAAAAGTAAGTTTTTCTTTTAGTTGACTCACTGGGAAGAATAAATTTATCCTCAAAACAGGTGAAAACCACCTCTCCTCATTCATGCATACCAGTGCCCTACTGCTAAGTAGTCAAGCAGCATGTTATTTAACTTTTTCAGGGTGAAAAAGTCTCCCACAGAGACTGTTTTTTGGAGCTGATGTTGATGGATGCAGCTTCAGCATTTCACCTTTTATGTGTGAATTAATGCTACAGAAAAATGGGGAAAGGTGTTACTGCTCACATTGGTTGCTGCTGCTTCCAACAGTGCCACACTTTAACGCTACTCCAGGCAACTGACTTACAGGCTGTGCAGCAAACTGGTGGTATCTGAAAAGGCCTGGTGGGATTCCCTTACAATATTTGATTAAAGTAGAATCACATTGGGAGATATGTTATTCCATTTATGTGAAACCCCATTGGGAAACCTGAAAAATTCTGAGCTTTTTTTTGCCCTATTTGTGGTTTACCTTATGGATAGCTAGATGCAAGCATGATGTCAATAGGCTGAGTATTCACCTTAGAGCAGCAAATTACTAAGCTAGATAGGTTCTCGTGTTCATATGAGAAAGCAAAGGTTCTACACATGGAGAAACTGGGGGAACAACACTAAGCATCAAAAAATAACAATTACCCTTTCTGTTAAACAGAACTTTTTGCATTAAGTTAATTGACAAGGAGACCCAGTTTAGGTCCTGGTATAAGCTTTTCATCTCAGGTCAACTGCCACACCTTCTAGAGGTGTTGCAGAACTGTGTAACCGCTTTTGGGAAAGAGGAAGAATGTCTTTAGGGGCCAACACTTTAAATACTTTTGATTTCAACATCTGCAGACTGGTTGCTAGATAATGACAGAACTCTTCTGCTCCACAAGAAGCCATCCACTGCTGCACTTCTTTACGGAAGAGGATAGGCTAGCATCACCCTGAATTTCAAGCAACGTGCAATTCTTGTTATAAAAACAAATCCTTGCAAAATCTCTTGTTCTTGAGAGTTTCCACTAAGTTGTTCTTAAGAGTGCAAGCACATGAAATTTTGCCTTAGAATCCCATGGCACGATTTGGTCAGTTTAGAGTGGATAATACAGATACTTTGGCTGTGTGGCATCTATTCTGGGCTGCTGAACTAAGCAAATAACAAGATTGTGAAAGCAAATCCTTCCTCGCTCTAATTCCAAAACCTATAGTGGTATTGCACCAAGTATTGATTTGGCCCATTTTAATCTAAGAGCAGAACTCCTGCCAAAATTGAGGATAAGCATGACAACCATTACACTGATTTATCAAAGTAAAAGGGGAGTTGCATTAGGAATTTTGGAATTTAATGTAGTGCATAAATGGCATTTCCATCAGCAAAAAATGAGAAGGTTGATTTATAACAGATAACTCCAATAATTTCTGAATTTCCATATTAATAGGAAAGTGGTACTTCCATTTTTGATATTATCCCCATATGTGCCATCTTCTTATAAATATGGAAATTTGGTAATTATCTGTAGAACTACTTTATTTTCACATTATACCATGGAACTTAATGAATGGATTTTTTATTTTTTTTATTATCATATTTTTTTCTAAGTGTTTCGTTGGAGCTGGTTTACTGTATTGAAAGTTAAACTCTGTTTAGCCATGTTTGATAGTATATCTAAAACTAGATGGCTGCTATCTAGTTCATTTTCCTTTAACCAAAAGCATGGAACTGAGCCATACTTCAATTAGATGCTACTGGTTTGTTACCTGCTCTGGTTTTTAACTTTAAGGACAATGTGCTGACTAGGAACTTGAAAAAGCTATATTTTTCATTGAAAAGGAATTAATGTAAACAGTATTGACAATGTATAAAACTAGGGCTAACAGTATAACTCAGCACCTTTATGTGGAGATGATAGAGTAAATATTAACACCTCCATGAATGAGTCCTTCATATATGCTACTGATCTGGGAAGGTGATGGTGCTAGTCATATGTAAGGACTAAAGCTGGGAATATCAGGCAGAACATGGTGGTACTTGATGGGTAATACAGTATCTAGAAAATGAAGCAGTGTCTGCGGTTGAAGTGGTTCAGACTGAAAATTGTACTGCCAGGGGTTTGATTACACTCGATCCATATAATCACGTATCTTTCAAACTGCAAGCAGTCTTAATACAAGTATTGTCCAGTAGTTTGGGGAGTACTAGCCAGGAGATACTCAGTTGTTTTACATTGCCATGTGTCGCCTTTGAGTCATTCTTTAGCACTGAGGCAATAAAAAGCAGGATGAAGGCTGATATGGATGTGGGATATTTCTAATGAAAAAGCTAACTTTTTCCCCTCTATTACAAAAGACATCACAGCAGGTATCTGTTGATGGGGCTTTCCACAATGGAGTTCTGAAGCAAGCCAGCCAGTGAAAATGGGCCATGTGAAAGTTCTTCTTATTTCTGTAAAGGTACCTAAATCTTAGGAATCATTATTCTGTGTCTTAAATAGTGTATCTAGGATCTTTCATGTCTAAAAGTTAAAACTTCCTCCCAGATACTCCATTCTGATTTCTTTTCCAAGCGCAGTGTTCAGTTCAGCGCAAACTGATTTCAGAGGGAAGCACCATTTACCAGAAGCCTTTTTCCTTGGGAGCAAAACACCGTACAAAAACTTGGCTTTGAGTAGTGCTTTCAAATGACCTTTCTATTCTGTGGTGTTAACTAGAAGTTAAACACTTTATGCTGCCCTATATTTATGTGCAAGATTAGAGGTCTGTGTATCGCAGATTTGTTTCACCTGAAAAGTGGATGTAAACAAGGTTAATGCATGCCTTTTTCTCCACCTTAATCATGAGAGATTTATTTATGATGAGGTCCCCATGCACTTCTCTTGTTGCAAGTATCGCTAAAAGGTTAAGTGACAGTCCATTTTGTATTATGCCTGTATTGTGTGTCGATTGATAGGGGGAGAGCTGAGGCACTGAGTGTAGTATACTTTGTCCAACATTTGGAACAAGTGTCTTAACACCTGGCAGGGGGAATAATAACCATTTTTGTGAATCTATTGTATAAAGAAAAGAGTTTGTGTACAGATATCAGTGGAGGCTGAGAGTACAGTATGGGTAAGCTGTGACTGACATGGCCTTTGTGGTGATAAACACAGAGGAAATAGATTGCCAGGTGTAGACATTACGTTAGTAAGGAAAACAGTTTAGAATAGGAACTGGCTTCTCTAAGTATATGAACATAGTGATGGTCCAAAGCTAATTATCAAAGCACTTTTACCTGAGTTAAAATAGTACCAATCTGAATGTTGTGAAGATCTGGCTTTCTCAGAGTATTCTTTCTATACCACCTGTGAGATGTATGCTTTGGTTTTTGTCCTTGTGTAGTTGGAAAATCACATACCTTTTGAGCTGTGAATACTGCTGTGAGGTGAAGCCATATTTGTAATGTCAAGGACTGAAACTATGCTCGTTTACTTGTAGAAGAATGAAGGCAGTGGGTTGATTGGCATTGATAACATGCAGCTGTGGCCTTGCCTCAGCGGCAGTGGGTTGATTGACATGGATGATGTGCAGGTGTAGCTCGTTCTGCTAAGTGGTTAAATAGCCCTGAGGCTGGTGGGAGAGGGGGTCAGATGGGGGAGGAGCAGTGTGGTCTGACCTCTGGAGGAAGGAGATAAAGCATAGACAGTAGAATCTGACCAATGGTGAAGCCTTGTTGCAGCCTACTAGTTTGTTTGTGCTGCAACATTTACTAGCTACTCTGATCATCAAAATGATTTCATCAGCCTTACTTCAGAAAACAAATGATGTTTGATTTAGCTGGGCAAAGTGATATTTCAGAATGGGCTTCAGCAATCTTTCTCTAGCTTGACAGTCGGTCTGCAACAGATGAAGCAGAGTAAACAGTCTATCACAGATGAAATTGGAAGCAGGCACCTTGAAGCATATCTTGAATGTGCTTCTGTTACATATAGAATTACAAAAGTTATAAGATTTCTTTGAATGTTTCCATGGCATTTCTATTAAATTGTTAAGTCTTGGGCACTGGAAAATCAAGAGCTTGGATGCAATGATACTTTACAAAATTCTCTTGGATTTGAGTAGCTGCAGCTGATGCCCTGTTGCATTTTTAAGGAATCTCTCTTCCTCTGAAGCTCAGCCACTTCTGTAACCATCAGTTAATATTGTCTATGCAACTGAGTAACAGTCCATGGAAATAATTCTTTCCATCCTGTTGAACTGTATTTTAATCGGGCTCAGGACCTCTTCTCTGAGGAGCTGATCTTTTGTTTCATGTAGATTGACAGAGCAAGTAAATCGGGAGGATTGTTGCATGCATTCTATTTTCTAACATCATGTTGTCACTACCATGCACTATTGCTTCTCACTGCCTCCCTCTAAAGATAAAAAAACATTTTTAGTCTTAGAATTTATGGAATGGTAACCTTTTTTACAGCTGCTCAGGCTACAACTTGACCTCCAGCTGGCCCTTCAATTAGGAGTGCTTTGCATATTTTTTCCATTTTTACTTTGTTGCAGAAGAATCTGTTGGCAGACTGATGATCCTGCCTGAATTTGACTCCTGGGTGCATGCGGTAATACTTCATCTGGCTACACAATAAGTTACGCCTGCAAGTCAGCCTTCACAACTAGTTAGGATGTTGGTTTCCTTCTTGGACTCCATTTAAAGATGATTGTATGGTGTGAGTAAAGGTAGTATGCCATGACTCCTAACTTTAAGAGTTCTTCCAGCTGGAGATGCTTCTGACATCTTGGGCTGAGAAAAAAGACCATTCGCAAATTACCTGACAGCTTCAGTTTTTTCACTAATTTTACTGGAGTTCATGTATTGCTACTCTGCTCTGTTTAGTAAGACATTGGACATTTTGGCCTGGGGAGTTCCTTTCTTTTGGGAATTATTAAATGTAGCCATTTGGAAGGAGGAAGGAAAGAGTAAGCCAGCAGCCTGTTGCACTCTGTATAAATAGATTGGTATTCAAAGAGACTACTCCATACTTAGGGCAAAACTGCCCCTCTTCTGAAGCTGGTAACAGGGCAGCGGGCCTCAGCTCATGCAGCCTGTGTAGCTCTGGCATCCCTAAGGCTGCACTGCCTGTCAGCATGTGAGGCTGGGGCTCCAGATATCCCTGGAGTCTGCATGAGTGGACTTGCAGGGTTTGTCGGTGGCTCTGTGCCAATGCTGGTGTTGCTGTGCTGCTCCTGGTGGTACTCCTCTTACGCAAAATTGGCTTGTGTCTCTGCAGTCTGTTGCACAAAGTCATGAGATGGGATGGGCATTCAGGGAATTGCTTGAGAAAATGAAAGGTGAAGGTAACAGTTGTTTAAGGATGCTGTTTCAACACCTCAGTTGATGGAAATTGTTCTTCTCTGCAGAATTCATTAGAATGAAACCTTTTTGTGCCAGCTGAGAATCTGGTCTGTTATACCTGTGGTTGATTTTCATCTTCAATTCAAACTACAGAAAATACATAATCCCTAGAAACTAGGCCTCTTCCTCCTTATTGCCAGTGATTCCATACTTCATTTTTTGGTGTGTGTTTTTTGTTTTTTTTTGGTGTTTTTTTTTTTTTTTTTTTTTTGTCCTTGCCAAAGAGCTGGAAGAGATTTGCAGTAGGATGCATACAATTCAACCAAACACAGGATTGTTTTGCTTTGTTATGCTGGCCTTGCCGTTGATACAAAGCTTTCTGCTTTCATCCTCCCATCTCTGGATTTATGTTGTCTCCTGCTAATGAGTCTTAAAAGGAATAAGAACTGACCACAAATTAAGACTGGACTATTCCTGCGAAGCCATCCAAACCCTTTATAATATTGATCAGTTATGCCCCATGAATTCTTCAGGTCAGTCTGTGATGTGAACTGACAAGTTAAATTATTACAGTGAAAGCCCTGCTGCGCTTAGTTTATGTTGCAGGGCCTCAAAACAGATTTTTATCAGTGTGGGGTTTTTTTCTTCAAGACCGAAGTGAAAATGTTCTTTTTGAAAAAGAAGTTGCATCACATCAAGTTAGTTGTTCAGTGAAACTAGAAAAAAATGCTGCTTTTATTTTAAATTCAATAATATAGGCATCTGGAACTATAAAAACTTTTTACACATTGTGTGGCCTTGGGAAGATAAAGACAACTTGTATTTGTATTATATTACCTTACCTGACTTGAGGTATTTAGTTTAGGGGCATGCTTCTATTATGTGGATGATAAATTGGAGAGGAAAGCCATATATGGAAGAGACACAAAGTAAAACTTACGGATTCTGATGGCTACAGCCCTAGGAAAGAAGAAGGAAAATGTCTTCTGCAGTGCTGCAGTCAGGTCTCAACTCCTCACAAAGAGCACCAGGGCTTAAGGCTGTGGAAAAAGCACTGGAATGCTGCGCCTGGCCACTCAGGCCTTAAGTGTATGACAGCTGTGTATTCACAAAGAAACGTAAAAGGAGGTTTGGTGTCATGGCAATGAAGCTGACAACAGCCCGAACAAGCAGAAAATAAAATGAAGATTTTTACTGTATACTCATATAAGCCCTCAAGCAAGACAGCTTAAGGAAAAAAAAAATACAACCAGCAGTGCTGCCTTACAGAAAAGGAGGAAAAACTAGTTTTGGCAGGCTTCCTTTACATATAGTTTGCCCTAATGTGTTACTGCATAATGTCTTCCTGCTGTTGTGTTCCTTTTATTTTTGAACAAAGAAGTGACTTTTAAATGGTGCCTGTGAATGTATTTATAGGGAGCAAGTGTTAAAAATCATGATAGAAAAAAACCTCCTAAACTGATAGTGGATTCTGGGCATTGGACTTGCTCCATTTGGATAAGGAACAAAGGATCTGTTCCATGACATGTGCTTTCCTTGCCATCTCTACATGTCGACTGAGCAGCAATAATCTGTGGTTCTGGGCTGGGTATTTGTATTTGGGGGTTGCTGAACCATGGCAGACTTCCAGGTAGAGGTGATTCCAGCTATTCCAAAGACTAGTCATTAATTAAATGATTATTAGTGCAGCAGAATGAAGTGCTAGATCTCAGCTACTAGTAGTTGAGACTGAATTGCTTCACTCTTCATTCTGTTTTGGTTTCACTAGTGTAAGATTTAAGAGGAGCTTTTTTCTCAAGTGAAAGAAATTTGTAACTTCATATTCAATTACTTAAATTTTATTTTCTTGGCTAATGGTCCTTCCCAAAATGCAAATATTTAAAATTTGTGAAGAGCAAGGTTTTGGGGTTAAGGTATGATTCAGTAATGCTGATTTGCAAAAACTCTGGGAATTCAGTCCTAGTTTGTCACTTAAAGAAAAACAAATATCCCTTAAGTTTACAAGGATGTTGTCTTGCAGTGCAATCAGCGTCCTTACAGTCCCCTCCACGTGTATCTCTGCAGATGAAGTGGCCAGCCCTTCACCAACAAATGCTATATAACCTGAAGAGCAGGGGGAAGAAGCCTGCTGTACCAGCTGCAAACCCGCACTCCCTATAAGCTGTGATGCTTGAACACTCTGTCCAAATATCCAAGTCTCTTCAGAAAGAGAAAAGGATACTTTTCTATTGCAGTCTTCCCAGTATATGCACCTTATTTTCTTGTGGTTTTATTCTACTTCAATTATCCTCCATAACAATGTAGTTATCCATGCCTATGATTTACACACTACACTTTCATTGCTGTATTTTTCTACTGAGTTGTAAGTATCGGGCAGACTGTGCTCTTACATGGACACTTACATATTCTTTTACTCTAACAATGTGCTTTGATAGCTTTCTAGACTATCAAGGGAGCTTTTTAGTGTTGTTTTCAGTCTCTTATTTATGTATTGGTTTTTCACTTTGACTTTCTGGACAAATGGGATCAGCTGCTGTCTGCCTACAGTCAAGTTGCAGCTGCTCAGTTGTTCAAAACAGTAAGTATACTGCATGCATTTTTCATTCTTTTTATCAAACAGCCAAAGTGTTTCTCTCATTTTTACCCCTACACTCTTGAAGATAGTTTTGTATTTTATTTGAAAGAATATTTATCTGTGATGATTTTTCTCCTGACTGCAGTGCCATAGTGCCTTAGGCTGTTCAAGGAAAGGTATAAAACAGGGCAGCATGAGCAAAGCAATGGAAAAAAGTCAGTCACGGCCTTGTACTGAAAAGGTCCCTGCAATGCTGTGGTACTCTATGGGACATGATAAAGATAAACTACAGATGTTGGAAAGGATGTGTGTGCCAGGGTCTCCCAGACTCCTGAGTATGGACCATTTGCCCAGGGAGGGGGGGGAGGCGGCGGAGAGTGTTGGTGCACCCAGGACAGTGTGCCTATATATTTGTAATTAGTTTTTCTTTAACTAAGCAAGACTTCCTGCAGAAGTATCTTAGTGTGTGTAGGGGCAACTTTCAAGGCAACATTATAAAATAGTGGGCAGCTTACATAAACAAACCTATCACAGTTCATAGTGAGTCGTTGTCAATAAATATAGAGCATTTATTTTACTGCTTCTGGCTGATGCTGAGATAAATTTGGAAGATTAGACAATTCCAATTCTTAATGTGAGTGCTGTGCTCTTTTTAGGTATCTGAACCACCATATGCCCTTTTTTTTGCTTGGAATCTGTGACTTTTGTGTCATCTTGGTTTAGTTTTCTTCTTCATTCCCCAGTCGTTAACAGAGTTTCAGTGAATATTACATGTTACAGGCTGAGAGACACGCTGCTTGATGTTACTGTTTTTGAGTCAATGGCCACAATTAACTCTTCTCTCCTCCTTTCAAAGATACTATCTGTTACTTACATTGCTTATAGCCTTCCTGTTCCCAAGACACCAAGGCAAAGATTTTGGGCAGCACCTACCTGACTAGTTTGGGCAGCACCTGACCTGACTGACTCTGGGGTTTGCTCCTACTTTTTCATTTTCTGAGTGCTGAACTGCTATGTCTGGCTGTATAGGCCATCACCAAGGCGTCCCAGAGTAGGAGTTGCAACAGACTCCTGAAGACTTTTTTCCAGTGATCTCTCCAGAGAGGAATTCTTCCAGACAGAAGACTTCCTGTCACCTACAAAGACATTTGCTCACCAAAAATTTCTTGAATGAATCCTTGGAGGCTAGCACCCATTTACTTCACCTGATGATTAAAAGCATGTTATTTCAAAAATATGCTTTCCTTCCACACACTGCTGTCATTCCAGCTGCATCCAGACACCTTTGTGTTATTATATGTTGTCTCTGGTCCTGTCAGTCACTCCTCATATCAGGCTTCACTGTGCCCTGCTGAAATTGAGACTAGTCTAGTAAATAGGGAACAGAGTCCTGTGGCAGTAAAGATGCTGTACTTTATTCTGCATTTTAATACTTTCTGTGAACATGACCCTTAGTGACTGCAGCTCCCCATCAAGGAGGAAGTACCTTCTGCCTTTCAATTCTTTGCACATGGCAGCAGCCCTGAAAATATGCTTTATGTAGCAGCCATACTAGAATGGCTAGCAATGTCTGAGCTTCCTCAGACCTGGAGCTGCCTCAGGCATCATTTTCAAACTGCAGAACTGGCCGGACATGTGGTGTGGTAGGAATCACTGCAGTTCCTGTGATGTGTTACTTTCCTGCAGAGAGAGAATGTTTGACAAATGTTCTGCTATTCAATTATTCTGTTGTCCTGGGTATTCCCATTTGAAATGAATTCTAAGGGATTAAAATGAAGAACTAAATCAACTCAAAACACATATTTCCACTCCATTGTCTGCTTTAACTAAAGTTCGTTCCAAGCATTCTGGAAAATATCTGTAAACGCCTTCCAAGACCATGCATTCCCAGTAATAATGCATTGGTTTATGTAAGCACATTTCGTTGATTAAAAATTGTGTCCCTACATCAAAGAAATAAAAAGGAAAAAAAAAATCTTGAGTGGGACAGACTCACTATGACCTCATAGGACCCATTTATGCTGGGGCTTGCAGAGAGCAAAAGTGTTGATGGAAGGCAGAGCACCACCATTTAGTTCAGTCTTACTTGTCATCACTGCGTAGTACCTTTTCTCACTCTGAAGACTTCCTTGAAAACTCTCTTCCTCTGACTTTTTGAGGGTCACTGCTAGAGAGTGTTTTGAGACTTTCCTGCAGTGACAACTGCCTTCATCAGACCTTTCAGAAAACTGAAAGAACAAATGCATTTGAAAAGAGCTTGTTTTAACTGCTGCCTTTGAAAAGTTTCTAAATGTTGCTTTTAGTGCTTAGCTCCCTAAGGTCAAATTTTCTTTCTTTTCCCTTGAAAAAAAAAATAAATTGGCCAAATAAGGAGAACAGACTATATAAAACTGCACATGGGTTTTGCCACTTTTCATTTGATGGCATAACTCCCAGGTGGATGGGTAAATGGTTCCACCAGCAGTCTCCTCTTCCTTAACTCCAGCATTTATCATTAAGCTATCTCACCAGTTCATGCTGCCCTTATATTGCCTATGCTGAGAGCTCTTGATAGCACTATCTCTAGGCATTAAATTCCAGGTTTTTCTATGCCTTTTCCTGAGGCTTCTGCCATCTCAAAAGAAATGTCTGTTCGGTTATACCTTCTGGCAGCTCCTATCTATCCATCCTCAGTGGGCTATTATAAGATTGTTTCCAATGATATCCTTTCTAGTGACATTTCACATGCATACTATTTTCCCCAAATGAGTTTGCATGCTAAATTTCATGGTAGAATGAATCTCTGCAGCTGAACTGGTACATTAAGCTGGGAAAGTGGTGTGTTACAAGGAAAATGCTTTTAGGCATACTCCTAACAGACAATTTTAACTAGTGTTATGACTGGGTGCTGCTATCTTTCTGTTCAAAATTTACAATACAAATGTCTTTTGGTCCTGCAATCCTTAAACACATAGGAAAGAGACAACTAATTTGCATGGTTAATCTTATGAAAACCACCTTTGTAATTAAGTGCAAACTGTGATTCAATCTACTGCCAGTATAATATGCCACTTCAATAAACTTTCATTTCATTATTGAAAGTCAAGATTCTCTTATTAAACTTTTCTATTAAAACAGAATGTGAAGAAGCTTCCAAAATCCACATTGCTTCTGCTATTCTTCTTAACTTTTATTCTAATGTAATGTAAATAGACAAATAATATATCCCATTGTGTTAGCCTAAGGGTGTTAAACATGCCCTTGAAACCAAAGGCAAACTAAAGCATAATTAAAAATATCATAGCAAGACAGCCCTATGGCACAGCTTCCGTTCCTGGTGATGTGAAGCAGGGTATTGAAGACTGGAGGGCTATTAGGAGGCTAAGAACATTTTTAGCAAATTGCCTATGGGTATAATACATTCTTGGGCTGTGAGCTGAGCTTAGCTCACAATGAGATAGTCTAATAGACAGCAAATCTCTGTCTACAGCTGAGCAGGTTGCTGTCAGCCATAACCTTGAGACAGGACTGCAGCACTTTATGTTGCCTAGGAAGCTTTATCCTAAGGCTTTTTGTACCTTGGCAACCTGAGGAGGAGGTGTTTCAGTGAGCCTGTGCTTATCAGCTGGAACAGAGAGACTGCAGTGGCGATCTGGTCTTTGCCTGAGGTGGTGTGCTGAGCAGCCTTGGCACCCTTACAAAATACTTCAGAGAAAGTTACACTGGTTTCATGCAGCACCATGTCAGATAGTCCCCTCCACCTGTCTTCACGGGGGATCACTGCCCCTCCAGGCAGACCACTTAGAAATTGGAGAGCAATAAGAGAGTATCTGTGATGCAGGACAATGTGGGTCTAACTCACTGGAGGCTTGTTTATATCTTAGCAATGCATGGTCTGCATCATACAGTGCAGTGCCAAACAGGGAGGCTACCTCAACTCCTGGAATCATTATGGTTGTATTAGTGAAATGCTACAGAGGGTTTATGCCACCTTAGATGTCCTCTCTGTTTCTTAATTTACTTGAGGTGTCAAACTGCTAGTGCTTGCAAGGGCAGAATCAGCCCAGTGCAAATGAGGATACAGGTCTGCACCGTGACCAACTCAAGCATGCCAGGCACGGACACCACTCTTGATCTGAAGGCAGGTAGGCAAGAGTTTTCGGCTGGTAAGTTGTGTCAGTACTTATTACTCATACTGCTGGAATAAATTGTGTCTTCTCTGGGCTTGGCTTCCCTTCCCCTGCTCTTTTGCTGTAATTTTCCTCCATGGAACAGCTTTTAACCAAGTGCTTGGTGTATTGCTGTAGACATGGTATTGACAGACTGTTGTCAAGTTCCAGTGGTTTTGGTAGGCTGTGAGTATTCAAGTGTAACACTTTACATATCCTATTTACTCCCCTCTGCCCTTAATTTTTGTCCCATTTTGAATGCTTCTTCTGTCTTTTGGACAAAATCAACCTTTTGATCTAGTAAAGCTAGTGTATTTGAAGGATAATTATTTGATCCTAGGGGAGAATCTCTACTGTACCATATTTCCTTGTGGCTGCCAGGAAAGATCAGCCCCAAGTGACTGGAAGCTAGGTAAAGCTCAGGACCGACAACAGGAGAGAACCTGATGTGGTTATTGTGGGTGTTGGTCCAGGGTCTAAGATGTAACTGGAATTTTCTTATAATGTCAAATGGAAGCAGGTATTTCCAAGGATGACACAGAGGCTTCTTGGGGTTCTTGAAAATATTTTTCTACCAAATGAACTTGCTTTCTTTTGAGGACTTGACTAAAAGAAGAGATTATAATACATTTAGAAATCAATATTCTGCCTAAAGCTTGTTTGTTGGCACAACTCTAAAAGCAACAATTAAAATTAGCATAAAATGCTGGGGGAAAGCTCCAGACTTGCTGCTCATAACGAGGCTTTAATTCATCCTTTCCTATATTGAAGAGGTGGGACCTTTTCCTAGATTGATTGTTTCCATTCTAAATGTTATGGAATTATTAAGCAACGCTTCAGAGTGCACTGAATTTATGGTCATTATTTTCTAATGAATTCTGGTTGAACTGACAACTTTAATCAATTCCACCTTTCAGAAGTATAAATAGGAAGGATAAACAAATAAATAAATAAATAATGCTTTGGCCAGAAGGCATTGCAACATTTGGAAATGAAACTTGAAATGTCCAACTGAGTTACATTAATAAAATATCAGGTCTCAAGTTTGTAACCCTGGCTGAGATGCCATGGAACCCAGTGTTGGCATGTGGAGATTGTCTTGGAGATTTCCTTTAATCTTCTGAGCTGGCAGGGTATGAAAGATTAAAATGCACTGGATCTATCAGACTTGCCATCTCTAGTTCAGGCTAGTTATTAATGTGCTGTGTGGACAGCAATACTTTATTAATTGTATTGCTGGCCAGTGATCAATGTGACAAGCTTAGCAAAGAGCACAGTTATTCATCAGAGAGTTGTCAAGAAGTAATTGCCCTCATATGCATTAGAATAAGCTAGTGTGAGAAGCAGAATGGATGTGCTTTTATCATTTTTAGGTGCAGGTGTCAACAAAATTAAAATCTGCTAAGATACTAGTAAATAAATAAATTGGAAAGGAATTAATTTTCTCTGACACAATCGCACCACTACAAAGTAAGACAGAGAGTCATACTTTAACTGCATTTATATTTTAAAGTGTGTTAAAAGTTTTTTCAACGAATTCTTTTCTGTATACAGTATTTGTTTTCAGTGACCCTTTTGTAAGGGCAGACACATGGTTTGCAGCTCTTATAAAGAAACGTGGAATAGTTGAGATGTAATTTCAGTGAAAAATATTCTTTAAATTATAAAATGTGCAACGGTATAGCTATTGTGTTACATGCAGAATATATTTAGATCTACCACGACATTGTTTCACCAATTGTGGGAAAGCACATTGGTAATAAAATATCAATGCTTTTGTTTCTGCAGAGTTGAAGGCTTACACTTTTCACCAAAGACTGCTATTTTAAGGGTCGTGAAAAGCACTGGGGAAGTGACAACTGTAAGGCTGAATTTTTAATCTCTGTCCTGGTCCCTGCTGTACCTGACATTATTAAACTTTCTCACAGGGTATGTTTTCTCCGTCATCCTAGATAACCTCGTGCTTCAGCTGTGGTGCTAACGTACAAGGTGATGTCTGCTGAATGCAGTGATTCTTGCACATGTGTGTTCAAGTCATTATCACTGAGCTCAGTGATAATGGCAGGTGCTCATCTCCATTGGATTTAAGAGGGTGAAGGAATTGCATAGCCTTCAAATAGAACTTAATCCAGCTGAACACAATAGTAGCGTGCTTAATGTAATACCTTGATGAAGTCCCCTTTTGGCTCAATACTGGCCTGGCACCCAAATGTGGGTATAGATTTCTAATAATGGGTACTGTGACTTGCATACTTTGGGCTGAGTCTGACCTTAGTTTTTAGTTTCTTGTCTTATCAGCGCCTTGCTCTATGATACCAATTTTCATGGAGCTCTGTGTTTCAATTTATATTTAATACATGCACAAACTGGACTCACGCTATAGACTGCACACTGTCTGCATTTTGCTTTGCTTTTACTCTGTTTACATTGTTTCTGTGGGTTTCTGAGAATCTTTTCAACAGAAGGCCTGAGAGAACCTATCTGAGAAGACAACATTTCAGAATATAGCTGAGGCTAAACATGGCTGTGACAATCGATTGTTTATTTATCATGCACCTGAACAATGATGTATTGGGCTGATTCTCCAGGACTGTCAGGCTAACACATTTCAGATTGCTACTCACTGAAAGTAATAATAGATTGAGGCCAGAGATGGGCAGAATTCTGGGATAAGATAGGATTTCATTGGAAAATAGAGCAATTTGGTAGGAAAAGATGAGCAAGGGGACAAATAAGTATCAAGGTTATTAAAAGGAAAGCTGGCAACGTATAGAGCTTAGATTTGCTCATGATAGTCCATAGCTTGTGTGATAATGACACCTGTTTAGAACGGATTTCCTTGGCATTCAACAGCATCATTCTTATGATCTCCTGTGGAAGCTCTGCTTCTGCCTTGCCAGTCAAAACGATCTCATCGAAATATTAAGGAAAGTGCTGATAGTAGACTACTTTATCATACTCCTAGTGCATAATACTAAGATAAGAGAAATAAAACATTCTTAAAGTAGGTATGAGAAATTCTATGTTCAATTTTAAACAGACAATGGTGAAAAATATGATATGACTTTAA
The DNA here is from genome assembly GCF_017639655.2 of Falco naumanni. Classification (NCBI taxonomy): domain Eukaryota; kingdom Metazoa; phylum Chordata; class Aves; order Falconiformes; family Falconidae; genus Falco; species Falco naumanni. Next base: position 4,772,101 of record NC_054066.1, read on the forward strand.
ACATCATTAGCTTGATCAGCTTAGAAAGAAAATGAGCTGTGAATATAAAGTGGGAAGGAGGGGAATTCAGTTATGGAGGACACTGAAGTAGTAAGTGAAGGGCTCTTAAAGCATTTTCTGCTGTGTTTAGTAAGACGAGGCCCTGTCTCTGGTAGAAACTCTCTCATGCTTCATAGTGTAAGCATATATCTTTATTGTATATGATACAAGGCAGCCAGCATTTTATTACTGACTCCCAGAGCAAGCACAACCTTTGACAAAAATCTTTTATCCACACTGAGGGGGGAGGAGATTCTCAAGAACAAGTATTCCGAATGGGAGAGTCCTGCAAGGACTAAAGTTAATGCATAACATTAGTAAAACCTCAGCTCAGCTTCCCCAGCGCTAGTGTGAACAGTACTCAAGTCACTTAGTCATTGCAAAGCCCTTACTGCATCCTCCAGCAAGGCTATGAACTTCACAAAAGTATTCCTTGCAAATTCTCTGCAAAATGTTTATTCTAGTCACTCATCCAAATGCAACTTCGTTTAGCCACTTTCTGATTCCTGGCCTTGAAATGCTTTGCCTCAGTGCCTAAAAAAATTTGTTGACAGTGCTTTGGCTTATAGTTTGCTTTGATAAGTGTCAGATGGGCTGCTGTAGTTTCGCTCATTCCTTGATTCCTCCTTGTCTTGGTGCTCACCTCCAATTTTTAATACGCTGGCCAGTGCTGGTGTGGTCCATAGAACCACCAGAGTCTAAGCCTGAGTAGATCCTGGCATTTGTATGTCACAGTAAACTAGATATTTTGAATAAGTGCAGTTAGTTTTAAAAAAAAATGTTTCAGTATTCTGAAATAGGACAGTTAATTAGTTGTATCACTTGCATTTTCTGTAAATTGGTTTTATTTTCTCTATTGGGTGAAATTGTAGCCTTTGACCCTTGAAAAATGGAGCAGTCATCAAGGGGAGAATAGTTTTAAGAACTAAGCATGGTAGCTAAATACTACTGCTTGGACAGTTTAAGCTTTCAAATTAGCTGATGCTGTCATCTGTTCCAATATTTCAGTGAACGAGTGGGAGATTTTCACATCGTGCGGGCACAAGCAGACACTATTGTTACTTTCTGATTGTGTTGTGTGTGTATGTAACCAGGGGCATGACTGGTGTATGTGCAGGGATACTACATGGGGAAATCTTATGGCTGTTTTCAAGGTGTACTGCTTTTTCTAAACATAATGAAATCCTGTGCTGAATACTGAAGATGGACAAGTTGAAACTAAGTACATTTATAAAAGTTGATCTTTGTCAATTACTTGGTGGTTGTAGTACCCGCATTGGAAGCTTCATTTTCAGTCTACTGGTTGCAGGAGGTGCAGTGGAAAATTCATGTCTGATGTTATACAGAAGATTGTATTGACTTTATCATCCCTTTGCTTTGCTCTTTTGATCCCTAGATTTTCTTTAACTAAAGGTTGTGGCTTTAATGATAAATTTAGATTCCACAATACAGAGCTAGAGACACCAAGCAGTCAGGGTCTTGAATACGTACATGTGGACTGCTATGTAATATTATTTTTCTCTTTCACTTATAACTGTGTTTTTTGTCCTGACATGGAAAATGAAAATTATCCAGGCACAGTTCTCTCCCTGGGTACCAGGAATTGATAATGTGCCCTTTGAATAGTGAACCCCATCCAAGCATCAGATGAGATTCAGAAGTAGCTCTAGGGCAACCCAAGATGCTGCACTTAAAAGAATTTAAACATCTGAACTAAAGGTGTGTGTGCCTCTGTGTGTGTGCGTGTGTGCAGCTGAAGCCCTGAAAATGACAGCTGTGTTTTGTTTCTTTCCATTCCACATAGGTTGCAGCTATTTCAGTTTTCAGTATCATGTGAAGTGCTTGACAATAGGTAACCTTCAAACTCAACTGTAAAATACTGGCATTTGACGGTATTTTCCATCAGTAGTCAGGAATGGCTTGGTAGGCCACCTGACAAATTCTGGGTAAGGTTCCAGCTGAGGGACTTCGGTATGATCCATCCTTCAGCTGGAGAGCACAACAGAAGATGAGAGGTTGTGTGCTTTCGGAACTTTTGTATGTCAGGCAAGATGCTAAACAAGCTGCTGAATTTGTCAGTTATAAAAGGACAGATTCTGATCTGTTAATCTGGTGTGACTTGGGGTTATTCTCAATTTAAATTCTTACAATGTTATGTTAATGTTGTGGCCTCCCGAGTATATGTAGTAAAAGTTTCTAAAGCAGTATCTGCTCAGTCAGACAGGCCTATTTCTAACAGCTTATCAGTCACAATTAAAACCTTCCCACTTACAGTCTACCTCAAATGTCTTTCCCAGTTTGTAGACTTGCACTTTGACCCTCCAATATGACACCAACACACGGTATGACTGTTCACACGAGTTCAGTCTGGCATCCCCTTTTCTGTTCTCTCCTCTTGAACTTACTCATCTGTTGCTACTAAGAGTTTCAGGCTTGGAAACAGGAAGAATGTGGGTTCATTCTGCCTCTGAAGTATTAAATACACACTTGTATATATGTACTGTATAGTTTGCCCAAAGCCTAACTGGAACTTACTCTGGCACTGCTGTAAAAGACAATAAAAAATGTTTCTATAAATACATCAGCAAGAAGAGAAAGGCTAAGGTTAAACTTCATCCTATATTGGATGTTGGGGAAACGTAGAGAAAAAGGATGAAGAAAATGCTGAGGTACTTCATAGCTTCTTTTCCTCAGTCTTTAATCGTAAGACCAGTTGTTCTCCAGGTACCCGGCCCACTGAGCTGGAAGACAGGGAGCAGAATGAAGCCCCCATGATCCAGGGGGAAGCGGTCAATGACCAGGTACACCACTGAGACACTCACAAGTCTATGGGCCAGGCAGGATCCACCCAAGGGTGCCGAGGGAGCTGGCAGAAGTGCTCACTGAGCCACATTCTAATATTTATCAGCTGTCTCGGCTAACTGGGGAGGTCCCAGAAGACTGGAGGTCAGCCAGTGTGACGTCCATCTACAAGAAGGTCCAGAAGGAGGATCCAGGACCTATGGGCCTGCCAGCCTGCCCTGGGTGCCGGGGAAGGTGCCGGAGCAGACGGTGCTGAGCGCCATCACCCAGCACGTGCAGGACAGCCGGGGGGTCAGGCCCGTCCAGCGCGGGGTTCTGGCAGGCAGGTCCTGCCTGGCTGCCCTGATCTCCTTGTGGGACAAGGTGACCCCCCTGACGGGTGAGGGACAGGCTGCGGGTGGTGGCTGCCCGGGCTGGAGCGAAGCCTTTGGCACCGTCCCCACAGCATCTCCTGCAGCCACCGGCTGCTCCCGGCCGGGCCGGGGGGGCTCTGCGCGGGGTCAGGAGCTGGGGGGCGGCCGGGCCAGGGAGCGGTGGGGAATGGAGTCACATCCCGCTGGCGCCGGGCACACGGGGGGTTCCCCAGGGCTCAGCGCCGGGGCCCGTCCTGCTGCGTGTCTGCACCGCCGGGCTGGGCGAGGGGAGCGAGTGCCCCCTCAGTCAGGGCAGGGGGCACCCAGCTGGGGGGAGCTGAGCTGCTGGGGGGCGGGGGGCTCTGCAGGGGGGGCTGGGCAGGCCGGGCCGAGGGGCCGAGGCCAGCGGGTGAGGGTCGGCAGGGCTCAGCGCCGGGCCCTGCCCGTGGGGCACAGCGGCCCCCGGCAGCGCTACAGGCTGGGGCAGGGGGCTGGGAAGGGCCCGGCGGGACAGGGCCTGGGGGGGCTGGCAGGGCCGGCTGGGCGGGAGCCCCCCGTGTGCCCAGGTGGCCAAGGCGGCCAGCAGCGGCCTGGCTCGTGTCCCAGGCAGTGTGGCCAGCAGGGCCGGGTCAGTGCCTGTCCCCCTGCGCTGGGCACCGGTGCGGCCGCCCCTCGACTCCTGGGCTCAGGGTTGGGCCCCTCACGGCCAGAGGGACATGGAGGGGCTGGAGCGTGTCCGGAGACGGGAACGGGGCTGGGGAAGGGTCCAGAGCACAAGTGCTGTGAGGGGCGGCTGAGGGAGCTGGGGGGGTTCGGCCTGGGGAGGGGGAGGCTCAGGGGGGCCCGTATGGCTCCCTACGGCTGCCTGACAGGGGCTGCAGGCGGGGGGGGTGTCGGGCTCTGCTCCCAGGGAACAAGTGGACAAGAGGAAACTATCTTAAGCTGTGCCAGGAGAGGTTTAGATTGGGGATGAGGAAAAACATTCCTTACTGACGGGGTTGTCAAGCTTTGGAACAGGTATGCCAGGGAAGTGATGGAGTAACCATCACTGGAGGTTTAGATGTTGCACTCAGGGACATGGTTTAGTTTTGGACTTGGCAGAGCTAGGTTAACAGTTAGACTTGATGATTTGAAAGTTCTTTTCCAACCTAAATGATCCTATTGTTCTCTGTGTGTGTATGTATAAGAATGAATTTTTAACTTCCTTGTACACCAAGCTTTGTGTTTCCTTTTTAGAATATTTTTTCCTATTTTGCGTTGTCATGGTATTTAGGCATGACAACTGAGATCAGGAGCTGTTTGCACTGGATACTGTGCATAAATTCACAGTATAGCTTGAGTTCACTCCAGGTGAGCGACAGTATGCAGTAAGACAAATATAACCCCTCATTAGAAGAGCATAGATTATGTCAGGGAGGAAAAAATGCTCTTTAGAGGTTTTAAAAAAAACAAAGTAGTGTCAGATGTTTCTGTCCCATCCCCATGCCCAAACCACAGAAAAAGACTTCTTGAAAGTCTCGTTTGATCCCTATGCAGTCTTACTTGGTGTCATTGTCAGACTTATATTAATGTCACTCTGGGATTAGCATTTTCCTGTAGGAATGTTCGAATTGCATATCATAGACAACTAATGTAAAAGTCCTCTTAGTGGTGCCTTTCATCTCAATAGTCCGAGGATTTTTCAGTTATGAAAAGTGGAGATGAAAAATATTCTATTTTCTGGTCTTTTTATGCTTTGCTTTATCAAAGCGCTCTTGTGGTCAGCATCACACCATTAAAAAGCTAGAAGCTGATAGCCACAATATTTTGTGTGTGGTAATCTTTACAACAAATTACAACACTGACTGCTGAGACTATCTAAGTTGCTGGAAAAACGGGTTTAATTGTCCATTCTGAAACTATTTCCAGGATTGAACACAATTTCTTTAACTACTCATGCTCTTTGTAACCCTGGTTCAATTCTGTTGCAGTAAATCTGATGGGAAAGGAGAATGGCAAGTTAAAACCAGCACTGATGTTTTATAGCATCAACATTAAACTATATGTCATCTTCAAATTAAAGTACTGGGCTGAAAGGTTTTCTAGTTGTAATGATATGTTACCATCTGGAGATCTAATTTGCATTTTAAAAACTCTTCTTAACCAATGGTTAGGGGCAGTGTGTGTGTGTGGAGGGGTGTGTTTCTTTACAACCTCTATTTAGTTCACTAGCCTGTTGACTTTTCATCTTGCTCAGGTTTGAAGAGGAAGTTGCTCCTGTTTAATGAGAACTCTGGTGTGTTGCTATTACTGGTTATGTAAGCATTTAAATTACAAATGGGGACAAAATGAGCATTGAACACAAACACTGTATTCTTCAGACTAATCATTACTGTCTTACAGTCCTTACTGGACTCAATTTTCAATGTGTGTTCAAATTCATATATGAGGTTAGTATACATAGTTCTATTTTGTCCTGGTTTAAGTGGCTGCTGGAGGTGTAAGCAATGAAAAATTTGGCTTCTTATGCCTTACGCTGTTTCTGGAATATATTTTTAAACATTTTATCACTTTTAATATTTGTAAAGTCCTGTGGTAAATGGCATTGCTCTGTATAAGTTACTCGTGATTGTGTTTACGTTGCTTAGCGTATGAAAGGTGAATTCTTCCTGATAGGTCAGAGGAGCCTGAAAGAATACCTTTCTGTAGCCTGGCTGATTCTTTCTCCAGGTCTGATACTCCTGACTCATTACACCAGCCTTAGGCAGTGAGCTGCTTCCCATGTAGTCCTCTTGGTGCATGTCTTGGGTCTAACTAGCTTTCAGCTTACTGCTGCCCACCAAGAGACCACAGCAGGATCTTGTTCTTCCTTGCCATTTGCTAAGGCTTGTGCAATTCCTAATAGCACTTGTATAGGTCAGGCCTTGAGCCTGTAGTTCAGTGAAAGTGAGCTGTTGCACCCACATAACTTTTTGTGGTACTCAACAGAGCTCCAAATACATGTAGCAGCTCTGCTCTCAGCATCAGGCATGAAAATTGGTGTGTTTTTTTTTTCTTGAATTAACTCAAAGTGAAGTATCTGCAGATGTTATTTCCTTTTTTCAACCTTGGAATGAGCAAGGATACTGAGATGTATCAGAGTGGTTGAGGTTGGAAGTGACTTCTGGAGATGCAGCAGGGGGGCTCAAGAAGGGCCACCTAGAGCTGGTGGCCCAGAACTGTGTTCAGATGACTTTTGAATATCTCCAGTGGTAGAGACCTCACAACCTCCATGGGCAACCTGTGCCAGTCACCCTTAGTCACCCTCACAGTAAAAAAATATTTCCTTATGTTCAGAACCTCCTGTGTTTCAGTTTGTGCCCATTTACTCCTGTCCTTTCACTGGGCACCACTGCAAAGAGCCTGACTCCATCTTCTCAACACCTTCCCTTCAGGTATTGATGTAAGTTCATAAGATCCACCTGAGCCTTCTCTTCTCCAGGCAGACAGAACAGTCCCAGCTTTCTCAGCCCTTCCTTACATGTGATGAGCTACAGCTCCTTAACCATCTTAATGGCCCTTTGGTGGACTCCCTCCAGCATGTTCATGTCTTTTTTTGTACTGTGGAGCCCAACACTGGACACAGCACTCCAGTGCTGGTTAGAAGGGAAGGATTACCTCCCTCAATACTTTGCCTAAAGCAACCCAGGACACCACTGGCCTCCTTTGTGGCAAGGGCCCACTGCTGGCTCATGTTCAACTCAATCTCCACCAGGACCCCCAGGGTCAGGGGAGAAAGAAACAGGGTTTGAACCCGGAGAGTGGTCTTTCTTGGGTTCAGACATTGGCTATACCTTACTAGGACTAACCTTCAGAGACCCCTGTGACTTGCATGTGGTCTTCTTATAGAGGAAAAGGGCAAGGCTTCAGCTGGGGTGTGGGTACACCCCTCCTTTCACCTGACCACTTCTAGCTGCGGTAGGCTGAGGGGGGTTGCCTGGCCTGCAGGGCCCTCAGGTTGTCGCTTGCTGAGGGTGGTAGTTTGGTGTATGAGCCTCACTCGGTCTTGCAGTTGCTGTGAAGGGTATTGGATCTCAATAATGAAGCTGAAGGGATCAACAGGGGGTTTGGAGATGGGATGTGAGTTCCTTGACTGCCAGTTCAGAGTTGCGGAGTGTTTTATTAGCGTAAGGGGGTGAATCTGGTGGTAGCATTTGCTTTTTGGTTTATTTTTAATTGTATGAGCGCAATCATGGTAAAAGCCATGCTCATTTAACAGCATATTCTTATTTCTATTTACTTAGTTTAAAGTGCATTTTATTTCCATGTTTATGCCCTGGGGACTTTACAAACTGACATAGCTTGAAAGTATACTAGATTCCTTCTGAGAATACTTACTTTGCCAAAGTTTTCTTTCTTTTTAAACAATGAGCAATACTTAAATTGGATAATTCCAGAAAGAGTGGAGGAAAAAAAAAGGGGGGGGGGCATGCCACTAAGCATCTTGACTGTGTTTTTTCCTTTGAAGGGAGTAGCCTATAAGTCTTCTGAAGTGTTTTTAAAAATATGTATTTGTGTATATTACCAACATGTTTCCTGAGAATTCAGTAGTGAATTAGGTCTCAGGAGATTTGGATTGTTTCCTTGGCTCCATTCTAAAACCTCTCACAGCCTTGGACAATTGTGGTTTCTTTATGCTCATATTCCTTGCCTGTGAAAAGAATAATTACAGACTTCTAAGAAACTATACCTTCTTTGTCTTTTTGTTAAGATAGTAAACTTTTGAGAGGGGATCTTTCTAACTGTGCATTAGTGTGGCACTTTTCAGTGCCTTGAATTAAATGTTTGAAAATGGGTAATTTCAGACTAAAACTTCAATACTTTCACTGCCAGGTAATAGTGATGCAGTCCAAAGCAGAAAAAATCATAGGAGTGGGAGAAAAAAATCTCTATTGAAATAAATATGAAATAAAGGTACTTAATATCAACCAGCTTATTACTTTTCTGAACAAATTGCAGGGAGGATGCCTTGAAATGAACAGAATATGAACACCATAGTTCACAGTACTGTTGAAAAAAATGCACAGGTGCTGCTCCACCAAAATCTTAGTCCTAGTCTCTTACATTTGAACGTAGGACTTTTCATCATCCTTGGGACCTGATTGTGAAATCCCTTTTTCATCCCCCAGCTCTTCCAGTGCACTTTTTGTGATGGTGTTTCATATTGCCTGAAGGCGCTTTAAATCAGCAGGAACTGAGATTGGAATGAGGGGGAAATGTTGAGCTGAAATGGTGTGGGAAGAAAGTACATTAGTGTTGCTCACCTTGTGCTTCAAATGATGATGTATTTCTAATAAAGTGCTCATCAATGTTTCTGGCAAAATTAATTGCTTGGGTAGCAAATTGAGGCATATTTCTACCTTTGTTTAATGAAATGTTCTTGTCCAACCTTGAAGGAAATGATTAGTTTTCTGGAGATCAGCTGATGATGTGTTTGCCATGCTCAAGGGATTTGGACATACTGTGGTATGTTGTTGTGTTTTGAGGAGCAAAACTTTTGTTTAGAAATGCTGTATTGGAAGGGGAAGGTATGAGCAGAACAGTAACTCCAATATGCAATGAGACATTTTAAAGGGAGGGGTCCACTTTAATTTCAGATGGCAGCCAGAATATCAGTGCAGTGCTGTAATGTGTTCATGAAAAATTTTGTCTGCATACTTCTATGTTACAAGCTATAAATGACATGATTCAAATGTGAGTTAATTTTAAATATATTAACAAGTTTCTTTGCAACAAATTAACTTACAAAAGTGAACAGAACATTGTTCTGCTCTATTTTTGGATCATTTCCTTTTAAACAGTGTGCTTCTGAATTCCTGAAGTGCATGAGGAGCAGAGTTTTTATTTGGAGATGTAGAGAATTTCACTGGCAGGAAAATATCGTTATAATAGAGTAACTTAGTTGCATTGGGCCTGGGTAAATCAGTTGTAATAAATCTAAAACTTACATTAACAAACCTGAATCTTCCTAGGTTTTTATTTAAATTGCTAGTTCCGCCTATTCTTTTTTAGTACGATCTGTTTAAGATTGAGCTATTAATAAAAAAAGCCAAAGCACTGCAAGAATGTGACTATTCCTTTGTTTTGCAGCACTTTGTGAAGCATGGCAGCACACTTGTGAGGCAGCCTATTCTGAGAAATTTGTGTTTTCAAGAGCTAAAATATTTGGGTAGTTTACCTAGCTGTCAATTTTTCAGGCTTTTCAACCAAGGTTGCTACTGCACGCCAAATCTTGCAGAGGCTTAATTTGAGATACAGCACCAGTTTAACAAAACTGTGTCTGTCCAAAGCAGAATTGAAGGTGATAAGATTAAGTGAAGAGCTACCCTGTTTCCAGGGTAATCAAATTCAGTAATTAGGAGTTCAGTAATCTCGATTCTTTATGTAGTCCCTCAGTATTATAATTAATTCAGTATTCAGTTTGCCAGTTTGCGGATTATGTTTAGATTTTTGCTCAGATGTGTGCTGCCTGGACTTCATTGCACCTGAAGGCCTTTAATATGAAGATTATCTGGAAGCTTGATCCTAATGCTAGTGACCTCTGTTATCTCTGGTCTTCAGAAAGTGATTTTTTAATGGTACATTTGTGCTGAGGAGCATGGCAGGCAGTCATCCACAGTATTTGTGCAGGGTCTGCTAATGAGTTAGAATCAGCACCTACCTTCCAATTACATTTTACTAATCTAGAAACTAACAGCTGCTGAGGTTTCTCCGTGGTTTTGTAGAAATCTGATATTTCTCTTCTGTATCTAAATGAAGAACTGTGGAATGGTTTTGATTAGGGGTTAGAAGAGCGATAGGGACAGTGGTGTCGTCTGCCTGATTAGCTAAGTCTAAACCTTTAATGTAACTGGCTTTAGAAGTCAGTCAGACTGAGAATTCAGTGGGGATATGGTTTTAGAGCAGTCCGTGAGCAGAAAACAGAAGAGAGCTTTCTAAAATTAAATTCAGCTGCTTACTGTTTATAGGTCCATATCCCTGATCTAACATGAAGTCGTTGCCTCCCTTCTGTTCAATGGAATTAAGATTAAAGGTTTGTTTAAGAGTTTTGAATAGCTCCATGTGTAAATGCAGATTCCTAAGGTATTGACCAAAATCCACTGAAAAGACACTTTCAAAAAACAGATATTAGAAACCCTTTTTAAAGTACTGCTATTCCTATAAACTTATCTTCACACAATTTTATGTCAAATTTATAGCAAAACAATTCACCACACATGGCACTACTTGGGAGAAGTTAGGCGCCAGAGACACCGAATGTAATTCTGCTTTTAGTTTTACCTGTTCCACACTTAAATTGTACCCCTGTTTTTCAGCAGTGTAAATCAAAGTGGGGTTACCAGTTGTTTGCATTAATTTATTTCCAGCTAGAGGCTGGAAAGAAACATTCAAAGTTACGTGCTGTTGTTGGCAACAAATATATCCATGAAGAAGACTTAAAACATATAAGGAGAATAACGCTAAGAGGCTGTGTGGCACTGCCTTTGAACCACAGCGTCTAGGCCTGCCCCGGTATCTGGAACAGCCATACTGTTTGCTGCTGCTCTTTGTACTGTCATTCATGGAATTACCTTGCAACTGGCAGCTTTTGGGTTCTGGCTCAAACTTGGAAGTCATGCACTTATCCAGCATCTGCTGATACAGTAGTGGATAACTTTTCAGTGTGATGTGCTATCCCCATACCTCACATTACTGTTAGTAGGTATTATGATTTATGATTAAATTCCACAGCAAACACAGCACTGAATTTAATTCAAACTTGTGAATAATTTGAGATTTCTCACCCCTCCTCAGGTAGCTACCTTGAGCAAAGGCATGCCTCAAACTTTAAGAGGACAAAAAGTTTTACGGAGAGAATCTTTTTATGTAACTGATACAGTCATAATAAATCAAACAACTTTGGGGAGCACACTGTTTATATCTAAAGACAGTTACAGGAGTATGTTTTAAAGAGGATTTGTATTTTCAGCACAAGATCTGGATTTACAGAGTTTAACTTGCAAGTTTCAGTCAGTGGGCGCTCTGCCTGAAACCTCTACAATACTTTTCCAAACCACAAAACCAACAAGACCCCTTCTGAATCAATTCTCAGACTCGTTTTCCGTCACCTCTTTACTTTAAGCCTTTTAATTAGTCTGTCAGTGCCTCTAGATGGGGTACTGCTGTTGGAGCCACCAAAAAAAAACCCCAACAAACATAAATCCCTTCTGTGATGGGAAATTTGTTGCACAAATGTCCAGAAAGTACCTCTTCCTCTGAGATTGCTTCAGTGCAGTGACTTTCCCTGCTCAAAACCTGAATGTTACAAGGAGTTATTCATAGGGACTTGTGAAAACAGCCTACCAGTCTGTGACAGCAGTGATGGACAAGTTACCAGGTCTATTTATGGCTTTATTTGCAGGTAGGTTTCCCACAGTATTTCTCATAACATTTTCCCAAAAATTATGTAGTGCAGTACACAATCTCTCTTTCTAATGCATGTTCTTTAGAGCTATTGAAATAGCAGGATTTTTTGTTGTTATTGTTTGGCTATGAAACTGGTGGGTAGTCCTTTCTAGTTAATCCAAAATTTTCAGACATTAAAGAAATATTTTTTAAGTTAAAACATTTCCTCTTAAGTTACAAACAGCTTTGGGAAAAATATCCAACATGTTTTATTTAGAACATATAAAAACTCCCAAACTTCTGAACTGTATTTTTCCTCAAACTCTTTATATTCAGTCCAAATACATGAATAATTTAGATATCAAACTATGGATTTTTAAAGCGAATGTAATAAGGAAAAAATCTTGGCAAGCTTTAGTTGTCTTATTTTCCTTTGAGCACAGCAGAGAAAATTTGGACAAAAAGTGAGCTAAACTTACTTTGTTCCTTTCAGTACTGTCTGTGCCTCCTGACCTTCTCCGGTAGTGCACAGAAATGTCCTCTGCAGCTTATGATGGAGTTCTGGGAGCACCTGGCAGAGTGTGGCCCCTGCTACCTATGCCTGGCTTGAGGCTTAACAATTTTGAGAATGACTTTTTGTTGCAAATCAGTTCCTGCATTGAGCATGTGAGGCTGAGAATGAAACTGATACGTTAACAAGCCCAGCTCCTCAGCTGGGGTTGCTTAAGTTCCACTCTCCTTAGTGAAGTTATTATGTGCTCAGGGTTTGATGCACAATTTATTTGCTGAGAGAGAGGACCCTTTGGCAACTCAGGAATAACTCACAACTATGAAATTTGGTAGCATCCTTTCAGCCTATTACAAAGCAATCCATGGTGCCTCTAGGCATGTGAAGTGTGGGTGTTTCATCAATACTATACTGATACTGTGCAAAATCCTTCGTCAGTCCCTTCTTGTATCTGCAATACCTCTGTGTTAAAGGTAGTCAACAGTTAAAGGTTTTGACTTCATCTTTTCTGTTCTTCTGTGTTACTTAGAATCTGACAAGTGTTTGGGCCTTTTTTGAAGAAGTGGGAGATCACGCAAGTGGGATTTCAGCTGCAGGAATGTCTCTCTGAAGGGGTGTTCTGCTGAAGTGAGTAACTGCTTTCGCCAAAACAGATTTGTGAGCCAGAGGAGGGGAGCTGATAGCTGTGACCACTTAGAAGTAGCTTCCTGATCTGGATAAATTAATGCAGACTGAAAATGTTGTAATGCACACTCAAACGAGCAATAACATCTGTGCACAGTGAAGGGTACCCCAGAAATATGCACTACTGTGAAACAATTCACAAGTTTAAACAATTCAATTTCTTTAAGGATGCTGTGGATTGGAAAGCAGCAGCTCCCTATGCAATTAGCTATTTTGTTTTCAATTCATCCTCTAGAGCATCAGCCCTGAACTGGATTTCCATGACTTTGTGGAATTCACTGGGTAGTCTAAGGAACTTGGAACAACTTGTGTAACTTGTATTTAAGAGGATCAATGTTTGCTGCCAATCTCTTAAAGATGCTGCTTGTGTCACTTAAATTGTTGAGGAAATAAATGTTTTTGCAACAGCAGCATATGGAGAAAAGTTCAACAGCATTAAACACTTAAGTTCCATGGAGCATCTTTGGGATGTAGGATCATGTGTCATTAACGTAAAACAGTGAGGTATCAGGAATGTAATTGCAAGTGGCTGTGATACATAATGAGGCCAGAAGGGTGAGAGCTTTGTCTGATTCATTGCTTTACTCAAACACTTAGCATTTTCTGCATATTCAATTTAAGGCTTGATTAGCTCCACAGAGAAAAATTTATAGGTTTTTTTTATATGATACTATTGTTTTGTAGTCTTAAGACCTGATTCTTTCATGTAGACAGACCTTGGAAACTTTCTGTTAAGTTCTTAAGATTCCCTCCCCACACCCTGTGGGCCTTTCCTTCAATTTCTTTGGAAGCTTATTCTTTTGGGGAAAGCTCTTTCTGTTTTGAAGATGTCAGGTTCCAGGCATCTGAACTTCTCAAAACCAAATTTGTTTTCTCATTCACGGCACCTCTTTGGAGCTAGGCTTCTTTGTTTTAAAAGGGATATTGCCAATTAAAATTGGCCACTGAGGGTAGATATATCAACTTTAAACCTCTAAAATCTCATGGAAGTATTTCTTAAGAAAATAAATATTCCTTCTGCAGTATTTAGAACCTAAAACATTTTAGCATCAAGAAACTTGTGGTGAGGTTGATGAACAGAAAGCCCTTATTTGCCTACCCTTCTCAAGCCCCCTCGGTTCTGAGGTGCCAGCAAGTGGTTGTACAAAAATGTTTGCTTAAATTAGCTTTTGCTTTATTTCTAATTTTCAGTCCAAAACCTAAATGAGCCATTAAAGGAAACCACACTAATGAGATGCGCTACAAAGCAAAATATGCCTAGGGCAAAAAGCAGGCTTTTAATTTGTTCAACTTAAATCTCTAACAGCTGGCTGTGATGGATGATGTCACTAAGCACATTAAGAATATCAGAAATAGACTTGTAATCAGTGCCTCCACTGTTTGCCTTTCTCTGTTTGCTCACTCATTTTCTTGGCATGTAATGATACAGGAAAATATTTTAAAGGGCAAAGACTCCAAGTTTTAAGTTGCACTTTGGTTTGAATGTAGATCTTTGGGCCTGGTAACCATCTCCTTGCCTAGTCAGCTTGCACCATGGTTGATAGGGAACTCAGAGAGAGCTGCTTTTAGCATTGGATACCTCAGTGCTGCTCAGGAGTTAGGGATGGGTAGGAGCATCACTTAGAACAACAATATCAAGAAGGTGGGGAGATGGGGACTTCAAGCAGCCATTAAGTCAGAGCAGTTTTGTGCTTTTCGTTGTGTGTTCAGAGGCCTAGTTTGATTCCTGGTCAGTCTGGGGTTGGGAGGTAGGTATAACAGCTGGGGCTACTAATCCCATGTAGTCCAAGCTGATGAAGCAAGAACTTTGGAGCACAGCTGGAGTCATACTGATAAATTCTTCTGCATGTCACAGGCCTGAGCAGCTTCCTCCTGAGAACAGCTGGTTTGTGGTGACTCACTCAGAGCATCAATGTGGCTAGAACCTGACAGCACTTGGCAAACTGCACCAGGATAGGTACAGCCAGACAGGCTGCCTTGTTCACCTGTTTGGGACAGTTTTCTTTTTTGTTACCAAAAGCAAAAGGGTGGTCATACATGTTTAGCTTGGTCACAGAGAAAAAATGTTGCATGTTGCCCCCACTATGAAATAGCATGCTTTATTATGTTTGTGTTTGCGCTGTTAACTGGACACTCAACCTTAGAACTGCTCAGGTGGGAGAAATAGGTTTGTTGACCACCGACCCTTGTAAGCAGGCCGAAATGACATCTGAGGGACCCTGTAATCAGTCATTGGCTGTAAAACTACTCTTGATTGCCTTCAGTCAAGTTGTTTCCAGACAAGGTGAACTGCGAGCTCTGCAACAGCTCCACTGCTCCATTAAAAGTGGTGGAATCAATCCAGATTGTTTGCAGGAGCAGTTTGTTGGGTGGCTCCCAGATCACGTCAGGTACGTACAGTTATCTTCTGTTGAAAGAAGGCTGTGTAAGAATTTTGTCTCTGCAGCCACCCTTTATTGTGGATTTCCTTGTGAAGCACTGTAAGTTTTATTTTAATCTAGCAGCAGTTTCTCTCCTCTGCCTGGAGTAGTGATTGCTCTTTCTGAGGCCCACTGCCCAGTGGAGAGTCCTTCATCCTCTGCAGGTAACTGGTGTCTGCAGAGTTGGATTTGTAGTTGTAAAGTAGCCTGATTCTACCCAGTTCCTTTTTCTATAAAGGAGCAAATCTAAGTGGAACAGGGCAATTGTTCTGTGTCATAGAAATGCGGGTTATTTTATTTTACTGACTTTTAATTTTAGAGAATCCTAGAAAACTCAGGCAATTCTTTCATGAGAGTGTTTTAAAGCTATGTGGTTGTCATAATTCACAGCTTCTGCTCTGTGGATCTTTCATACTTCATTGTCCCTTGAACGTTTTAGTGCACTGGCCTATCTCTTTCTGCTTTGAATGCACTTGAAATAATAGCTGTGAGGTGACACTTTTCCCATTTGCCAAATGTAGCAAATGTTGTTCAACCGTTTCTGTTTGCCAGGAGACTCTCTTATATTGCTTACAATAAAACCAGGGCTGCGTATAGAAACTTCTCTGTTTGTGATGGATAAAACTGATCGATGAGAGAACCAAGGATCACTAGCACCATCTATTAATTGTGAAGCAAAATATGTGTGCATCTTGTCCTGCCTGTGCAGAATTAGGGCACAAACCTAAGTAACTTGAACTGTGAGAACAACTTTTATTGGTTCCCTTTAATTCAAGGGCACTCTGTCAAGTGGAGTATCCCACCTTTATGGATTCATGCTTAAATTCCAAGTAACACAAATTCCCGGCTTCTCTACTTCTCCACTCCTTGATTCCAGCAGAATTATAAAGAACAAACATTCCAAGCTTCATTCTGGTCCTTACTGTTCAAGAAAAAAAATAATATTGGCAACTTTCAGGGACAACTGCAAGAGAGGCTGACTTTCATTTCTGTCTGGAAGCAGTGATGGCGAGACCTCTGGTCTGAGAGCAGTGGGGGGCCCTGTCAACTCTTTTTCATTGGAGGGTCTAATCCATCTCTCTTAGGAGGTTCACAGAAGACGTAATCAGATTGTCTAGTCTGATCCACTTGGTGTCACAGGTCACTGAATTTCATGCAGATTGCTCTGTAATGAGTCTTATCCTGACATTCTCATGCATTGTCAACACCTAAAGGGTCACATTACTATGGCAGTGGAGCCAAGGCCATGGAAAACTTTCCTCTTGAGTGGTTTTAGCTTCTGCATTGTCTTAATTTGTGTCTAAAATTTGACCCCAGTTTCAATGCAGTATTTAAGCTTGCAACTCCATTAATTTCCAATAGTTGCCATCCTTCTAAATACATCTTGACACCTAGGTCTTAGCGTGTATACCTGGAGTTCTAGTTTCTGCAGTGTAACAATTGCATGGGTGTGTTTTGCAACTGCAGAACATGTTGAAGTGAACTGTAAAATGAACCCAAAGTTGCAAATGTTAATCTGAAGTGAAATGCAAGCGACCTTTTTTTCTTATTCCAAATGTCCTTTTCCACCACATTGTTTAGAAATGTCTCCAGTACTTAGGAATTCAGGATGAAAAGTTTCATTTGTATTTTCTTCTACAGCTAACACCTTTGTAGGGAAAATAATCTGAAACATACTTTCAACAGCAGGAGGGAGGACAGGAGAGAAACCTATTATCAGTAATGGTAAGAGCTGGATGTGATGGAGGACAGAAATTAGGAGCTGAATTTGTAATATGAGAAGGCAACTTGGCAGCTCTGTGCAGTTTTCAGTTGTTTTAAAAGGGGCATAATGCCATAGAAGAGGAAGGTATCAGATCTCTCCGAGGCATGGGAGGAGGAGAGATTCTGGGCTCTGTTCCTAAATTGCAGGTCTAACTAATCAAAGCAAATGTGATGAGGAAGCTGGGAAATTTACTGCTCTAGAAACTCTCAGAAGCTGAAAAAATAACAAATATCACCCGGTCATGACAGTATATAATTGCAATTTATGAATATTTTATTTTGTGAAAGAAAGGGGTATTGAATGGTAAATGGGGAAAGTCTTAGTATTTTGGGGAAAGATTCTGCAATGGCCAAGGAGAATCATCCCCATGAACAAAAGGCTGATCCCCCAAGGTATTTTAATGTGGATTTATCAGATTTCTCTGGAAGGAAGATGCTCTTGATCTTCCAAACCTAATTAACTTAATGGTCTTGCACTAATACAATTAGATGAAAGCCCAAAAAGGAATGATTGAGATAGGTTGGACTAATGTAATTTTTATCTAGAATCAATTGCATGTTGTCTGAATATTCCCCTCATTTGGTTATTTTAACCTGTAGCATGTAACTTCGTTGGGTTGCCCCCTTCTCTTGCCCTAGGAGAGACCATAAACAATTAATCCTTGTTCTTTTATACTACTTTTCATTTTGTCATATCCCTCTAATATTTTTTTTTATTTGGAAAGTGATTTCTTTTGCATTTATATACACAATTTTATGCAAACAGAGAAAAAATACAGCAGTTAAGTCTGCTTTAAAATGTATAAATTCATTCTGTTTTCCAGTTAGCTACTACAGTGCAGCCTTATTTAAAGTTGTCCCTTGTCACCCTGCCACTGGCCACCTCAGAGCATCTACATTCTCATTCGATGGACTTTAGGTCCAGAGTACTCCAAAATGGCTGAGGTGGCATGTGGTTTGTGTAAGCTAGTGGTATATATTTTGATAGAGGTGCTGATACTTTATTTCAAAATTTGATATGCCTGGAGATGTCAGTCTGCTAGATCAAAATTTGCTGGCCCGTGGGGAGTTCTGCAAAAATATAACAATCCGTTTTATAAGATGCTATGTCTTTTTTTATCAGATTATTTATTGTTACCAAGGAGAAGAAAGAGCTCATTTCAGTGCATATATGAAGCCCTGGGTCAATACAGCATGTGCACTCACAGCCTGAGCTGTGCTTTTGAGCTATACAAAGCTAAAAAGCCATCAGAGGGGTGCATGCTGCAGAACTTGTAATCTGACAGTTTTGGAGCTTTTGTGATCTTTCTGCTACAATTCAACAGAAAACAAGCTTTTCATCAGGCAGAAGTGCTAAAAATAGCAAACCCCAGCAAACTCAGACTCTGTAAATAGAAGACCAAAGTTGTGAAACTGAAACATATGGCAGAAAACGAGCTGAAGTGCATCAGTCTTAGCTTTGAGTTTGCAAATGAGAGAGAGGTTTTTGCCAGCTGAGTGTGGAAAAATGCGAAACCAAAGACCCTGTAGGAAACTGAGCTCAGAGGAATGTAGAAGCTTAGTTACTTCACTCTGCACAAATACAGGTATACAGTCTTGAATTATATCAGATTACTTGGGTTAATTTATATTGCTCAGTATTGCTCTTAATCAGAGCCAACCCCTCAGTTCAGCTGATACTCAGTTCTGTAATATTTTTTATTTTTTTTAGTTTTACATCCATGTGATTTCCTGAACTTAGTGTTTGAAGTAGTGAGAAGCTTCTAGATGTCTTCAGGCAGCAAAATTAATGGAAAGTTGGTTTGGTAAGCATGATCCTTGCCAAATAGGAAATGCGGGGGGAGCAAAAGCATTTTTTGGAGTTGAAGAACATTTGACTTTTCTGTTCACAAAAACTTGAGATGAGGTTATTACTCTGATGTGTGGTTAAGTGTGCTAAAATATGTTTATTTGGTAAGGGAATAACACTGGAATGTGAGATATCTGAGATCAACTAAGAATGACAGTCCAAGTCTCTTCTCCTGAGAATCTTTTTCCATCCAAATCCAGAGATCATATATTTGTTCTTTTGGGCTTTGTTAGTGCTGGATCTCCATCAGTCTTCTGTATGTTTATGTAGTATTTCATTGGGCACAACTGGAACATGATATATTTCCAGTAGTGAAAAATATAAAATTTTAAGGACATCTAATCCCAGACTGGAATGAGGCAGTTTGCTATGTCATGTGCACTCTTCTACTGACTTCTGTGACAATATCGACAACATGAGGACAGAATGAAAAAATAATCCAGTAAATCTTTACAGGAAGACTGAAAGGACAAGGCTGATTGCAGTGCATGGTTCAGGCTTTACTTCTGGAGTGAAAGAATCAGTGGAAACTTGCAGCAATGAATTTTCATATGTTGTTCTCAAAGTATGAATTGTGGTGCTGGGAGAAGTGGGGAGCCCTTTTATTATCTGCTGGGACTTTCTCAAACTGAAAACTATTTGCTATGCTGAGAAATCAATGCAAGAGCTATTTCAAGGATATATCCCACAGATCCCATTATTTGTTAGTCCTGAAATTCATATCCCAATTTGATGCTGAAAATAGAAAGTTTAGCATAGAAGTGCAACAAAGTGCTTCAGCATTCTGGTAAGAACGTACTGTATTGACTGCTTGTTACTGACCAGCAGGCAAGTAGTGACAATATGTCATACTTTGTCTTTATCTACTGTAAAGAGATGACTCTACTAAATGAAGGTAATGAGGGTGTATGTGTGTTTGTGCTGTGGTAGATCATAGAAGGTTTAGGAACCCCATGACAGAAGCTCCTAACTAAGCCTGCCATACCAACTTCGTGTTCTGTGCTGCGGAGAGAGAGTCTCCGTTACAAAACATTGCTTATCTTTTCCACATGAATCAGCCACTGCTGTAGTTTTCGAGACACTTTAGAGCTTTGTATAGGTGCAAATAAACACAGAAAATAGCTGACTGCTGAAGAACATCCTTGTTATCCAGGGCATTTTATTTTTAAGTATTTTTTCAGTTCCTACTGACTTACCCAGGGAGAGATCTCCCCAGCCACAGAACTTCTGTTTTCCCCAAGCCTGTACTCCCTGCTGACAGATGACCTGAAATGTTACAGAACCTGGCAGGGATCATTTGAACAAAATGCTTTTTACAAAAATAGAAGTTTGCTTCTCCTCTAGTAAGTACCTCAAAGCTTCATCACCAGTGCTCTATTCAACTAATTCATATTAAAATGAATTGTAGTTAGGCTGAGACTTCTTATTACTATATATTACTGCAAAAAATAATTGATAGCCAATTAATATGTCTTAAAAATTTTGACATAACGTTAATTGCTGGCAGCTGTAAAATGCAAAATCTAACAACATATGCGCATTTAAAGGAGATGTTATTTGGACAAGTCGTGTGGTCTGCCTTGCATAAACTCAGACAAGATGACGCAAAGCAGTGCTCTAGGGCTATCTCTGAACAGAAGGCAGAAAGGCCAGGCCTTTCAGTACGTGTGTTCCCTGTCAATATGGAATATTGAGGGTGGTGATCCTCACCCTCTACTCTGCTCCTGTGAGACCCCACCTGCAATACTGCATTCAGCCCGGGGGCCCCCAACATGAAAAGGATATGAACTTGTTGGAGTGAGTCCAGAGGAGGCCACAAAGATGATCAGATGAGCACTTCTATGAAGCCAGGCTGAGAGAGTTGGGGTTGTTCAGCCCGGAGAAGAGAAGGCTCTGGGGAGACCTTGTAGCAGCCTCCCAGCACCTAAAGGGGCCGACAAGAAAGCTGGGGAGGGGCTTTTGACAAGGGCACATAGCGATAGGGCAAGGGGGAATGGCTGGAAGCTGAAGGAGGGCACATTGACATTACATATGAGGAAGAAATTCTCCCCCGTGAGGGCGGCAAGGCGCTGGCCCAGGCTGCCCAGAGCAGCTGTGGGTGCCCCATCCCTGGCAGTGCCCAAGGCCAGGCTGGACGGGGCTGGGAGCAGCCTGGGCTGGTGGGGGGTGTCCCTGCTTGTGGCAGGGGGGTGGGAATGGATGATCTTTAAGGTTCCTTCCAACCCAAACCATTCAGTGATTCTATGATAAAAAACTACAGAACAGGAAAGTGATGTTCCCTGCCTTCAGACTAGACACATCCTTCTCCCTACTCTGCAGCGAAAATACTTTAATCTAAATCTAGTGTTCTCACCCCTTGAATTAACATGGAGTTGGCTGTTATTTCTGCTGAGTCTCAACTGCCCCAGTTTTTCTTGCACTGGGGCATTATGGACATCTGTTGGAGTGAAAGCTGATCATACTTCTTTCTGTGATGAGCCGAGACTTTCAGGTTAACAGGCATACTGAGTTGCTTAATTTTTTTAAAATTTTTTTTTTTTTTAAATTTGCTTCTGTTCTTCATGTATTTCCAGTGTGGTATGTGTTCAGAACTGTTACTTTGTTTCTGTAGCTGCATAAAATGGCATAGGAAGGCATGCCCTCAAAATAGATAGCTGCTAATTTATGCACATTTATTTCTAGTAGGTTATATCTGTGTTGTATAACTGTAGTGGACCTGATGATTTCTTGAGCAGAAATAAATCAACTCTCTGCACTTTAGCTCTATTTAATCATATTCAGATGTAATTCTGATGCACATGCCTTAATTTAAGATTGTGACATTGAATTTTTGTCCATTTATCCAAATATGGTAGTGTTTCTTTCAGATTATCAGATAATAGTTCAAAATCTGGCCACTAGAGTATGCACTCTTCCGTGCGCTCTGAAATACTGTCATTCATTTTCTCCTCTATGTAACGAATGGAAGATGTCAAATATGCACATGCCCCTAGGTTGCCTATTAATTCCTACAGTGTTTCAATTCTTATTTGAAATTATGATTTAGTGTAATTCTTCCTCAGGTGGTTAAAAAAAAAAAAAAAAAAGTTGATTGATTGTTTTAGGGTTTTTTTTAGCTTTGGTGTCCATCTGTTCCCTCCCACCTCTTTTTTCTCATCTGAACATTCTAGCTTTAGGATGTTTTGAGTGTTTGTTTTGGAAAGGTTGCAGGTCACTACAGGAGGTGCCTGTGCCTGCCTGCTGAACCAAGTACGATGCCCAGGGTGGGAGCGTGCTGCCAAAGACCACCTTGGGCTACTCACCCTAGGAACAGCCTACTTGTGCATAATATTGCTGCAGTGGTGTTTTATGCGTATGAAAGGTAGAAGAGCTTTGGTTAGTATCGTTTTAACTGAGAGATGGTAAAGAAGGAACTGCCAGGCTGGGTTATCAAAGCAAACAGAAAGCATGGTTTCAATAAAAGAAAAGCCCATTTCACTTTTATGAGGCGGGATTTATCTTGTCTTGTTGGGAGCATTGTCTGGGAGCTGTATATAAGAAATTTCAAAAGGTAAGCAAAAAGCTGGGACTTCCTATTAGTTTTACATGAAACAGAAAAAAATATATGAGATTTTGCTGACTTTAGGTGATAGTAATTTATCAGCAGCAAAATCTTGTTTGCTGCTGGAAACCTTTGCTTCACACAATGACCTTGCCACACACTCACCATCTGCTAAACTTGAAGGTGCTTAATTAAAAAATATCATAAATGATATTTAATGGAGAAAATATTTTGGGGTTTATATGTATTTAAGTGTTGATAGCTCAACTGATAGTCCCACAGGTCCTTTTCTGCACGGCTGGTACCTAGCCAGCCCATCCCTAACCCGTGGCAGTACCTGGGTTTATGTTTTAAGTTCAGCATTTTGCAGATGACTTTGCTGAAGTGCATGATGCTCATCAGCCCATTTCTCCTGTTTGTCAAGGCCCCTCTGAACAGCAGCTCCGATCTGCAGTCTGTCAACCATCCCTCCAACTTGGTGTCATCCACAAACAAGCTGACGGAGCACTCCAGGCTGTTGAAGGTATTTGATAATGTCAATCCCAGCGTATCGTTGGTTTGGGACAGATGGCTATTTGAAGTGCACTGGCACTTTGGGAAAATGGTATGAGTGGTGAGTCTGTACTGCTGTAGGAGACTGCAGGCGGTTGTGCACACAGGAAGGCGTGAGGGTGTTGTAAGACAGCAGTTTCCTGCCTGGCCCATTGCTCAGTCTCTACACCACTGAACAAGTCAGGTGAGGGATGTGTCATGTCTTTAGGACTCAGCTAGCAACAACTGGGTGATATGTGTAGTTGTGCTGGTGGGCTGCCCAGCAGTCCAGTAAAAAACAGTGCATGCCTGCAGAAACCTGCTTGTATGACTCTGCTCTGGGTCTAGTGCCCCAGTCTGTTTTCATAAGCAGCCTCTCTGATGGTTCTAGGTCTTTTGGGGCTCTCCTTGTTCCTTTTATTGCAGATGCCTTGTATTTTCAGGGCCCAAAAGATATACCTGTATTCCTGAAGATGGTTTGAAAGGATTTTACTTAAGCTTGCTAAGCACTGTGAAGTGTTGGACAAAAATTTAAACACTAAATTTGACATTGGCATCATGGGCCTTAGTAACATGGCAGGTCTCTTAAGTCTGTTCTGGAAAGGAGCAACCTATGATAAAAGTTACAAAAAATAATTTGGGAATGAGCAGCATCTGGCTAAATACCTGCAATTTTTTTTTAAATTATTATTATTATTTTTTACGTAGTCCTGTAACATGTGTCATGGTTTCTAACAATCATCCTTGCAGTCTGGAAACCTATTAGTAAATCTCTCCTTGGCAATTGCCTCAGTTTCATGATAGATTATTTCTTGTCTAGTCCAAGTGATTAAGGAAGCAAGTCCTATGGAGATTATGTGAAAAGCTTTTATCTTGTTTGAAGGAATCGGATCATGATCAACTCTACCAAACTCCTATCTAGAGCCAGTAATCTTCCATGGCCCTTCCAGTATTCCGCTAAATTATTTGGGGTGATAGTTAATGACAGATATGATGTAAAATAGGATTGATGGACAATATCTACTGTTAAATGTCCTATTTTGGGCTTATAAAAGTGGGTGTCAAATGTTATTACATGAGATGATGAACTGATTCTTATTAGCACTAGAATTGACAGAACGACCCCAAATTATTATGATGCTGTGAAGACTGGTTGAAGAACAGAGAGGCATAACTTAGGGGAGAAAAAAACCCACATAAAACCAGTCAATCCTGAGTTTGCTATAATGCAATGCAAGTGCAAAATAACAAGAATAAATTCCATTGTAGCAGAAGGAAAAATTAACTGTACAGAGAGCACAGTAACTGTGATGTCTGACATCTGCCATAAATATTTTTGTGCGTGATTTGGTGAAGTCAAAACCAATTGCATTTCCAGTTGTGACCATTTTTTTTTCTTCTAGGTTGACATACATAGTTATAGAGGCCACAGTTTTAGAAAATTTAGGCCTGGTCTTTTGGAAACAGCTTTGTCACAATCATCTTGTATGTGCCAGTACTCTTAAAACTGAAGCTTATTTTGTTGCAAAGGTCTCATGCACAATCAGGTACTGAATTAGTAGCTGCTTTTGAAAAACATTTTTAAAATCCTTCTGCTTCCTTATCATTCAGATGGGGTATATCCAAGTTCACAGGAATAATGTAGGGCTTAATTTATTAAAGGTTGTAAAGGAACTTCAGATCTGCAAGTTTCTGTATAAGTATGAAATCTTAGAAAAAAATTTTGTGCTTGATCTTGGGTTTGTTTGAAGTTAGTGGTGAATTTCCCATTGATTTTATTAGCATGGCATGAGGCTCCTGGGGCAAATGTCTCAGATCCATGGAGTGTATTTTGGTCTATTTTTGGACTTATGTTTGCGTGAAGAGTGGAATGAGTGCAAGCATCTCTCATGAGTCAGAGGAGGGAATTCTCTAGTGGACATAGTTATAATAAATTTAGCCCCAATTCTTCTTCAGCTGATAATTGGAACCAAGACGGGGAAGAAATGGTGACTACCTTATCAGAGGCAATATAATTCGTGACCTCCTGTAATAAGCTTGAAGTCCTGTGCTAAAAATACAATTTTTTTAAAAAAGTAACTAGGATAACGTAGTGATTCTTGTGTGATTTGTTTCTTGTCTAATGAACATGATAACATCTGCTGTAACTAGTTCTGACAGTAGGAGCTGGGAGATGTATTTCATTGGAAGCTGTTCAGTATATTGTTAGTTTTGTTTATGGTGTTTTTTTTTTAAATTATTTGGTTCTCCTAAATCTACTTAGGTTAGATTACAAGGTGTTTATACACGTGAAGTGCATTTGTATATTTGATTAAAAATGACCACCTTGATTGTACAGATAGTATTGCTGTGACCAGGCTAAAGCAGAGTAATCTGTGAGGAGCGATGCTGTGCATGGCTTGCCAAGTAGTAGCTTTAGGTTAATAAACGCCGTAATGTCTGTAACACTGAAGCACAGTCAGGTAGCACTGTCAATGCCTCTGGTACACGCCATGAAGGACCAATGTTGTGGTCAACTTTGTTCCGGCAAGAGCTGCTAGCTCTGGTCTCAAATGTCCGTGGACAGCAGAGAGGCCTCAGACTGGAGGAAGCCCTGGTGCTCCGTGGGTTTGTATATTGTGCGGGAGATCTCCGTGACTCTGCCAGAATGTCTGGCACAAATTAGTTCCTGAGATGAAGGTGGCCCTGCAAACTTGGGGTGGGGGGTTGTCACTGGCTGCGAAGTCAGAGTCACCGGGTTTGTGGAAGCTTGCTGCGCTCAACCATGCTGATTTATTGCCCGATAGGGGCTGATGCAAGACAGGCCAGACTTCTGTTACTGCTTTTCTGCTCTGTAGCACATTTGGACAGTTTCTTCTGTGCTTGGAGGTAAGCGATTTCGCTACAGGTAGCCAGGAATGTAAGGGCCAAACCACAAAGCTAGTTAGATGTTCAACTCTTGCTATCTTTGAATTGATGACTGTTTGGTATCTTGTTTTCTGAGTGGTGACAGGTTTTTGTGTTGGTTTTTTTTTTCCTCCCCTTCATACAGTCGAGTTTCTAAACTGGCCCTTGGTTACTTTTCTAGGTCAGATTTGATGCATTTTCCAGCGAAATGGAGGATATACCTATCCTGTTTCCCCTTCATCTGGGGAGAGGTTTTCTGCTACAAGCTCTGTTCCAATAAAGGTCACCAAACTGCCAGTCTCCTTTGTTTCTATGAATTGTGGGAAGCCCTTCAGCAAGGAATATTAAGTGAGGGTTCCCACACACCACCAAGACTATTATTATCCATTGCAAAAGGGCACACAGCATTAGCCAGCAATTGGGCCTAATTTGATTTGGCCTTTACTAACTTCATCCTTGGTTCCTAGTAGACTACCATATTTCTCTGTCAATTCATTTTCCACGTAGCCTAAAAACTTCTGCACATTTACAGTGTTCCCAATTTATTCCCCTTAATATAGTATTACTTCTTTCTTTCCCTCTTTACTGGATGTGTTCTTTCAAGAAGATGCATCCTTCTGGAACTGCTTTAAGAGGAATTCCATCAGAAAATATTTTAAATAGAGAGTAAAGTGTCCTGTGGTTAGAAAAATGTGTATCCCATGGGAAAAATAAAATATGGCCAAAGTAAGAGGGATTGTTGAGAGTATAGCCTGTTGACTTTAATAGGAATTGTGTTGTGTGATGGCACAGATGTAGTTTTGATTGAAAATTCTGAAGTTATATTACAAATGTAATAGCTACTGTACAAAAATTATGCAATCATAATTAATTTAATTGAAACTAATATATCTGTCTAGACAGAGTGATTTTTAATTTTTTTTAAATAAAATAGCTCTGTGGTAGAATGTGAAATCCTGCACCTTGGCTTTACAAAGCTGGTTCCCACCAGTATAGCCTCTCAGTGAATGTATGAGTCTTAATGGGCACACATACCTACCCTGGAAAAATCTGTTTATGTGAAGCATCTGCTTTACATTGAAACTCTGGCTTTCCAAGAATCTTTCAAACTGCGTTGTGAGGCATGAAGAAGTAATGACTTCTCCAAGTCTTGCAAAATGCCAGCTGAAATTAGGATCTAATGTGCTTCTGGCTTGATTCAGGTTTTTACTCAAACCGCTGGAACACAAAGCTGCTGAGCCAGGCTGGGAGGGAGCCCTGGTGCAGTCGGCTTAACACTTACGGATTGCAGCTGAAAATGCTGAGGGATTTGCTTGTGTTTCCGATTCCCACATGAAAGTATAGTTCACTTTGAGAGGGGCAGAAAGATGGTTCTTGTTCTTAACAAACAATTATTGTAAAATGCTAATTAAATGATAAATATAATACAAAAATTGTTAATTGCTTAGTTGCATTTCTTATTATCTATAGAAGTTTTTAATTATAAAGCAGAGTTGTTATGTGAAGCCTGTAATGACAAGGGGAAAGTGGGTATGAATGTACTGGTGCTGGATTCTCTTTATTGCCTTTCAAATAAAGCAGTCTGTCCTGAGCAGGGCACGTTGCTTCCTCTCTGGGGAAGCAGAAGCTTTAGAGGAGCAAGCAGGTCCCCTCCAGGCACAGTGCACTGGGATTAGAGGAATTCCCTAGGCTTCAACTGCAGTGCTCTGGGTTTATTCAGCGGTTGAATGAGAAGTTTCTATATAAGAAAAAAAATACTGTCACCGAACAACTTATGACCATAAATCCTCAATGATATTCTGAGTGCCAGGCTTGGGTTTTCAGCAGGAAAAAAGGTGCATTAGCCTTGCTAATATTTAAGATTATGGGCGGGGGGGGGGGGGGGGGGGGGGGGGGGGGGGGGCGGGGAGTAGCATTATAAAAGAACTACTTTTCCTTGAACTCCTCCATTTTACTACACTGTACTACTAAGGATATTACCTTAGCTTTCCTCTGGATATTGGCCAGTGAACCTTGTGAAAGTTTTATGGAGGCTTATTACTGCCTAATTCACCTTTCAAAATGAAAGTGAGATTTTTCAATCACTTTCCAGAACTTTGTCCTTGCTTGCTTTTTCTGAGGGCCAAAGTTTAGACCAAATATTACCATGTCTAAACCAGTTAAGCCTTCCTGATTTGTCATTAAATTGAGGCTTATACTTGATCCTTAAATAGATGGTGATTTTGCCGCACAGAAAAAAAAGGCTACTTTCGGAATATTATGCTAAAATACACATGAAAATACTGAAAGCCTTCCTTTTTGTGTTTTCTAATTCAGGAATTTCATCTTCTGTCAACAGATAAGTGAATATGCTGTGTCCAGAGAGTGACTTTCATTCAGCATGGCAATAAATATACCAATTAAATTCCATAAGGGAAAAATATATTCAAACATTTTTAATATTAAATTTAATATTCTTCATTTTTTTGGTTCTTATGAAATAGTATCAATTTTTTTAATTCTCTAGGATAACATCTTATTGTGCTTTAATACTTGTCAAGTTACTTTTTCACCCATAAAGTAAATTGGTTTGCTATGCTTCACGACTGAAGCTTAGTAGATCCTTGATTGGTGTCACTTGGAATGATAACTGGGTTCACATTCATTGTTAAAATGCTTATAACTTTCTATGAAAAGTGAGATCTGAAACAAATCTCATGTTTATCAAAAAATTACCAAAATGGAAAGAAATATTTTATCATTTTTGTTGTTTTATATTTTTTAAAAATGCTACTGCACTTTAATGCATGTGTAGAATATCCTGGGTGCTTTTTCAGTGGAATTAATTTTACATCTAACTCCATGATTTTAATCTGTTATTCAAACCGGGTTTTCCTATCTGAGGAATTGTATTCACATAGCAAAGTGATGTGCCCACATTATGAAAGCATCTGCTTGATTAGCAATGTGATACCTTTCACATGCCATTTTCTTTACATCAAGTACTGGAAAGGAAAAGAACATGTCTTTTAGCCGTAGACTTCTGGAGAAGAGTTGTTGCACACTAACTCAGCACCTAGAAGTGAAATTGCGACAACAGTCATGTTTGAACATGGCACTTTCTGGGACACCAATGCAGATACAATGTGCCTGCAAAAATGGGTCAAAATAAATGATATGCAGTTGCCGTCGTCGCACCTAACTTTTGCATAGTTGACTGCTGACTTCAGGAGACATAATACAGAATTAACCCACTGTTACATGAGTTTATGTAGTGCTGTTTTCATAGGAGGACTTCAGCTTAAGTTGTTAAATTTGGCTGGGGCTAATTTGATTATGTGCTGATTTTCTGTTTGACAGATAGCATTAGACAGAAGCCAAAATGTTCAAGCTCCCTCTAAATTTGGATGTCAATTAAAACTTCTAGACAGTTGTTTTGCAAAATACATAATTGTTCTTGGACACCAAGCAGGGAGTGGGGTGGGGTGGGTGGGGCAAGGAATTAGAAGAAATTATTCTAGTTTAAAAAGCAAGAGTTTTTTTGGCCCAGAACTCAGGTGATCTGTGAGGTCCGTGCAAAATAGGAGGAAACAAATCCTGTGGAACAAATGCTTAGTTTGCTATGTGTTCTTATCAAAGCATCTGCGATCAAATAATGATTTACTAACAATATTATGACATTTAAATACACCAGGCTTTAACCCTGTGAGTAAGGATTTGGGTTTGTGTGCAATTGCTACAAGTTACAGTTTTGCCCCGTGCTGTAGCATTGGCTTGGGCAGTGATGGAGCCTGGCAGGCAATGTTACTGACATTCTCGTGTGTGAGTTTTGTTGTTGGCTAGTTGGTTTCTTGGTTGTTTTGGTTTGGTTTAGGGTTCTGGTTTGTTTTTTTCTTTGTTCTTTTGTACTTTTACCTCTTTCTTTTGTAGATACGGGGGAAACTGTCTGACCTGGAGAGTTCATTCCAGTTTTTCCTCTTCAAAACCTATTTTGGTATTTTGATAACAGAAAATCAAACTTCCAAGGTAATCAAGACTACTTGAGACAGGGTTATTTTGAGAGGCCATGAAATGAAAGAATCTTCACACACTGAAGTCATTTTATGCCATAGAGCTCTCATGCAAAATTTTTATGTAAATGGGGTGCCAGATTATTTTAGGTGTTACTTCACTTGAAATTGCAAAAACGTTTTAATGAGTTACAGAAACAGCAAAGTAGAGAATTTCCAGTCTCATTAATATAAAATGAAAAATGTAATTCTGTAACCTTCTAGCAGCCAACTGTCTTCAAACCATTCTATTTCTAACAGAAGCTATTTGGCTGCAGTGGCCTATTTCCTAGTTGCATGACTTTGAATAAATTATTCTAGTTGCACAGTACTGGAGTGTTGCAAATACTCCTCTTTGGTTTTGCAGTATAAATTTAAAAATAAATCCCTGCTTTTAGTTGTGGGGTAAAAAGAAAATCATCAGTTCTATCTGTTGCCAAGTTCAGAATTATCTGTCTTGCATTTACTAAAAAATGTCATTTAAGCACAAGTATTGAAATGACAAACTCAGTTGTTTTGCTTCAGAGTTTCTATAGATGTCTTCTGTCATTCCTGCTCTCAGGTGCACAGGCAGGATGGTATCAGTGAGACAAAACATGATTTCTGTTTAATTCTGACAGTAGTGAGGTCAAATGCATTGGCCCCGAGTGCTTTGTGTCACAGTTCTTCTACGGGGTATGTTCTATTTTGCGATCTATCACTGTGCAGTTCCAATATAACTCTCTGATTACTCATCTGTGTACTATCGAGCTTGTCACTTTATCAAAAATTTGGAGTTTTCCCATTTCTGTTTTTCATAATAATTACTGCACTTACTCATCTCTTGCTTACCTAGAAGATTTAGTGTATATTCAGTATTTAACTCATTTATCACAATGTTGTGATGAATTTACCCCATATTCCCTTATTTGGCTATGAAACATTTCCTACTTTCAGAAATCATGCTGAAATTAGAAAATACTGAGATAATTCTAACAAACTACAAGGCTTCTAGTCTGTTAGCTGGTATTTCTCAGTGTGCTTACAAATAAAATGGATAATGGGATAATGATTACCTTGCTAATTACAATAGAGTGGACTTGGCATTTTTAATTACAGAACTGCCTGTACATCACTTATTCTCTTTGACTAAATTTCATAAATATTACACTTGATCCCTAATCTGTAGTAACCAGGTAAAATGTTATATAGCTAGTGAGCAGTATTCTATGTGTGTTTCATAAGTGCATTATCACAGAATGACAGAAAAAACCTATACATTTTGGAAGATTTTTTTTGAGAAAAGCATTGCTTCTGCACAGGCACTTCATTCCATATATGCACTAGTAAATAAGTAGTCTGACTTTTCAAATGTGCTGATCTCATTGCAAATTTGCTGGTATTTTTTTCCCTGTCTGGAAGGAAGAGATATTTTGTGGCTGCTTTACCTTCTTATGAACATTTAGCTTATTTCTGCACCTGGGATGGAGTAATGCCAGGTACAAGTATAAACTGGGAGAGGGGTGGCTGGAAAGCAGTCCTGCAGGCAAGGGGTTTGGGGGGGTGGTGCTGGCTGACAGCGGGCTCGATACAAGTCAGCAGTGTGCCCTGGCAGCCAGGAGGGCAACCTGCGTCCTGCAGGCATAAGCCCCAGCTTGGGCAGCTGCTCAGAAGGGGGATTATCCTGCTGTACACGGCACTGGTGTGGCCTTGACTGGAGCACTGTGTGCAGTTCTGGGCCCCGCCATTTGAGAAGGATGTGAAGGTCCTGGAATATGGCAACAAGCTGGTGAAAGGGCTGGAAGGAATGTCCTCTGAGGAGCAGCTAGAGGCTTGGGGTTTGTCTAGTTCGGAGAACAGGAGGCTGAGGGGTGACCTCATTGCTCTCCATGGCTTCCTGGGAAGGGGGTGTGGAGAGGGAGGTGCTGGTCTCTTCTCCCTGGGGTCCAGTGACAGGATGTGGGAATGGTTCAAAGCTGTGCCCGGGGAAGTTTAGACTGGGTATTAGGAACCGTTCCTTAACTGAGAGGCGGTCAGACACAGGAACAGGCTGCCTAAGAGGTGGTCACTGCCCCAAGGCTGCCAGTGTTTGAGAGGCACTGGGACAAAGCCCTTAACACCACACGTTAACTTCTGGTCACCCCCAGTCAGGCAGTCGGACTAGCTGTGATCATTGCAGGTCCCTTCCGACAGAAACAGTCTGTTCTATTTTAACACTTGGAGTATGTTACAACATCTATTATTCTGGGTAGCTAGCAGTAGTAAACAGAATTCCCTAAGAACGGTGTCCTACTTTCCTAGTGAATCTAAAATATGCTCCTACCTGCAGCACCTCAGGTTAGCCCTGTTACTGAGCTGAGTGAGGCTGGGTGTGGGGTGATCTGCGTGGCATTGTGAGTTGTGTTTTGTACTGCATTTGGGACTTGTGTCCCACTTTGACGTCACAAAGCTGAAATCAGCCTAACAGATGATGAGCACTGCTGACTTTGGAGTTACTGTGAGACCTTCCATAAGTATGGGTGGTGATGTGCATCCACTTCAGGCATCCTTTTCCATCAGCTGAAAACTGAGTATATTCCTTTGCAACATCCCTATCTCACTTCCAAGGCCAGTTTCCAGTTTCCTCCTGTCAGCAGTGTTCTGTGGCATACTGCATTTAGAAAATGGCAAATAAGTTTTCAGTGTTTCAAAATCACTGCTCAAAATCACTGCTCAGAAACTCTTTGTGACAATAAGGGTAACAGGCTCGAGAAGTTTGGGAGCTGAGTGTAGACCTCCAAGCAGTGATCACTGGGATGGTGGACTGGCTGGCCTGAAATGCCACCCATTCCTCTTCCTAAAAATATTAGTATACAGTGGTACGCAACATCCGATGTATCACTGAAAGGAAATGCTAATCCACATCTAGCAAACCTCTGAAAGCTAAAATAAAGCCTTCTGTATAGAAACATTTGAAAAAATATAATTCTAAATTAAAGTGAGTGTAAACCCTTTGAATAAATTTCTGCTCATATTGTATATACATATATACATATATACTTAATGCACAATGGCATGCCAAATTTGTCAAGAGACAACTCATTTTGGGCTTTCATGTTTATAAACATGACTTCCTTTCCAAAGTCATGTTGTAAGACTGGACTTTAACACTGCAAATTTAACTGTAGGAGATTCGGGGAGAGAACATATTAAGAGATAGTTCTTACAGCTTTGCATAAAATACTTTTCCTGTGTTTAATAATAATTTACTTCTAAGGTCCGTTATATCAGGACTCGAGCAAATCTTGTCTGTAGCAGGAAATTACTTTTTTCTGGTTTTTTTATTTATTTCATTTTATTTTCTCACAACCGATTTGTATGCCTCTGTATGCTACTACTGAAGCAATACCACCCAATATCACAAGATGAGTACAGATGTCTGCAGAACTTTTCTTTCACCTATTTCATAACTTTTCGTGATATAATTTTGGACAGATGCTAGATGGTTCAGTGTTTCGGCCATACTGTTTTCATTGCTGCAAAAGATAATGCTGAGCATTCTTCTTTCGGGCATCAATCCCTTTTATCTTGGTAATGCTGCAGTAGCTAAAAGCTAAGAATTGGAACTGATGGATGAGTAGCCCTCCTAACTATTTCATTAATCTGGAGAAGGCCTATTTTACTTATAAACTGCCCTGCCACATCCCTATACCTGGCCTCCTTTAAGCCTGGCATTTAGGTCCAATTGTTTGAAACAATCTCTTGTTGTAGCTGGTTGGGGTGAAATGGAGCTATCTGTCAATTTGAAAAGGTCACTGGCTGTGTCAGAATGACAGTGATTCCAAATTATCCATTAATCTCCCAATTTAAAATTGTCATCCTTCTTATTATAGCCAGCCAGCCACACAGGCTAAAATAGACCTCTTCTCTTACACCCATGACCAAGCAGCTTTTTTTATTAGCTGGCAGATAAAATTGGCAGTGTGCTCCAGCACTAAATATTCATTGACTGCTCTCTAAAAAGAAATGGCTGCTAACAAGTTGAGAATATATGAGAAAACAGCCAAAGAAATTACAATTGATTTTCCTGTCTTATCTACTAAGGTTTGGGCTATATGATTAGTGTAACACACTTAGCATATTCTTATATTGGTTTGAGTCAAAGGGTAATAAATGCAAGAGCTTCCTTGCTCCCTTTTACTT
Organism: Falco naumanni; assembly: GCF_017639655.2. NCBI lineage: Eukaryota > Metazoa > Chordata > Aves > Falconiformes > Falconidae > Falco > Falco naumanni. The sequence goes on from NC_054066.1 coordinate 4,806,070, forward strand.
TTTTGCATTGTCTTGATATTGTTGACCCACACAGTATGTTAAATTGAGGGTAAATGAGCATATAGAAAGTGTAATTCTCTATGGAAAATACGATTTAATAGCTTTTGCATTGTCTAAGGAATAGAAGATGGAAAAAGACCCAGATAAGAAGTTCTGGCCTAAAAGGTGTTTAGTTTTCTTAGACAGTATAAAAGTGTGGTGCTGTTGGGGTGTAGAGAATAGGGGGGAGCTGTGTGCCATCGGCTTCTCCCGAGGGGAAGGAGGGGCTTTAACTTTGCCTCTCCATGTCTCTCATCCATCACCTGGGTCCCACCTTCACCGGTGGGTCTGTTTGAAACACAGCGACTGTAGCGTAGGGGCTTTACTAAGTGGTTGAATGACTTGGGAGCAGGGTAGTGCCGGAGCTAGAGATGTAATCATCTATCCTGGCAGTGAAAATCCAGACAGCTTTTGGAGGCTATCTGATGTGGTGTCAGTATGATGTGGTGTCCATTTATACAGTAAAAGGCATAAGCCAGGGGAGCATAAAGAAAAGAAATGCAAGACATGAAGGGCCTGAAGGCATGTCATCACTTCCTGTTCTGAGGAACAAAAAGAGTCAGCATGAACACTGATACCGAGGCAAAACTGTTAGGTTGCAAATGGTGGATTTACCAGCCTCATCTTAATTGTTGTTTATGCAAAACATTTATATAAAGAACTAATTAAAATCTTTAGTTCTAGAAGGTATTTGTAAAAAATGCTGCTCTCTGTTTTTTTGGATTTAGTCAATGTAATGCTATAACTGCCCAAATCCTTTGCTGATGGACAATACAAATGTCTAATGCTTTTCCTGTTACTCAGCTGTCTCTAATCACAATGCATTTGCAAGTCAGTGCTAAACGAGATGGAAAATAATGATAACATTATAGCCAGGAAGAAGTTCAAGGAAAGGATATGACTGTCCATCTTGAAAACTGTTGAATGCTCTCACATTCAGGGATAATGTATGTGTTTGGTTTCTTTCCTTAGGAGTATGGCTTTAGAGCCTTTACTGAAGCCAGTGTGCTGAGATTTTTAGAATGTGCTGATTGTTTATTTGCTTGTATGTTTTACTTGCTGTAGATTGGACTTTTGACTGTGCTCAGAGCCAAACAATGGCCACAGATCACACTTGAGTTTTTTTAACTTCTTTGCAGTGGTCACGTTGTATGCTTTGTGGCAGACAGCATGGCAGGTGTTCCCTGCGTACAAATAACTACTCTACCCCAAGGAAGGGACCGGTGAGACTTTCCATTCAGCTACATCAAATAAAGAATTATTTCAGGTATATCCATTAACCAATTAGGTTATTTTGCAGCCAGCCAGAGAAACAAAAGCCTTATAAGTTGACTGCAGCTTTACCAGGTAAACTTCTATTTTTCCAGTGAGCATCTGGGTTGTGTGCAGGCGCCAGCTCTGCTCACCTCTCCTTTGACTACTTTTTTATGCAGTTTGTTGGGATTGTGGAAAGCAGAAAGTGAGAGAAAAGCAAGATGTCTACTATAGCATATATTGTCTTTTTTCCAGTTCGTTTCAGAGACATTTGACTTCTGGGGGAGGATGTGTGTGTGTATTTTTTTACTCTAGATTTTTTTCCCCTCTGTCTTTTGCAAGTTTAATTGCTCATTAAAAGGCATACAGAACCACACACTGGCACAATGTTCTGATGAAACATCTAATGACTTTCAGCATTTGATTTATGGACACAGCTTAAGTTACACAGGGGCTTGTGTCAAAACAGGCCAGAGATAAGCTTACATTTATCTATAGAAGTTAAGGGATAATTATGTAAAAGCATTACATTTTAAAGGGAACAAAGACAGACCTGTGGGAAGTGCATTTTCACAGCATGTATTAGCAAAGCCCAATCAACCTCCTTGTGGGAGGACAATTAACAGAATTAAAAGTTGGAATTTTAATTATCATACAAATTAGAGGGAAATTAATCAGCTCGTATTTTATGACTTGACTTGGCTTTGAGCAGTGCCGTTTGAATTTTATAGCAAAACTTTGATTAATTGAGACACTGCATGAAAGCATAAAATCCTGACTTAGGTAGCATTTTAATGCCTGGCTCGCTTTCCATCTGCTACCTCCTATATGGGAACTGGCAAAAATGAGACGATGCAGAAGCAAAACCTTTTTTTTACCTCAGTAGTAGCCTCCAAAACCTTGCTCAGAGATTTCTCTGCATATTCTGGAAGTTGCTTTTTCTGCAGTTCCTATACAACATGTTGCTTTGTAACTAATGCCCTGGTATGAGCCAGATTCAAGGGTTAAAGATTTTCACTGGCTGACTAGAAGCATTATTTCAATATCAATCAAAACCGAGTTGTTTGTGGGTTTGTGTTTTTTTTTTCCTGCATAACTGGACAAAAACTTTTAAAGGAGCAGCCTAAATAACTATGAAAAGAAACAGAATGAATGTTGATGCTCTGAGGCCTACATTATGGATCACCAAGAGCAAGTAGCTTTGTGTGAGATCTGAAGACATCTACAAGCTTGTGTGTGACCTTTGGAACTGACTCAGCAATGCCTTACCTTCCCAGGTATCTGAACCTTCCTTTGGACTGTGCCAATCAGAACTTGAAAGCGTTTAGTGCAGCTTGATGTGGTGCTATGGGAGTATGGCAAGTTTCAGTTCAGCTGCTGAAAATGTGGTTCTGATAAAATATTTACTCTTTTCCTGGTTGTTCTTTTTCACCCAAATTAAGGATTGTGGGTTTGGTTCCAGACACTCATTAGAGATCCAAAAGTTTGAGTGCTCCTTTTCTGCAAGATGGGAGATCTTGAATCAGACTCCCTACACAGAAAAAGGTGCTGAATTTGGTGTTTGCAGTTTGTTTATATTTATTTTTCTTCCCTCTTCTTCCTCTGTTAAATATCTGTTGGCTTGGATTCTGATAATCCTGAAGGACAATCTTGCCATAGCTGACACTGAAATTCAAAGGACTAAAGCTAAAGTCAGTCTAAGATAAAATGAAACCAAACACTTTGCACTGCTGAATTTGGGTTGTAAAAACAAAATTCAAACAACAAAGTCTTTGAAAAACCAAATCTGTCCTTCAGTCAGAACATAAGGCACAAACAGATTGCTGAAATAAACTAGACCACAATTTTACCAGGTGTCAAGTTAAAAGAGGGAGCTTAATTATGATGCTAGATTTAGTTTGGATCTCAAGTAATGATCTAGGAAGCTGGAGAAAGGTACTGGAAATGACTGTGTGCTAACGAGGACCCTAGCAGCAGCTTTCTGTGCTAGTTAATTTGCAATCTATGTGGAGATCTGTTGGCAAGCCTATAAAATGAGGTTTTGCAAAAGTAATCACTACTTCAAAGTCTAGACATACAGCCTTAGGAAGCAGAAGCCTGTTGACTGCTAAATTTCCATTTTGAACATTGTTTGGAAAGTTGATATTGTTACTTCCTACCTGCTGAACTGAGGAAAGCATGATGTTCTCCACAGCAAAATAGATCTGGAGTTCGGCAATTCAAAAGACAGTAAACAGGAGTTTTTTTTTGTTTTTTTTTTTCTCACTGTGCCAAATATGCCGAGTAAGACAATGTTGCCCATTCAGAAACACTGATATGTTCATGGGTGTTCAGCTTAATTGCAGTAGTTCAGTGCATTTGTCAAAATGCTAAGGTCAAAGCATCCCGTTTTCTGCTCTGGATGTGCTGTTACTCAGTACTTTCCTGGATTAAGGCAGATTAGATCTGGACATGATATAATGTGTGGGTTTGGGGTAAATCTTTTGGCCACCTACACCAGCGTGCAGAACCCCAAAAGAACTCTAACAGCATGTCTGTGGAATAAGGTGGTGAAACAGCCCAAGGCAAGAGTGCTGTGTTCTGTTCTCTGTGGAATTCCCATTTGTTTTTCAATAGGAAAAAACAGTAGCTAGGCTAAACATGCTACTTTGAGCTCCACTGAATAGAGGTGAGCCATCTCTGCTCCCTTCCCTCTCATAAAGGAAGAGTCACAAGAAATGGATTCTATAAGGCTGCAGTGTTTGAGGGACAGGAGAAAGTCAACGAGCTGGTAAAGGTCCAAGGATTTATTGCAGAGCAGGTATTATGCAAATCAAACTAATTACTTCATAGAACTGTCAGGTGGTCTGAATGGATGTGACCATCAGGTTCTACAATGTCACTGTTTCACTTACATGTCAGTTTACTTTGAGTTAGGTTGAAAACAAAATGTTCTTGTACCAAAGGTGTAAGTGCAACTGAATTACCGTGTCTTTTCCAAGCACCTTGGTTGTAAAGCTCAGCCAGAGAAGTTGAATAAGGTCCTGCAAGGTCTGAATACAACCTCAGCAAATGCTGGAGGATGAAGAATAACATAGTTCCAATTGGAAGGGACTACAACAACCATCTAGTCGAGCTGCCTGCCCACAGTGTGGCACAGTGGAATGCTGCACAGAGATCCACAACTGGTTCTGAACCAGTTAGTGCAGGTGCCCAAAGCAAGGCCACTAGCTCTGCCTAGAGAGCCTGAGAAACGTGAGCTCAGAGCTCAGAGGGGACCAGTTCTCTGGACATGTCCCTCAGGGCTCATTTGGGCAGCTCCAAATGGAGTGCTGGGGTTTGCATTGATACTCTGGAGATGGGCTTTGCTTGGCAGCAACTAAGAAGTCCTGCACTGTGGCAGCACATCTGAGTCAAAATAATCTCTCTGGTCTGAACAGAACAGGTAACAGGTTGTAGCCTGGACCCAGTGGTTAAAGGAGGGGGAGGCTTAGCTTACTAGCGGGAGGCACATAATGCCTTAGTCAGTCCTTCCATGATTGGATTTTTAGAAGCTATTTTGTCAATGGTGCTTGCCACTAAGTTCAATCAATTGTCCGTGTCCTAAAAATAAATTAAGAAACCCTGAGTTGTCATCCATTTTATTTGGGGAAACTGATACATTCATGACCTCCAGACTTGCAACTCTTTGCTTAAGGATAAAAGGGCTGAGTTTTCCACCAAAGTCTGACATAAAGAAGCCACTAACTTCCGTGTGAGATGAGGGATGCTACTTTTATCAGTGTGGACACTGAAGGTCCATGCAGTGGACTGAATAGCAGAGCAGGTAAGAAACAACAAAATTCTTGGCTGCCAATGCTGCCTAATGGCAGTTACAATAGTATTTGAAACTTGGGGGGGGGGATCGGAGGGAGCACGCCCAAACTCCTCTAAAAGGCTGCTCTTGTAGCATAAGGTCCCTGGCGTCCCCCAGCCAGTTTGAATTCCTTGTGTGGCTTTTGGTCCCTTGCAGCTTCCTCCCTGTCATGGCCTGAAGATACTATCTGGTTGTAAATCTGGAAGTGAAATGCTTACAGAATTTGGCATTCCTAAGGTTGCTGTGAATAATTTGTCCTTTTAATTTATATGCACTCTTAATGTTGGACGTGCAGGGTCATTGGACATGTACCCTGAAAACCGGGGGAATCTGCCTGCTATGACTTGATTTAACCCAGCTGGCAAGCTCAGTTACAAAGCCGGACCTCTACTTAACAAACAGATGCTGCATTTGAACATAAGTGTTCCGTGGTAAATGAAAGTGCTTTTTAATTTTTTTTTAAGTATAAGTCGTCTTTGGAAGGATCCAGAGTTGGCTTGAAGCACGACATGTATCTAAAATTTTTAAAATACACTAAAATACACTTAAAAAACAGGAAAAAAAGGAAGCCAACATGAATTAGAAGTTTTATGTTTACCCTCACTACAGCTTGATTCTAATGTTAGGGTAACTGTGACAAGAATTTCCAAAACAAAGTATCCATGTGATGACTCTGCATCCCAGCATGTGTCTCATATTAAAGTAAGCCCTCCATTTCTATAGACCGGATAATGACATCTACTTTTCCCAATGATTGTAAAAGTAGTAATTGTCTTATCTAAGACCGTATGTCAGAGGAAAAATAATTCAATTCTTGGTAAGTAATTACTATTCATTACTATTCATTAAGTTCAGACTTCCCAGTCTAGAGTGTCATGTTCTAACTTCACACGTTGTTTGACAGATGCAACCCACTGAGTTAGGCATTTTTATGAAGTGCCTGGTCCTTTCTATTCTTGGAATGTTAGATCAGGTAGACCCTAATTTTGTTCAGGATTTTGGGTCTTCTGTTCCTTGGCTGCTGTAATCATTACACATATCTGAGCTGTAAGGCCATGCTTTCAAGTTCGTGAGTAGCACTATGCAACTTTGTCACATCTTGAGATCTGAGACCTAGTTTCAAATTGTTAGTAAAATGTCTTTTGACCTCTAAGAGTGTTTAATGGGACACTCACCTGGAGCAGGCAGTGGTGGGAGTGAGTCTAAGCTTGAGAACTGAAGCCCTTAAAAGCCCTGGCTGGGGAAGAAGGGAAAGCTTGCACAGTGCCTGAATGCTGACAAGTGTTTGTGCTAAATTCCAAATTAAGTCATTTACCATCTCTTTAAAAGAAATCCTGTAGAGCTTAGATTGACTTGAGCCACTTGTAACTTGTGAAAAAGCGACTGTCACGTGCCCAGTTTGGAGAGCTCCTGAAATGGAGGTTAGGTTTGAGATACTCAGCTTTCATCACGTTTAGTTCAGGTGCATCAATAGATGTCTTTTTTCCAGCATAGTTTTTGAGCAGCAGGCACTGTGCATTTTAATTGGATGGTGGCCCCAATGGTCAAAAGCATGCAAGGAAGCCAGACTTAAGGCTAGCAGGTTTTCTTCTCAGCTTGCCCTCAGCTATAGCTGTGCTGACAGTCTGTTGCCGCTATCAGTGGTGGAGATGTTCATAGCTGTAGATGATGGCTGGCATTCTGCATTCACTCAGAACAGCATCACTCGGTTAAGGCAAATGCTCTGCTGGCAGGTATGGTGATCCTCATATTTTGGGACAGTCTGTGATGGAGCTATCCCCTCCAGCTGGACTTGCCTCCATAGGAAGCTCTGTGCACTGGGCTACATTACAGGCATGTTATATGCTCCTTGTTTTGTTCATTCTAGCTGACTGGTGGAGCACAATGTTTTAACTAAGGGAAAAATGCATTTGCAGAGATCTCTAATAGTTTTAGCTGTATAAGACCCATCGTAATTTGAGGTTGTGTCAATGTCTCATTTCGCTGGGATTTGAGCAGGACTGACAGTAAATGAAAAATACAACTACTGTTAGATTAGGAGCTGCTTCATATTCATCAGATCTCTAGAACTTTACTTGCAAAGTTATTTAATGTCAAGCAAAGCCAAAGCATTGCTTTTATGCTTCTAATTGATTATCTTCCTTGTATATTGTATAGTAAGTGAGTTTCCCTGCTTCTGATTTCAAAGTGCACTGCCAACTGAAGCTGCTGCAAAAGACTAATAAAGCCAGGTCCTAAAGGTGTAGTTTTGTCTTGATGTTTCTTGAAAATAATAGTTCAGATCAGTATCCTGCAATACCTTCCTGTTAATCAAGAAAGACATAAATCTTTCTGTGTAAATGTTACACAATTACAGCGAGATCCTTTTTCAAAGTTTGAACTCATCTAAGGGAAAAAAGTATGAATGAGTGAATGTCATAATCAGTTAGAAGAGGTAGTTATAGTCTGGTGTATGCAGATTTTTAATCCTTTGAAAATGCACATCCTGAAATCCACACACCTTCTACTTGCGAGGCTTCTAGCTATGCATCTCTGCATTCTTTCTATATAAGATTGGATGGGAAGAATATATAACAGAATCATAGAATGGTCTGGGTTGAAAAAACTTTAAAGATCATCTAAATCCAACTCCCCTGCCATGGGCAGGGACACCTTCCACTAGACCAAGTTGCTCAAAGCCCCATCCAACCCCAGTATTTGCTGTGTTCATTTCTAATGCTTTTGAATGCCATGGGGTATGCAGAAAGGTCCGTGCAGAATGCTCAGCCACCCTGGTGGAGGTATTCCGTGAGTAGATTTCTGGGTGTTAGGCTGCCAGATCAGGTAGAACAGGAGAGAATTTTGTAATGTTGGGTACTGATGTGGAAGTCATTTTAATTACTAGAGTTCAGTGACTGAATGGGAAATGCATTGTGTGCTTGTGTTCATTCTTAGTGCTCATGGATGTGAAAGTGAGTAGGCAGCACCCTGTTTCCCATTCCCTCGCCAATACACATTATGACCAGAATACACATCTCCTTTGCCTGGGAATGCTTTGAAGTTCTGTGGGCAGTAATATATATCCTTATCATCTGAGCAGCTGCGCCTAGGCTTGGTGCTGTAGGAAATTCACAACTGTCCCACTGAGGTTATTGTGCCTTCTAAACCAGCAGTCTGTTGCTGTTAGGCTTGTGATTACTTCTGCTTTCTCCACATTTTGGTTTTGAATCCTTTTCCCCCCGTCTGGTCATGTTTCTCCTGCAGTATTTAATCATTGGGAGCTTCTCTCCCCCTGACTATTACTGCATGGCGTGGTGTCCAAAGCTTTGGAGAGGTGCATTTGGAAGTAACAAAAAAAGGCAAAACAGAACTGTGGAATATGTTTTATTCAATGGTTTTTGAGGCTGTAGTTCTCCGTGCTGTGCCAGTTAGCACATTTATATAGGAACCTGAATCTACTGCGACTTTAATGGAAGAAAACTCTATTGACTGCAAGCAAATTTCTTTTTTAGTTTAGCCACTGCTATCAGAGGCTATGACTTGGAGCCCTATCCAGGTATGAGTCCATTCCACGTTCTTTTTAAGGAGTTCCTGTATAGGGGACAATTGTTACTTCTTCCAGATAATCTGGTATTTCCAGGCCTATCAACGGAATTTATTTGCGTCTTTTTTTTTTTCTCCAAGCTTTCTCTTTCCCAGCTTTGGTGTTTCACAATTGCAGTGCTTGAGAGCAAATTGTGCTCACGGGGGTATGCGGCTTCCCCAGACCCTGAAGAGGATTCTTGCTTCCCTGGTTGATATTGATAGGACTCATCCTAACTTCAGTGTAAGCTGGAGCGAGACTGATTTGTTTTCAGGTGTATGCTCCTGTCTTAAAGGTTTAGGTCAGTGTGTGCTGCTTCTGGCATATAACATGGCTTTCTAAAGCCAGTACTTGTTCCTTATCTTTGTGCATTAGAATTCAATACTTTCTGAAGTCCTCCAAAGTCAGACAACTAACATGAGCACAGGTACTTTAGGTTTCATCTTGGTGCTAAGGGCTGCAAACATGAGAAACAACTCAATATGATTTGTGAATTCCATTCTGTTCTCTGTATCATTAAATTCACATGCAGCTGCTGTGATGGGAATCCAATGATTCCCCATACTGTTGCTTGCATTGCCTAAAGATATATGTTTCCTATTCAACATTTTTCACAGGCCTAGCTTCCAGTGAGTTTTCTAAGTGCTGAAGAGTATGTAATTGTAGCTAGTAGCAGACACACGCACGGTTTCTTCCACAGTGAAATAATGTGCATCTTCTGTTGTATTGCCTTTAACGATAAAAGAAGACTTCACCCTTTCCAACTTTTTATTTGAGTTCCAGGATTTTTTTTTGTTTTGTTTTGTTCATTTTTTTTTTGTTTGTTTGGTTCTGTATCAAACTGAGGACAACGTAGAAAGGCTTGAACCTCACTGCTGATTCTAAGCTCACTGTAATGTTCATTCAAACCTAGTGAGAATGTGTATGTAGGCCCAAGAACCGTTTATATAACCACAACCTGATGCTATTAGCATTTATATAAAAATTCTAGACAGTAGATTTAGTGTTTTTGTTATAAACAGTGGGTAGGAATCCAAAAGTTGTTTCTGGTAGCTGTGCAGATGACTCTGCTGCCTAAACTAAAAAATAGAAGTGGAATGAGAGAGGGCAAGTAACCTGAACCAGAGGAACCAGAAAGAAAGAGGATCTGGGGAAGAAATTATCTCTTTTTTTACTCCAGAGAAAGGTCATATATTGTAATTTATATCTCTCAAAAGAGAAATGTGAAAAATATAGCTATGTTAACTGTTAAATGTTAGGATGTTAAAATAGAGAAGAAAAAAAAAGCCAATCTTTCCATGCAGAGAGGGGAGATATTTGTTATTTCCATGTGTCACTTCCTTTTGTAATTTTGAGTGATTTATTATTCCTAGTCTAACACAGTCTTGCTTCTTTCCCTCCTTAGACCCTAATACAATGCAGTCGGTAAAGAATATAAAACTTTTCTGGATAGAACATCTGGCTGCTTTATGACCTCCGCAAGCTGGTGGCTTGGGTCTAACTCAAGAGGAAGCCCTAATTTTATCTAGATCATCTATCTGCTTTGTTTAATGAGGATTTCATCATCGATAAAAGCCATTTTCCTATGATGAAAATCAAGAGAGAGTTCTCCTTCCAAATTCTCCAGAAGGCAATTTTTTTCAATACAGGCTTCTGTGTTTCCACAGAGATTTATGTGGTCTCATGGGATGCTGAGTGTTTATGAAGACATCCTTTCCCAAACCCCTTAGGTAAGTATCACATTGTATTTTACTGTGGGCCTGGTCTTTCTTCGAAATTGCATGTGTGGGATAGGAGAGTTTATATTCTTGATTTTAAAAAAAATAAATTTTGTGAAAGTTTTAGTTATGCTGCTCACACATCTAGAAAAAAGACACACCTCCTGCATTTGCTTTTTAATGAGGTCATGTAATTCTGACTAGAGAACTATTGAAGAAGGATCCTCAAAGTGTGTCAGAACAAGCTGATAACATATGTTGCATTTAGCCAATCACATTTTACACATTTTGTTGCCCTGATTTTATTTAAATCATTTTCTCTTCTTTCTTTCTTTCCTTCTGTTAATGTTCCAATAACAAAACATTTTGCTGAATAAAATAACAAGGGAAATCTATGCTTACATTCACAAATCAATGTTAATTCTCCAAGTGTTATCTTAATTATTGTCTAAATAATGTGGATGAAACACCTATTTCAAGAGCTAGCAACAATTCTCCTTTATTTTGTGAGTATTTCAGTGCATTTAGCAAAAGATTAATACATATGGTATCTGCCAATAGCCATAAATTGTCTAAATATATGCTTTCCATCTCTGGTTGGGAAACATAATATTCCTTTTTCAACTGCAGATCTTAGGGGTTATGTTTGTATGATAAACAGAACATTAGTGTAATTGTCAGTTTTGCTTGTGCTACGATGCCATGGAAAATGGCTGTCTTTTCAATATGACTGGGAACAGAAATATTTAAGTGAGGAAGCCAAGTGTAGCCTTTTCATGATTATGCTATAAGAGCCAGAGACAGAAGATTAGCAGCAGTGAGGCCGATGTCTAAATTAGAAGTTTAAGGGGCTATGTGTACTGGATTACTCCCCACTTCTGAGCAGCTGATTCAGGTGCGGAAAGTATCCATCTCCCATATGTACTGGCCAAAACTTAGAGCTGAGCATCCAAAAGCTGTATTAATTACTTGGCAGAAATTTGTGTGTCAGGCTTATTGAGAGGGAATTAGTTGGAAAAAGCCCTGGGAAACTTAGGACAAGCACTGAACTATTGGAAAAAGCAGTGTTGCTACATGTATCACTTCTGACCAGTTAAAGAGTGGCTCCCTTGGCATCAAACTTCACACCATAGGTAACTTACTACTGGAGCTTAATACTGTACTGGAAGCAGCATTCCTTGTAGTCTGTGAAATACAGTCTACAGATTTTTGAGGTTTAGACAGGAAAACATAATGCAAATCAAATTTATTGGTGTATTTCCAGGTATATGGATAAGAACGAGAGTTGAAAATGGATGTCTCCATCTCCCTAGTGGATATAAAGGGATGTTCTGAGCAGTTCCTTACAAACCAAGGAATATGAAAAGAGCCATGAAGAAACACACTCCTCTCTGAGTGCTCTTGGCTGTGCAGTGGGTTCCCCCGGGGAAATCCAGAGTGCAGTTTTGCAGTGGCAGCTGCCTTGATCCACTCTCCTAGGAAAGCAAAGAGCGCGCCAGTGGTATCTTTTGGTGCTTTTGTGTTAATCTGAAGTAAGGTAGTAAGATTTTCATCTATGTATCTTCCTGAAGCTCTTTGCGGGTCACTGGTGTCAATGTGAGCCAGAGTCAAGTCCAAGAAAGGATGCCTTCCAGGTAAGCTGAAGTAAGGTCATTAGTTGTCTCAGGACTAATTATATTCTAACCTATGAAATTCACATCCTGAAACACTAAAAAAAAATCATCTTCCTAAAAGGACCTTAAATCACTGCATTTTAAAGCTCTTCTCATGCAAAGTGTTTTTTCAGAGTGCAACTTGTAGCTGGCATGTAGAAAAGAAGGGTGGAAAATATGATGATGAAGTGGTCTCATTTCTTTCACAGGAGCATCCAGGGATCAGAGTCTGACTTCTGTTAAACAGTGGTTTTGAGGTTGGTTTGTTTTTTTTTTTATTCTCTCATCTTACTGCACATCAGGCAATCTTCTCAGCTCTCATTTGTCTGTCAGGCATATCACTTATCTTGGAGCTAGTAGATGGCTTGAGAGCTATGATTTTTTTTTTTTTTTGTGTGCTATAATGCTGTTTCTAACACATTGTCTCTGCTTTCATTTTGGAGTCATTTTCCTCCCCTTTCTGTAGGTGCTCTCCCTGAGTTTGATGGTCAGACTTTTCTAAGAGATGTCTCATCAGTGCTTGTTCCATCTGCTCCCTAAGTGACTGAATCAGGTGAGCAAAACAGGATGGATAATTGACTATTGGATTCCAGTTAGTGAAGGTCAAGGTGGTCTCTGCCTGGCCTACCCTGTGCTTGTCATACAACTCTGTTATTACAGGGTCTATTCAACCCTATAATCAGTTGAGTTTCACTGAGATGGAACCTTGTGCTTCACTGAGTAGCTTTTTTGCTGCAGTGCGGCCAGGCTTTGTCTACCCTTGACAGCACTGATGAAATGTCCACAGATTTGATATTCTGGACCCATTGTATTTTTAGTTCTTCTAGATCTCATTTAAGAAACTGGTTAAAAAAAAAAAAAAAAGAAAAAAAGGAAAGGAAAAAAACCCCAACCCTCAAACAAACATAATTATGTTATGTTAGCAGCCAGTGTAGACAGTATTTCTGGAGAATATGTTTAATCCTTTGTGTGAAGACAAAGGCGTCCAAAATCGTATAATGAATTACACCCAATGTTGACCTGTTTCTTCAGCATCTATGAAATGCATAAGTATCAGTTAGTAAGTACAGCATTGCTAGGGGCTGGTTTTGTCCTCACACCTCGATCTAACTAACTAGCTGCAAAAGTGTACTTCAGGCTGAAGATGACACAATTTTTGTGCTTATGTGTATGAAATTATGAGTAGTTAGTAGCAGTATTGGTCTGTCAAGGTTGTATTGGTTCTGCTATGGACATGTTATGAGGTTTGCATAATAAACTTACTTACTTGGGACTGGATAGAAACTGGTTCGAAATTGAACTGTACCAGAGAATTTCTTGAGGCCTTGGAAGACTCCAGATGTTCTAATAATTAATTTCATAAGCATAAATTCTTGGAAGTTGTGTTTAATGTCTGTCTGGCCTTGGCCAAATCAAAGTCAAACCTTACTCTTGCCTGTTTAAACTAAAGGATCTCTGGGGAAGAGAAAACAAACCACTCTCTGCATGTGGCTTGGAGGATCCTTGAAAATTCTTTTTCATGCAGTTTTTAGCCTGGTCACAAGTGCCTGCCTTCTGACTAGTTCAAGTCCAACGTTTCTGGTTTTTTGAGGTTTTTATAATGAAGTGGTGGAAAATCTATTAGATTTTAGGTTAGAAAGGGTGTGCCAAGGAACTTTAAGATTGTAGTACAAAGGATGGGATGCTTTGAAAGGATAAGAGGCTGGGTTAACACCAGTCTTTCAGACCTTAGCAGTAATGGAGAATTTTCTAGAAAAAAAATCTGCTATTTCCTTACACCATACTATTTGAGGAGTACTGAAATAAGTGGATTGGGTTACAAAAATTCTAACTAATAGCTCAAGCGCCAAAATGTCTGATACAAAGTCTATGAGGTTTGATGAGAATTTGGGGGGAGGTTTTATGGGACTTTCTATGTGACTTCTGCTGGTTTAGTCATACTGACTTACAGAGGGAGACTATTTTCTCTTTAACCAACTTAAAAGTGTGATTCTCTTTTTAAGTGATTTTTCTTGAGTCTTGGCACTCATGAGGTTTCTACAAGTTGGAGGTGATCAATGTGGAGGAAGTACTTAGTGCTGCTCTTGCTGACATTAGTTGCTTTTGTGCAACAATTCTTGTCATTGAAATTATGGTCTGTGAATCCAACTTCTGCCCACTGATTTCTTGAAAATAGTTATTTCATAAGCTAGTGGCTTGTGTCGTAGCCTAAAAATAAAAAATAAAAAAATTAAGAGCTTTTTTAAGAAAGGCATATTATACATCTGCCCTTCAACATTCTGTACCTGGGACCAGCTAGTCTTTGATTTTCCAGGGACAGTGTCTCCAAGGATTGTACAATACTCAGTGTGCTGCATTGTTCCAAGAATTGTATATTAGAAACTATAAAGAAACACTTTATTTGAGCCCTGGGGATGAAGGAAGTGAGGACGAGAACCAAAAATGATTCTCTGTGTTTGTGTAGAACAATTCTTGCTGCTTTAAGAATCATCAGATGGAAGAAATTAAATAATGTGGACATTAGTGTGGGACAGCTTAGCTGTCTCCAAATACAGAACTCCTCCTTCATTGTAACCTTTGTCAGTGTGGAAATACTTCATCAACGTGGAATGAGTATTTAGTTGTTTATAAAACGGTATTGAAGAAGAGAAGCTGAGATGTTGTACCTATGTGTTTGCTTCCACTTAATATGAGAACTCTGGGCTCATACATCCATTTGGAGCTATTTTAGTGATGAAGGTTTTTGTCATAGAACAACTTAGAAAATGCTCGATGTCTGAACAATACATACTGCTTCTTCACCTGTGGTGTTCTCTGGAGATGCAGTCCCCTTTTGAGGATGGGAGAGAAATATATTCCCTGCTTTATGGCTGAAGGAAACGACTGTCTCTCTAGAACAAACTAGTGGTTCAGGGCTGGATTTCCTTGAAGAAGATGACTAATACTTTGTTAACTTCCACTGTTTTGGGGCTGTTATACTTGAAAACAAGAAGGTCAGACTAAAAATAAGCCAGGCTCCACATCTGGCTTTTCTTTCATAAAACTTCTCTCATTGATTCTGTGAGTAAGCTGTCCATCATTAAGAAGTTATTGACTCAATTTTTACTTACTTGTTTGAGTGTGAAGTAAAAGTCTCTGTTTTCTGGTCTCCTTTAATGAATAAGCTACTTCACTGAATTAGCTACTTACATCCTGAACCGAGGTCTGTTGCTATAGAAGATGCTTTCTGAATGTTTTTTCTCCACAGAAAATGGATGCTACATAAGCAAATGGCTCTGGACTGCTCCTTCGTGCTTACAACCAAGGACCAGATGGAGGAATAAGCTGCAGCTTTTCAGAGCCTGTGGCAATTTTTGTGCAAAATTTTTATTATAAATTTAGCAAAGGAAGAAGCTGACTTGAAGACTGGGAAGGATTGCTGGATGCTTTGAACTCTGCTACTGTGGAGTCAGAGTAGAGGAAATGGTGTTGGTAACTCAGTACACTGAAGTACACAGCCTTTCCTACACAGAGATTGTTCATGTTTCCTCTGAGAAATTCCTGTATCTCTGCAGTGGATTCACTTATTCGTGCTTTGGGAAGAGTAGAAGAGGAAGGGAAGAAGTTAAAGCATTTCAGTGTAAACAGGAATCAATGGAAAGACTCCCATTAACTTCGATGGATTTTGGATTTGGAACTTAAACTCTGCTATATGGTCTCTTCAATAAATGACCTTCTGTTTTTCTACTGAAATGAAAGTTCTCGAAGACTGAACTTCGCCCTAAAGGTGCTTGCGTTGTGGAGTTATTACAGTTGTGTTAAAGCAGCTATTTCTGTGCTTGTAATACATTAACAGGCTGCCAGTTGAATAAGATTGTATGTTTGGGTGGAAAAGAAATCCAGAGATGTGCTACAGACAGTGCTTGGAACAGTAATGAGAATGGCAGTTCATTAGGATTAGCAATGCAAAAAAGGTTCCAGTTAATGAACAATGAAAACATTTTGGCAGTTGCAGGGTTGATTATTGCAAGGCTGTTCATGCTGCTATAATTTAAGCATCTAATGTGACTGTCCATTATCAGCTCAGATTTTGAGGGGTTTATTATTCCATCAAAACATTAATTCTACGCTGAGAGTTGGCATGGAAGACAGGCAAGCAAGTAACTTACATTATAGGTACTATCTGTATATTTAATAGGGACTGTAAATGAAGCCAGAAGCAACGTTTCTTTAGGCCCAAATTAAAATGCATGCTATCTTTTAGAAGGTCTTGGGGGAGACTGCACGGGCATGACCAGATGACGCTGCTGGAAATGGTCCTGTTCAGTTTATCAGCAAGCACAGCTCCAACCTGTCAACATCATCACAAGGTATGTCTGTAGAAGATGTTTTTTTTTATGAGCAACAGCTGTGCTAAAGCAGGCCTCTTGCTTTTAGGTGTAGAACTGTATAGAGGATAAACTCATATAAGGACACAGAAAGCAGCATTTTCTTGCTACTGAAGGTGCTGGGGTTTGACTTCACTGCTATTCCCATGGAAAACAACAGCTTTGACCCTGACATTGGTGGAAGCACAGTTAGCGCTGACCTAACCTTCATAGGAAAGTTTCTTAGAAGAGCAGAGGGTAACAAGAGCGATGGGGAGAATAGCTGCTAGCTTGTGATGTATTCTGCACAACAGTGGAACCCTACAATCAAATCTGACCTGGAATCAAAGGCTTCAGACTATTTGCTTTCCCAGGCTTCTTACTACCTGTTGAAAGAACCTGAGTTTAATGTGATGTAAAACTAAAAATAATTCTGATTTCCCAGTCAGCTCTAGTCAAAGCTGGTTTCTTAATGTTAGCAATTAGTGTTGGCAATAGCTAGCAGAGTATAAATGAGCACAAGTACCCAAAAGTAATGCTTTGTTAAAAAAAAAAAGTCAGTGTTTGTTCTGTGGGACTGAAAGACCTTCAACTTGGAGCAAAGACTTCTCTCGACTTCTATTTCTCACTCTGATTGGTTTTTAAATTGATGCACTTCTTTCCATTGGAATTGCACGTCTTCTGTCTAATGGTGCTTTGAACCAACAGTCCCAAGTGCTGACATCCCCTCTGCAGCAGATGGTGCGAGTAACCTGGCCCCATTTCCGTGATCAGTGAGCAGCAAAAGATGCTGCCAGGTTGTTGGCTGCTGTAGATGCCTTGTGGTGGTTACAATTTAGCTGTAGAGAATGATGCTCCCTGACAATTAAGTAGCACAGTTGGTATTAAGCAAATGTGAATATTATTGTCTAGGAAACTATGCAGGGATCTAATCAGTGTGACTTTCTTATTGCTGTGAAATTAGCTGTGAAAATAGCAGCTCAACCTGATGCTTTGGTAAACTGTGTGCATTACTCTACTGAATGGTTAATTCCATTCAGAGGACCTCCTTTCCCTCTGATGTGGAGGGATTTGCTCACTCCCTCACCACTTCTCTTGCCATATCAATTACTGTGAAGGTGATTATTTTATAATCACACTTTTGGTTACAGTTGGCTAAAACCTTAAAACTTGCCTTTATTGGCAGCATTGTCACTAAGTGTCAGTCAGGTTTGGTGTGGCTTTGTGATGTTACCATGTTAACCAAGGAGTTGGTCTGGTGCTGGGCTGGTTCCCTTCTCACACTGATGTCCATGAGGATTTAGAACACTAATTTTTTGCTGTATCTTAGTAGCTCTTGCAAACTATTTGGCACCACAAAAAGGATGCTGTCAGGCTGACTTCATTAGGGTCTGTGAAAATAACAGTTTTCTAATAAAAACTATTACTCTTCAGGCTGAATTAAATCCTCGGAGTTTCCTTTGGGGTGAAGCCTTTGTGCAAAATACCGTACTGATGTAGACACTTGGCAGTGAACAGCAGCCTGTAGCAGTGGCTCACAGCCAGTAAGATGCACCAACATAAAAAGAGATTGGAGGCCCCCAGACACGCTGCTGCCTCTGCCTGCTACACCAGCCTCACAGAGGGATTTTTGCCGCATGCTCCTTCCTTCCCCTCCTCCGTGCACCGTTCCCTTGTCTGTCATTGTAGGCAAACTGGGGAGAGACTCTGTGCAAGGCCAAGAGGTTTGGCTTTAGCTCTGGCTGGAGGGAAGACAGGGATAAGCAGTGGTGTGGACAGGCTGTTTTTGTCCTGTTTCTTCCATGATTGGGAAAAGGAGTAGTAGCTGAGAGGCGAAGAGAGGGAAGGCGTTGGGGTGGAAAAGGCAGTTTACAGACAGCAAGGAAAACACGGAGTACCTGTGAAGCCCGTATACAGAAGATTGGAAACTGTAGCCCTGAGGAAGAGACAGTCAAAAGGTTCACTCCATTGGAAGAGCCAGGCTGAGCAGCCAGCTGTCCTGCTCGAGCTCACAGTTTAGCACTCTGCTAGGTACTGCTGCCTCCCAGCTGCACGTTGTTACTAGAACATTTCAGACATCCAGCAGCTGAAACAATACAGTGATCTTCAAATTGCTGCCAAGCCACCTGAATTATGTATGACACATCACCAGTCGTGACTCCTGACCTGGTCAAACCCTGATTTAACTTCTTTCATTTAACGATCCTGTACAACTAGGGGAGATGTGTGTATGGCATGGCCGTAACAGGCACTCTCAGCCTCGTATGTGCAGACCGCACAGTTAGTTCCGTTGATGTATGGGTTTTGCTTACAACTGCTGCGTATGCTATGGCTGTCAGCTTTGTAGAACGACTTTTGATGTCACATCAATACTTTGTCCAGTGATCAATGCGGAAGGCTTGTACTGTGTGTACCTAGTGATAAAGGCCTGGAGCTGAACACCCCCAGCTTATTCCACAAGTGTTGCCCAATAATTTTACCCCGTGTACTGGCGATGAGGTCAACAGGACTAGAGAGAGAAAGGTGTGAGAATAAGAACCCTGCTATGAGGGTGACAACACAACAGATGGGATTTTTGTGAGTATTGGGGATTAATTTAACTCTCTTTCCCCAGACCTGTTTCTGAACTGGCATCCTGCCTTTACCCCAAAATCTGATACCATAGCTTTGTCTGAATGGTTTTTCCTTTTGACTGCTGCTATGTAGCTGTAGAAATGAAGAGTTTGTTAGATACCTCAGCAGCAATTGACCTCTAGAAAATGCTGTGAAAAGCTCTAGAAAAGACCTCCCAGAAATGCTTCTAAATGCTTGTTAAAGGGGCAAACCTTTAACAAGCCATCTAACGGAGATCTTTCAGGGTGGTTCCCATTGTGCTCTCCTCCAATACACCTTTAGTGCTCCCCTTTTGGTAGGAAGCAGTATGTCATCATTTTCTTTGACAGACTTTTATATTCATGATGGACATTGCAAACTTACAGCTGCAAGGATGCTATTGTAGTTCATCTGTGCTATGGTTGTAATTTAAGTTGTTCTATCGGATTTGTGTTTTGCTGCCAAAAGCAAATGCGTTTAGGTAAAGGATGATCTTTGAGTCAAACAATGGCATGTAGTAGATATGCTAATTAATATCTAACAGCTCTTTTCTCTAATGAAATTAAGTGTAGAAACATCTTAGCCATTTGAATGTGTTTAATCAAGTCACACCTCCATTTCTTTTGCAAATTATGCTGGGGATAATAGTCAAAATACCAAGTTATTCTGCTATGGAATATGCTGAAATTTAATGATAACTACTATTCTATTGAAACTAATTTAGAAGCTTATTTCAGACACTTCATTTAATGTGTTAGCAAAATAAATTGTAATTGTAAACAGCAGCTTCACATTGTGGTTTACTGAATTAACAATGGGATGCAGGAAGATGTAAGAAGTTAAAAGGATAAAAGGCCACTTGAAACCATTTTAATTTAAATGGTTTCCGATAACCACATTGTCTGGTGAGATTCCCCTTCCTGAGCCAGTTCTTGTAGCTTTTAATTCTTTGCTGTTGTCTTTTTCTTTCTATTGTGGCAATTGCTACAAATTGGCAACCGATGAGCTAAAAGCATGGTAATGCAGCTGAAATCGAGCACTAAATAGATATTAAATAGGCATGTAGCCGCCTATTTAGGCAACAAACTGCCTTTCACATTCACTGTCTGAATTCCATAGCTATGAACAAATCCTTCAGATGCCTAAGTATGGGATTACCCTAATGTTCAACTTGACTCTATGAAGGGGCTAGATGATTCAGAAGTGAATAAAACTGAGGGCTAGGTGTCCTGTCTCCCAGGCAGGACAAATTGCTTTTTACATCTTTTGTTTCACTTCTAGGAGAACCTCACAGACTTACATCAAAACCTGTTTAACAAAATTACGGTTGTTTGCAAGAAATGAAGGTTCTCCAGTAAGGATCAGACTAACTTCAAGCTGGGAGAGAATGGATCTGTGCTCTGCTGGACGATCCGGTGTACTGAAGCAGAAGGCAGCTTGCGCCTGTCACTGCCGTGGTATTTGCACAGTGTTCTGCAGGTACGTATGAGTTTGCTTTACTTGAAGCCAAGCCAACCCAGAAGTCACGCAGCCACATCAACACAATGCTAAGCCCAGGCAGACGTGTAACAACTTAAGTCAAGGCTCTGTGTTGGTTAACTGCGTCTGTAGACCGTATCCTTTGGGTCCGATTCGTGTCCCACTGACTTAGAATATGGACATAGTAAACAAGTCTGCCTGAGAATACTGTGATAGACAAATCCTGGGACTTCTGCCTCATTTTGGGTGCTGACTTTCTAGATGGCGAGACAGTCATGGTTACCTGTTCTTGGAATGGATCTGGCATTTCTCAGAAAAGCTACACGTGTGAACCCCTGTTGCCCTGTTCACAGTGTAGTTCCTTTCCTTGGTATTGTCCCTGCATTTAGATGTACATTCACTGGTATTTCTTGCTGGTTCAGCCAGAGCTAAATATTGCAAAAAGGCCAAGTAAGCCAGTGCAGGTGACAGTATGTACTGTACCCCGCAGTCAGCCACTCTCAGTTCTGTACAGAATGGCAGTGAGCCTGACTCTCTTGCCCCTGACATGGCAAGGGAGTTCCAGTTACTTTGAAGTAATTTATCTTGTTTATAAATTGATGTTCAGAATACATTAATATGTTTATTGTGTTTTAATGCAAGACACAGAAGTTCTTGAGGGGCATAACTGGCTCTTTATTCCCATACAGGGTTAAGTAAAGACAGTGCAGTGATTTGCAGCAATTCTTTGAGCTGGTGCCTTTAGGCAAAAGGGCTTGTTTCTTGGGGTTGTCATTTCAGCTGAGAGATAGCAGAATAGATTAGATGACCAAAACACAAAAGCTAAGCTGGTACTGCCCAAGTGCCAGGCTTTGAGACAGGGACAGCTACAACTGAGAAAGTAGGTTCAACCTTCTCACACGTGAGTAATTTGGAGGGATGTAGCAGGAAGCAGGCAGCTTGCCAGGGATGCTGGGCTGCTGAAGAGCAAAGCTGCTCCAAACTGCAATGAGACACTTGCATGTGGGGATTTTCCCAGACCATTTTTTCTTCTAATCATTAGTGCTTGCTCAGCCTGTCCCCACAAGCATAGTCAACACTTCCTGAGCAGCTGCAGCTGGCAAGGTTGAACAAGCCATTTTAGCACAGGTAAACAGTTTTCTGCTTTTCCTTTAGGTGAGGTGGAGTTTACCAAATCCCAGTGCTTGTCCTGGAACAAGGCAGGTACATTTCCCTACTTTACACAAGATTTTTGACTGAATCTTGTCTGCTGCACTTAATGGTGTGCCTTGGGTGAATGTCTTTCTCACATCTTGCTAACGTTTATGACAGGACTGACTTGCATGGTACCCCAAAAGAGGATCATAAAGGAGCTCCTTGTTGCTGCTGTATTTCCTGTTGAACTCAGTGCTCTTTGCACGTACCATCACAGCTACGTGGGGCTGGAGACTGCTGGTAGGAGATAAAAAATAAATAAAACTACCTTAGCAATGATCTGATGCACTTTCAGAACTGGGGCAGAGAGATGGCAGTACCTTGTCTCTTGAGATGAATGGTGCTCCCTTGTCAGAACTGGGAGATGGGCCTGCCTCTGGTCTTTTTCTGAAATGTATTTACTCTGTGTAAGCCTCTCCTTGGGGGAAGTCCAGTGACACTTGTCTGAAGCCACACACGTTGAATGTGAGGTTTTGTCCCTATCTTGTGTCTGGACAGTTTAGATGGTGCACAAATGAGTGATGTTACAGTTAAATCATTTGGTGCCAGCTCTAGAGATTCATGCTTCTGTAGCCAGAGGCTGTATACAAGCTCTTATTTCTATAGGAGGAGCCCATCCTATATGAATGACTAGGTGCCTTGGGCTACAGTCCAGCTCCCATTAAATTACCCTGTTTCACTGTCAAAACAAAGGAGGCAGCTTATTATCTTAAATCTGCCTCTGGCTAGCACAAGCTGTGAAGAAACTTGACAGAGGGAAGAAACCCCTTTGAAGTGTTTACTCACAAAGGTCAAGGAGCAGGTGCGCAGGACAAGGAGCAGGTGAGCAGCCCGTTTGCCAAAAGCAAGCTGCTGAGTCCAAGGCTGATCACTGCTGTAGACAGCAGAGCAGCTTTTGAGGTGCAAAGGCAGCCCACGTTAGGGACCAGGTCAAGATGTGGCTGGGGCTGCTGCAATATGTTTTATGCTGTCACCATAGAAGCAGGCTACCCGGTGGAAGCACCACACCTATTTCACAGTGACAGTACAGCTACTCTGCAGAAAGCTACTGCAGCATCTCAGTGCGTTACATTTTCTCCCAGATGGCTTACCAAGTTGTTGTGATACCCTGGGTGATTCCTTTAATATCTGCCGTGACAGAACTACGCATTTGCAAACTGTTTGGCAGAAAGTGACTTTTGACTTTATCCCAAAGCTTTGCACAGCATTGACAGGAGCAGAAGATAGCCAGCCCCCCCCCCCCCCCCCAATTTATTCTTGTCAAAAAGAATAACTCTGGAACTCTTGACAGACACACTGTTTTTAGAGTTGCTTTCTAAAATTGTACTCAACGCTCAGATTTCCTGAAACAGCATTTAAATGCCTAGTGCTATTCTAGAAAAACCTGATATCAGCATAGCATTTTGCTGACCATTCGGAACACCCTGTACATCGTAAGAACACATTATGACTATTTATCTCAAGTCAGAGTGTTGCCAGCGGGGATAACTGTATCATAACAAGCAATCTAAGCTCAAGGTTATTTGATTACCCTGGGGCACGGAGAGGAAGTGACGCACACAGACATGTTTTAGATTGTATCTTCCCTGGAACCTTGGAGATTTTCATAGACCAGACAAAGATATACATTTTTAAAATAAGAGGTGTCACACAGTATGAGAAACTTACCCAGTGTCAGATGGGAATTCTGTGGCAGGACTAAAAACCCAGTCTCTTAAAACTCACTGTCTTGGAAACAAGCCTACTCTATGTATTTTCATAATATTGATTCTTTCAAAAGCCCAGTTGCTTTGCTGGGTTTGGAGTGTGCAGATCATGGTCCATAGATGAGTGTGCTGTGCGGGTGTGCAGAAGCCAATAGCTACTCAGTCCATCTTGGTTTTGAACCAGGGAAACAGTCCCTGGAACCAGAGTTTGCCTTACAGGTCTGAATTTGGGCTTCTTACGTGATTTCAGGCCTTAAAACTGGATGTGGTTTTGTTTGGGGCATTTTTTCCTCTGAAATCTTGGTTCTCCTGTCTGAAAGGTGTATTTCACCTGAAAGGATGGTTAGGTCAGAGGGGGGGGAAGCCTAGGTCTGTAGCAGCTTCACATAACTACTGTAGCCAGGTCAGAATAGCTTCTGACAGTTGTTTGACACTGCCCATAATCAGCAACTTCCAGTTTTACTCCCAGTGTTGAAATAAACCTCTCGGTGACTTGAGTCACTTCAGCTCATTAGAAATTTTTTGTTTTGTTTTTACCTGTTTGTGGCAGTTTTCTGAAGTTTGGGGTTCATCCAGCCGTTCTTTACAGAGGCTGCTGGAGGGCTGGCTGGATTTTTAAAAGGGTTTTGAAGATCACAATATATTGAAAAATATATGGGGAAAGTGTTTCATCTTGTTGGACCAGAGCTTTCATCACATAGGCCTGTTTGGGGTGCAGCTGTACCTGCTTGTGTGCTGGTAGCTTTAAAGGGGGGATGCAGGGATTTAGGAATGTAGCAGTTCCTTCTTCCATGCCTTTGACATTTCTGTCCTGCTGGGGCTCTTTCTGCAAAGGAATGCAACCTCCACCAGGAAGAGGCTTGTAATTCCCAGCCATGTCCTCAGCTGCTCTGAATTTACTTCTTTTGATTTATATTGGGTGAGGATTCTGCTCCACCAATTACGTCTTCTTTTTAGGGATCCCAGCCTCAGGGCTTGAAAAGAACAGACGAAATACAGAAGCCATTAACTTTTTGAGACACATAGGGGTGGAGGAACATCATGGTCAGAGAGGCTGTACTGGAAGCAGAGAACTTGAAGCACTTTCAGCCAAGGTGCTCTAGGGGCATTCACGAGCTGTTTTTAACAACCGCAGTCCAGCAGGCTTTGCTAGATTCTTACTACATTGTTTGTGCAGTGAAATTAATTTGAGTCTGCTAATTGTGCTTGCAGTAGCTGCTGCAATCTGGAAAAAGGAAATACTGTGAGACCTCGGTTTGTATACCGCACATCACATTTTGCACAACCAGTGGCAGATTTGGATTTTTATTGATGAGATTGTTTCTTATATTTACATTTGGACAAATTTGAAAGTTCCTCAATATCCTGCAGCTAGAAAAAAAAATAATCTCCTGTTGAGTCTCTTAACTATTGTGTAAATAGTTTAGTATAACCATATAGCAGCTTAAAACACTCTTCATAAATATGTACTGTTTAAAATGATCCAGCTATACTTTCCCCACTTCTGCAGTGTATTGCTGAACCTTACAAGAGCCAAATTGATTTCACAGGAACTACTAGTAGATTAATAGTTGATGCATAAAAAGTAGCATTCATCTTTGAAATTAATTCAGCTTTGATTGTGATAATTTCTTAATATATTTCTAAAAAAATGAATTTGCTAGCATAAATGTTCAACAAAACAGCTAATTTAACTTAATCTTGTACTGTCTGTATTAATAAAAAGCAAATTTCAGTGTGTAATTAAGTCTCACTGAAAATCTGACTTTTCATTTGAAGAAATGTGATGTGTGGGGACAGAGATAAAGTAACCATTGTCTGGTCAAAATCAAATTGCCCCCTGGAGCAGCCTGCTGCTCTCCATCCTTTATACAGAGAGGCCAGACACTGAACCTCGTTCTTTAGGGTTGGTGCTTGGTGTTATATCATATGAATTGCCTCCACCAGAGAACATGTGATAGGAGACAATCCTTGCACTGGAAAGATTATTAGAATATAACATAAAAGGGAATAGATAAAGAGTATAAAGTATAGCCTTTTTAAAGAATCTGGTCTGGGTCAGTAACTTGAGTGGTCACTTCCACTCTGGTTGCTCCAGAAATAGAGACAGCTTACCAGCGTGTAAGGATTGAGCCTAAACTCAACTCCATGTAATGCCTTTATTCACGAAGTCATCCTTTAAGTACACCAGTACATAGCATTGCAAACCTTGGAAATGGCTTATGGACTTAATATGTGGCTAACATATATCTGTTGCGTTTCTATAAGGCAGGAACACAAGCAGCCAGCACATAATGAGACCAAGAGAAATGGACTAGGAAATTCCAAATCTGATATATGTTTTAGAGAGAGAGAGAACATAAAACCTACTCACGAGACATTGACCTTCTTGCCACACTATATGAGTAGTAGATCTTGCACTGCTCAAATTCCATTATAAATGTTATTGAGTCCGAACTGAATTGAGATGTACTGATACTGGCCCAGCAAGAAAATTGTTCATTCATTCCCTGTAGCTTTTTGTCTTAGTATGTGAAAAGCATTATTCTCAACTGTAACTAATAAAGTACAGTGCGACGCAAAAAAATGGGCTGGTAGAAACCACATCAAGTTGCAATTGCTAGCGACAGAGCATCAAGCAAAGGCATCCAGTGGTGTTGCTGGAGTTCACCTTTACTCCGTGATATATTTCACTGCGGAGTCAGTCAGGAGTTTAGCAAAGCAGTGTGTATGACTCCTCTGTGGACTGCAGTGAAACCAGCAATGTTCCTGGAAGCTGAAAAATGAATCATTATTTTCCGTGGTTCCTGTTTTATGGCCCTATGGAGTCTTACCTTAGTCGCAAAGGACTGTTTTATATAGGAGTCCTTTACAGTTCATTAGGTGGCTAAGATGAAATTATGTAATGGCTAACATTTAAAAACTGCAAGAGATTCAGGAGGAGTGCTGAGAGCAGGAGGTGGCAGTTTTGGTATGAACTCAGTAAGGAGCTTTAATGAAATTAGTAAAGACAACATAGTATCGAATTAGACTATGAAACGTATTGCCACAGGGAGCTGTTGAAGCTGGGAGCTCTGGAGATCGGTCACTGGTGTGGATTACAGGATATATTCACTATTGTGTTAATTTTTTTAGGAGGGCTATTAAGCTACATACGTGGGATTTTAACAGATATATGTGAATCAGTAGACATATATGGAGAAAGCAAAAGATTCCTCACCTTCTAGTTGAATTTTTTTACATTTTCTTCAGAGGGTTCCAACAGGGGCCTCTGAGACCTTTAGATCAAGTGCAGTTGGACAGTGCTGTATTTAGCATACATGTTATGTTACATGTTTGTCCTGTGAAAAGCTCTTGTTTTTCTTGAAAATCTTAAGACTTTTAGCATTTGGGTTTTTACCAGATTTTTTTTTCAGCTTTCTTGACCACCTGCCAGTGTACTGCGGTTTCACCGGCATGTCACAAGGCACTGAACATGAAGCATACTTGTTCCAGTATCCATAAGTATCAGTTTTGGGACCCAAGGAGGCTGTGCAAGCCAACAGTTTCTTCCAACCTCCTGCTAGACTGAATGGCATAAATTAATTCTTTTTTTTTTTTTTTTTTTCCTTTTTTCCCTTTAGAAATATCACTGCATCTCAAAACTAGGAGAAATTTGGATCAGCTTTAGCGATTGTTTTAATGGTTTGTATTGATAGTCTGTATTTCTTCCAGGAGCAAAATAATAAGTGCTCCTAAGAGTGATATTTGTTTGCCAGACTGTGTTGTAGCTAGCAGTGGCTAGTGGGTTTGGTTTGGTTTTTTGAAATGGAAGAAAATTAATTCCCTACTACTTACTCATGTTTTTTTTGAGGATATAGGTTTCTGAGAACCACTAGGTTTACTAGAGGACATTTAGAAAAAATATATTTCTAGGGGCCACATGTGGAAACACTGGCAGGAAATCACTAAAAATACTTAAAACAGAAGATATTTTGCTTTATGTTGTGAGGCTGCCTTGACCAGCTATTTGTTGTAATAGGAATGGTGTTGTAATAGGAATAGCTTGGATGTTAGGGTAATGAGAAAAGCCAAGTAGAAAGTTTGAGTTTGGTGTTACATCTTTTTTTGCAGTACGCCTCTAATCCAAACACATTTTGGATGGATCTTAGTGGATCAGGTTTTGTGGGTTATCTTTCAAGACTTTGGCTTTCATTTTGGGTTCAAAACAACACAGAAGAGTTTTAAACTCTGCTTTTATTACACTCTACAGTGTGCTCACAGTGGAGTTTGTCAGATGACGATCTGCTTTTTTAGGTGCTCAAGTGAGTTTAAAATCATAAAAATGCTAACTTTGGTGGTGAATACCACCACCCAGGCTGGCACCTGTGTGGAAGACTGAGCCCCCTCTCTAGAATTAACTGTAGTGAGGCTATGGGAGGAGGGGGAGAAATCTTACAAAACTACATAACTTGTTAAAACCTTTACATGGAAAGTCTGTCTTCAGCTTCCTGCCCCTTTAAGCTACTTGTATGTTGCTACTGAAAACACCCATTTTGGGACTGATTACAGAGCAGCAACTGTCATTTCCTTTGATATTGCAAAAACCCATCCTGATTTGTGTTAAGATGTGCTACTCTTTTTATCAAACTTGCTTATTCCTGACACATGCAGTGCTTGTTCTGAGCAAATATGACCCAGAGCTACCTTCTCTTGAATGAAGTTTAAGTGAAGTGTGCACCATATTTGAGTCAACTGAGGATGGCCTCAGCATCGCAGATCTTTCCTGTTTCCTTGCCAACCCTGACCTAGTGGGGAATGGGTCAAAGCCTCGTGAATATATCCAGTTATTTCTGCTGTATCGGTCTCATCCCCTCATCGTTTCTCCTGCACATTCGTGGTAGGAAAATGGTTGATGTCTTGAGATCTCATTCAGTGTTTGTGTGGAATCGTTTGACAGGCTCCAGATATGGTTTGCCCTAAGGCAGCCAACTTGAATTTCTCAGGTTCCCTGCCCTGAATGGTGGGGACTCTCAGCCCAAAGCTGGCCTGTATCGCACACCTGGAGTCTCATCTTCCTAACCCTCTCTTTCAATCTGCTACCGAGCCTCGGGACGTACCAGCCACGCAGTCAGAGGCGATTCTCCTTGGGGAGTAGCTTGCCCGGTTTGTATTGTTAAAACTTAATGAGTTCATGAGATTTGACTCTGCTGCAATTATTTCTTAGTGATGTATAACAAGTAGCTGTTCTTACAGGCTTATAAAATGTTCCAGAGCTCCATTAATTTGCCCTTCATTAGCTATGTAATTTTGCTAATGACCCAAGATATTTAGAGGCATTGTCCTATGAGAATTACAAGTTTGACTGTGAGGCCTTACCAAAGCGTTGCACACACAGCTCAATCCCATCTTACTACCAGAAATTCGTTCTGCCCTGCTGCATCTAATTGTATTTTTTTACTTCTGTACCAAAGTGGAGTCATCTCTATTGATAAATGAATAATTATTTCATATATGAAATGACATATTTAATGGAAGTTTGAAGTGTTAGTGTTAAATGATTAAATTTGTTAATTGTGTAATATTGTTGGGCATAATGATGCATTTAACCATTAACAGTTTTCCACTGCATTGCCTTTTAAATTTTCATGTAGTGTATTATACATTCTTGTTACCTTTTCATCAAGTGTTAATAATTGTGGAAAATAAAGGTTAGACTCTGGAAAGGGAAGTATTCACACTGTGGTAATAGGAATAAAGATGATGTGTGTTGCTGGAGACACGAGTTGGTATGACAGTGTCTGAGAAGTATATGGTATCAGAAATATTTGGAGAAGTAAACTTGTTCAGATTCACTTTACAGTGTCTACTCGGCTTTTTCATTTTGACAGTACAAAATAGCAAAAATTACAGAGAAAATTGCAAAGAAGTTGTGTGAGGAGCAACACAGGCTGTAGTTCCTACTTTAGTCTGTCTGAACATCTCTCATTGTCCATCAGCCCTAGAGATTCATATGGGATTTGTCACATTTCCTTCCTGCGACACTAGCAGGAGGAGAGGAGAACCTGCACCAGGACAGTGTGGTGGTACCTTAATTTGCCTGGAAGCAAAAGGTTTTGTCTTCTTAATTAGCAGACAGGAAGTGTTGCAGGAAGCAAGCCTGTGGCCTGTGCCATTGGGCTGGTACTTGTACAGATATGACCAGGGAGGCTCCAGCTGACTTGGCCACTGCTTCTACATGGGAACATGGCTGTTTTCTCAGCTTTTCTGGAGCAAATGACCAACAACTGGACCACAGTGGCTCCATATGTACCAAAATCCATCATAGGGATCAGTCATGCCTGAGCCCAGCCACTTCTCTGCAAGTGGGGGGTAGATGTGACCAGGGAAATGCAAGGAGTGGGCAGCAGAACTGGAGATAAATGCTGAATTTATGTCCTATAGCAATACCTCATTAGTCTGTGCTTTCAATTTTTCCTTGTTTGCAGCTTATACCTGTAAGAAGCTAACTCACATTTGTGTTTTGGGAACAAGATTAAGATTAAGGTTTCCAGAAGGGTCATCTCTGCTGATACTGAAGTAAATCACCTTTCAGAGATCAAGCAGATCAGGCAACATCATATCACTGTTAGACCAAAGTTGAAACAATCCCTAGGAAAGCCTGAAAAGCCTCAGAAACTGACTTAAACATTATCTTTGAAAGGTAAGTCGTTTTGCTTCAAGATTATCATCACAATTTAGATGCTGTACATTGTCCTAGCATAAAGAGGGAATTTGGCAGATGAGCTTTTGCCTCTGGAGCCCCCAGATGACTGGAACAAGCTTCCCTTTCAGCTTAAATCAGCAAACAGCATAATCTCCTTTAAGCCTGGGGTTTAAATGGCTGTTTGAAGGAGGATTGTGCAAAATCTATTTCCAGTAATATGGTTACTGGAGCTAAAAAGTATGTGTTGTTTTCATGAGATTTTGGATGGCCCTGTGGTGTGCATTAAATTATTGTAAGAATTCTGCAGCTGCTGGTTTTCACTTAATCTTTAGATATATGAGCCAATGGCTTTTCAGTAAAACTGAAAGCAGATCTTTAGTTCTTGTTTGCTTCTTTAAATACAGTAAGCAGAGTAGCTGTCAATACCTGGAATGGTCCCTTATGCTAGCTGTAAGAAAGGCAGTGGTGTTTGTCATGTCCATCAAGAGTCCCGGTTAAAGTTTCCTCTTCTGACATGTCTAATACCAGTGGGAGAGTCATTGATCTCACTAAGTCAACAGTGGCAACCTTTCCTCCATCAACAACCCAAGGGTAAGCCACCACAGACTGAAAGGAACTTTGTGTATTGGAGGGACGAGGAAATGGGATTCGATTTGCGTACTCCGATTTGATGGGGGCTGATTGCTCCACCATTAGGCTGCCCTGTTATCGGGATGCCCAGGACACCATTATTCTCACTCTCTCCTTGCTCCTGCTTTGTGGCAAATACAAGGCAGCTGAGGTTTTAAATTGCATAAGGGGAAGCCCGAAGTACCTTACAGTTCCTGTAAAAGAGGAAGCACTTAACCAGGTGTTGTCATAACTGGTATCTAACAAGAGGTTGCCCAAGATTTTTTCCCAGTTTTCTGCCTTGTTTGAGGGCTAGTGGCCAGCTGTGCTGCTGGCTGGGGCAAATCGTTAGTTTTGCACCTGGGTGACTCCAGCATTTGCTGTCTGGGGGACTGCAGCAAGCAACGAGAAAGAAATGTTAATGGAATGTGGCCGCCTGGTCATTCAGAGCAAGCTGCTGCTGGAGCTAACTGCGGTATCTGCACTGTCGCTGGGTGGGACTGGGCTGCTCCATGAAGCATCCCGGTTTGCCTGGTGCTAGTATAGCGTTTGTACCTCAGCTGGTGTAGCTGTGCCCTTGCTGGTGAGTCCTCTGGCTGGTGCAGTTTGAAGTCCTGGCTTTTGTGAACCGCAGGCCAGCGTACACTGCACTCCCACCCTTCCTGAGCAGGCCAGTCTGTGCTCCAGATCAGTGGAAGCTGAGGCCTTTTGCTCTTGAGTGTTCTCCAATTTTTGGGGGGGCATAGTGTACCTGAAAAAAACGGCCTGTTTGTGGGCTTCAGTGTCAGAGTTACCTTGATGAGAGATTAACTATGTGTGAATATTTATTAGGAGCACTAGCAAAGAACTTTCCTGCAAAGATGCAGGCAACACTCAAATATCTGAGCTAAATTACAGGTTTCTGCAAATAAAACACTACATGTTCTCTACCTCTACTATAGCAACTGAAGGTGGTTCTGCCAAGAAATGAACACTGAAAGCACATTTTTTGCTAGATTTTCACATCTTTGTTTCTTGTGTACTGTTCTTTCTTCTTTCCTACCTTCTCCCATAACAATATTGAAGGCAAAAGCTGGAATTACCTTTTACAGTTTTCCAAGGGCAGTTGTAGCCATTAATGTGACAATAATGTGATAATTCTCAATGGAAGAAGGTGATTTTATTTTAAAGCAAATGCGACTTCACTCACACTCCAATAAGCACCAAGACACGAGTCCAAGCGGGCAGGCCAGCACGCAGGCACCAGGGCCTGTTTCCCACGTGGCCTGGCCAGGATTCCCGGAGACAAGGCAGAGGACAAGGTACGCTGGCTATCCAGACCTGGTTACGTATCCTGCGTCCTTCCAAGCCTGGCTTGAATGTGCCGGGTTTGAATGTGCCAGTTTTGTACCCTGTAGGAGCTCAAGGTGATCGTGATCCTTTGGTCTGTTGTGTCTCGCTTCTCTCCGTGGGTGGGAGCCACTTACTTTTCTTATCTGGGTGTTGACTTGGCTCTTCCCGTATTCTGTGCCTTCCCACCCACCATCTCTTGATAGGTTTAGTTGCTATTTCAGTATCCTTTATTTTTCTCATCTGTGAGTCCCTGAGCAATTGACCGTGGATTTGTTGGACTATGACCTGCTGTCAGCACCCTCCACCCTTATATCCCTTCTTCTGCTGTTCCTTCTGGTGCTTCTGTTCCCCTCTCTTCCCATTCACTCCCCATTCGTACTGCTCTCAACATTTCTATTACATATTTCTACAAAGTGACCGTATTAGTTAATTCTGTACTATCACACAGTGCTGTACTCTGCTGTGGAGATGACTGCATTCCCTTGCAGTCGATTGTGGATATGGTAAGTTGCATGAGCACTTAATTTATTTATCATTTCATATTTAAAATATTTAAGTGAATTGCTGGCACTGCGCAGATAATATCTGTAGATCTTAACAACTGATCATGTATGGTTATGGTAATCTGGAGAAAATGCAAATGAACTATGAAAACTGCTTCGTCTATAAATAAAACCGTTTAGCTTCAAAGCAGTATTGCCATGGAAATTCTTCACTGATAAAGTATGTGCGTGAGGCTTTTCTCATTTAGATTTCCTGTGCCTTTTTATTTTATGCTGACAAGATGCCAGAGGGAAAAAAGCTATAAACTCAATATTGCATATTTAAAAGATGGTACTTTATTTCATCTTCTTAATTTCAAATTTTTCCATTTACAGTATTCAACCATGAACTGAAATTTATAAAAAATGAGGAAAAAGGGATAGGTAATGGTATTGTTGACAAGGACTTGGTAAATCCAGTGCTTATGAGAACTTTTACCTTTGTTTCCAGTTGGCTTCAGTCCTATATTTGTAAATACTCTTCTAATCAATATTTCCCAAATGCATTCAGAAAACTTTCTCTGAACCACACACAGGATGAAGAGCCCCTAAGGGAAGATATCTGAGAGAAAACTTACTGATCTGTGGCGGTGGCGCACATTTTAAGTCCAGCCGCCGTGAATGCAAGATTCAGTGTGTGCCAGACTTGCCGGTATTTACATTTTGTTTGGGCTCTGTGGGCAGAACTGAGCTCTGTGCTGCACCAGCCTCTCTAGCATCGCGCTGGTGGAGCTCGAAGGAGCCAGTTAGAAGTTAGCTGAGATATTGCTGCACAGTTACATCCAGTCTTCCCTGCATTGTGCCTAGTAATCCTTATCTATAAGAATTAGTAATTAACACTTTCTTTTGCTTTTCTGAAACTATAATTCTGCTGTTATTACTGTATTTGTGTGGCAGCAGTTCACTCAACTGACTTTGTGAAGATTAGATATGGTCATATTATATTTATGTGGGATTATTCAAAGCAGCTGATAGTGTTTCTTCTGACAAAGTCTATGTTAAATCATGTTGTGCTGGACTGGATATAAAGTCTGCATGAAGTTATGCTTTAAATAATTTATTTTCTTTTTTATATGAACTGGCAGAAAGGAACCGTAGCAATTCAGTGTTTTGCATCTGTGACTCCAGTGCTTTTTGATTTCATAGTATCTGTAACTGCATTTACCCTCTCCTATAATGACAATTTGATATCGCAGTCTCTAAATCCTATCAAACTTTGTGTTCTGAATCAAACCCAGAGATTGCTGGATGAAGCTCTAATACAGAGTTATGCGTGTCATATCACACTTTTTATCCTGTGTCTCTATGGGAGCTGTTCTCCGTGTGGAAACTTCTTACAGTTACACAATCTTCAAATAGATCTGAATGTACAATGGTGCAGCGAAACGAATAGAAGTCATCTAACAGCTTATTTCAAGGTATGGAGAAAGAACTTTGTTCAATTTCCATTTTTTAGCATACATTAAAAAAATCACACAAACCGGCCCATCAGTATTATTGGTAAAAGACTAGCGTCTTTATGAATTAGTGATCAGCGGTTAAGATAACACTTCCCTTTACTGATCATAGACTGTTGAATTCAATTAAAATGAGAAATAATTTCATGAAATTAAACCCAGCTCACTAAGGGTGACCAAGCATGCCATGCACATCGTTAATGTCACCCAAAGGAAAACTTCACATTGGTAATACATCCAGTGCACCATCCTCCTTTCTCACAGCAGGAGCTGGCTGGGTGCCCTCTGCCACCTCTGTGAACACACAGGTTGCTCGTCCCAGTGGCCTTGGTTGGGTGTGAGAGGAGTGCACTGCTAGCTGCCGCCTTTGTGGACCTGATTTTCTCTTCCCATGGTAAGGAGGTGTTATCGACTTCGATTGCAGTAAGTGCATCGCTGACCCATCATGAAGCCCTCTCCAAATCCACACTGCAAACAGCAAAAGCCCTTGGTTTTTGCATCACTAAAAGTAGGAAAGCAGTGAAGATCCCCATGGCTCCTTAGCAGAACTGAAGAGCCGATTTGCAGTCAAAAGTGCAAGTTCCCTTGAGAAGCTGATGTCTGACAGTTGAAAGGAGAAAGCTTTGTTGATAAGACAGCAGTTTTTAAAAGTATTGAAGCATTCAAAAAGGACCGTTCAACTTGACACTCAAAGCAAGAAGCAAATGGACTTTCAGCTCCTTTGTGGCCCTGGGAATTTGGGTTGCTTTCAGCACAACCCTTTTGGCTGAATATGCCTCTCCTCAGCAGATGGTGTTACCAGTTCCTTCAGCAGGCCTCCGTCAGAAATATTACAGCCTTCTTGGTTTACTGGTGAACCACAAGGTTATTTCACTCTAACAATGCTTGATTTCTCTTTTTCTCACCTGCAGAAATCAAAGTATTCCCATACCTATCACTTAGCAGTTGCTCCTCAGAACAATTTGTTTCCTTTTCAAGTGGAAATCTACAGATTTGTCACCCTTTGAGGATTAGATGAATGATCACCAGCCCTTTGCAGGGAGTACAGACAGCTTCGGCTTCTGTGCTCTGCTGAGCTGTGCAGCAGTAAATTAGACCACCGCTGTCTTTTGTGGGGAAAGGCTGATATGACTCCTCTTGTGTCCCCAGTTGCCCTAGGGGGGAAAATCATGAAAGCCACTTTTTCTCTCTTTACCTCTTTCCTGAACAGATGAATTGCGATAGTGACTTGTCCTCTAGCATTTTTTTTTCATTTTTTTTCCCCAGGAAAAAATGGACATATTTCATATATTATAACTTATGTAGCATTTTTGAGTATAATATTGATCAAATCAGGTTCGGTTGTACTGACCGCTGGTAAAAAGATCCCTGCCCTGATGTCTGTGAAGGTTAAATAACAAAACAAAACAAAAAAAGATTTGTTGAATGTATGGAGGAAAGAGAACATGCAAACAGAAATATTTTCTTCAACCTCTGAAATTAGTTCTTTTAACTTGGTAATACTTTATTTTCTGCACAAACCGGGTGCTTTCTAG
The DNA here is from genome assembly GCF_017639655.2 of Falco naumanni. Classification (NCBI taxonomy): domain Eukaryota; kingdom Metazoa; phylum Chordata; class Aves; order Falconiformes; family Falconidae; genus Falco; species Falco naumanni. The sequence continues at coordinate 4,841,607 of NC_054066.1, forward strand.
CATGTTCCTGACCGTATTGGGGGTTTCTTTTTCTGATAAGGAATTAATCGCAGTTCATGTTGGTGCAAAGTTCTGTATTTGGCTGTAAACGTTCAGTCAGAAGCAGCTCACATTTTCTGGTCCTTTGATTTAATGTGTAAAAATCAGCAGAGTGAAGATTCATAGTTTTGCATATTTTTAGTCATAGAATCACAGTTTCTCTGACTTTGTTTAATCTTCTAAATTCAGAGCTCGGCTTTGTGTATACGGTCTTCTTAGGAAACAGAAGCTTTAATGCTTTAGAAGCTTATGTAGATACAGGCTTTACCTTTTTAAAACATTAGTAATTCTGGGTGAGGGAAAGATCATTTATATGTACATAATCATGCTGTGTCAGGGGCTAGAGGGCCGAAAAGAAATACAGTGAGAGCTTTAAACTGAACTAGTTAAAAAATTAAACTGGACAAAGCTTTAGCTATACACAGAAGTGTTACTTTATCTGCTGAATATCCTGCTGAACATTGATTTTATAATGTAGGAACTCTTCTGACAGCTAAAGCTGCCTATAAAACTTTTATATCATCGTTATTACTGAATCATCTCTTGAAGTGTACATTATGTAGAGTGTTTTTTTTTTTTAACCACTAAATTGCATTCAATGAATTTTCTGACAACTAGATTTTCCAAATGATTTTTCCTATTTTTCTTTTTCTTTACTTCCCCAACCAGCTGCATTGTGGAAACTGAAGTCCTTCCGACCTGTTGAATACTCATTCTGGTGGCAGGAGCTTGCTTGAAATAAATTCTTGCCTGTGTAGCTTTGCATGTTTCCTCTAGCAGAGGATTTTTTTAAAGACTTAAAAGAGGATGATTCCATCTGACACAGCTGTGACCAGTTGAGCATCACATCTTTGGATCTTGAGAATGGCATCCTCAGGAATAACATATTGCTAATGAGGAAGCATGTTATGGGAACTGAGCAGGAGAATCTGCAGGAAACCTTAGCTGAGTGGAGGTGTTTGGAGCACTGTTGCACCGTCTGTCTGAAATTATTTGTTTGAAGAAGCTTCTGAGGTTGCACAGCCCAGGTCCTGCTGTTGCAGATATAGTTTTACTTTAGGTTTGATTTACTTCAGTTTGGAATTACAGCATTCACCTGCAAGTTTAGCACGTGAATTTTGCATATTAGTTTAATACACTTTCATTACTTTTTTATAGACAAATCTGCAATTATGTACTGTGACTTATTTTCTATTGTGCTTGCTTTCTTGATAGCAGTTTGTGATACTTTGTCGTCAGATACCCAGTTGAGCCTTCAGCTGAAGGAAGTGATGTGAGATGAGAAAGAGAATTAATTTACCTGGTATTCAACAAGAGTCTTCCTATTACATATACAGTAGTCTTCAAAAATGTTGCTGATTTGGGGCTTTTTTTGAGGAAAGACTAGAATCCTTTAAGATTCGCGGGGTTGCTGAACCTGGATGGACATCAGGAGAGCTGGAAGAAGAACATGTCACCTGCAATAGTCTCTCAGGAATGTAAGGATGCTTTAGATACGCAAATCCTTTCCTCCCAACTGAGTTATATTGTTTGGTGCTGGAGCTGCGTGTGACAGAACAGAGCGAATCGCACTGGTCAGCCCAGTTAAGCCACCCTTGCCTTCCCGTAGTGGCAGCATGTGGGCCATGCACACAGACATCGTGTCTGGACAGTTTTCCTAGTGCTCATCTTAGAGCAGTGGTGTGGAAAAGCAGTGATGCATTCGTGCTAAACAGACCATCCAAGCATTACAGGAATTGGCTTCAGCTTTCTGGAGCTACTCATGCAAAAACTTGTTAAAACTCAGGAGGGTGAGTGCTATCTGCCTGGTGTTTCATTGCTGCTTCTTTTGTATTTAATCCATGCTGGATCTTCATGGGTTAATAATTTATAAGTGTGAAGTTTCTTGTGACATGCTTGACCAAATCCGATGTACAGACTTCAATTTGAAGTGAGCAGAGTGTTGAAAAATGAAATGTTTTTGAAAGTTAAATTGCAGTCATTTATATGAAAATGCCTTAGGTAGTTCATTTTTCCCCCCAAAATATACTCATTTTATAGCACATTAATAATTCATGTGCATATTGGTTGCAGACATAAAGCACAAAAATATACATACTTTATAAAGCATAGATTTTTATGAAACAAACATGAATTGCTACTATATCTGAATGATAGTAATGCCTGATTAGCTCCCATACTATTTAATTTTTGATGGATGTTCGTGATTATTCATCAACACAGGAAAGAAACAGGATCCTCTGCAGTGGTTTGCAAGAAGTCTCCAGAAAGACATCTCCTGCAACATCAGATGTATAGGCAAGAGCAAGATATGTGTGAGGCAGCAAAGTTTGACTGTTAATTTGCTGCATTCATGGCAAGCTACTGCACTCTGGTTTGCTAATGCAGATTCAGGAGGAAGATATTCGATGTATGGGATAGCACAGGTAGACACTCCCTCTGTATACTAGATGAGGGAACTCCAGGGAGTACTGCATTTCTTGATCTGTGATGACTGATTCTCTCTCAAGAATCAAAGAGGGGAAAATCCTGGCCCCTAGCTCGTGCAGTGGACACATTTTAGAGCAAGAGCTAAACCACTAATGATCCTTTGGCATATGGTTATAATAAGGTTGCCCTTGTGTCAGTGCTGTCTCCCACTAGTGCAGGTTCTTTTACTGACTAAACTGCCTTGTGGGATTAAAGGTTAAAATATTCTTGATCTTCTGTCCATAGGTGCCTGTTGTATATGATAGTAATGTTCTGCTTACATAGGGCTGAGTTCCTCTGGTGTAAAATAGACTGACAATCCCCATAATGTTGATGTCGGCACAGTTGTACTGCTTACACAAATGAGAAAACTCCTTTTATTTGAAGATGGGGTAGATCCTGCTCTTCTAGTAGGACTTAGGCTATAAAATGTGTTGGATCAGGCTGATACCTTGACACCCATCACAGCAGAAAGCTCAGAGTTGAGTGAAGAAGGCTGCAGGTACACGCACAGCTCAGGTGTGTTGATGCAGCTCAGCTTTTCCTGTTCTGGGGCAGGATGCGAGTGGCTGCAATCGGAACAAGATGATACAAGCACAGTGAATTTCAGTCTGTGTTCAGAGTTCTAATTATGCATTAAACTCAATGACATGAATTTTTCAGAAATGTAAAAAGTTAGAGTCATGACTTGTTTGCTTGATTTCACTCCAGCTCCCAAGATTAGTAATTAAATATGGCAAAGAAAGGCATTCCTGTGCCAGGGTGATGTGCTGCGGAAGAAGTGGTCATTCTCCTTTTACGCTGTTTGCCATAGAGGACAATGCAAAAGTAGTTTCATTTTTGTCAGCAGTGTTTCCCAGTTATCTATCTTTTCACATTTTGATTGTGGAATCACATTACCTATTTCACGGGGCAGAAGTGCCTGGTCAGGACCTGCCTGGAGCTGTTGAAGAGAATGAATGTTGCACATGAGGATGTTGGGAGGATGAGATCTTGGCACATGAGTGCAGCTGCCTAGATAAGTACCACTGCAATAGTGCAGCTTGATGAATTGACTTTGAGGCAATTGCTGGAGACAGGAGAAGTAATACATGAAATACAGGAATGACTTCACATTGCAGGATGATGAGGACTATTCCAAAAACCTGAGCTGGATGAAAGCTCTTTTGCTGCAGGCGATGCATGATGGGAAGAAGAACTTTGCTGCTGATAACTCTGTAAGAGATAAATATTTCATTTTTTTAATCCATCAGCGCATTTTTGTCAGCTTTTAGAGACACTAAGGTAATTCTATTCAGAGATATCTTGAAGATATCCATGTACTATCAGAAGAAAGCCAGCTCTGAGTACATCGCCTCTGACGGTGTTGACAAATACCAGCCAATTCAAGGTGCTTAAGAATTTTACGTAGGAGTTTTAAACTTTCCACTAAAATTCTTATTTACTTTTTCAGTAAAAAGATTGCTAATATTTACCTGACATTTTAAAATAATTTGACCAAGCTTGCATAAACTCATTTCAGTAACATTCCTACACATGACCAAAATATATTTAGTTTCCTTTGAAAATATTTGAGATTATGCTTACCAGTTTCTAAACAGCTATATTAAAGGACTTTCCTGGTCAGGGCAGAAGAAATGCACTGGAAAAAAAGATCAAGATAAATGTGGAGTAGAAATGTGAAAGGTTAAATTACACAACATCAGTTTCGGATGTTGAGATGAAGTACCTATGGTTTGTGTTTGGGTAGCTATTGTAAACAAATCATTTCTGTTTACAGCCAAACTTTACAACATCCTGTCAGTGGTGACTGACTTCTGGTCAGCGTACATGGAACCCACGGGGATATATTTAACCTGTTGAGTGAAAGTACAAGTCTGAGTAAGGGATGCTCCCTACCTATGCCCTCCCTTCAACTTACTAATTGGCAGATGCAGCGACTTGAGCAAACCCGCATTAGTTGTGCCTTAGCAGAGAAGCCCTGGTTTAGAGGTCTTTTCCTCCAGAACTCATTTATTCTCTGGCTCTGAGAAAGCTTGGATCTATTGACTGGCAGGGCATGATGCACAACATTATCATGGCAAGCAATTTTAGGAGGGAAGAATGAAGAGTTTTAGGGCTGCAGCCACAGAGGTACTAATTTGAGATTTTTACTTGCAGCTGTCTAGTCCTTATAGGAAGGTGCCACAGAAGTTCAGGCAAAGGCAGCTGTCTCTTACACAGGGTATTTCATGGATCTGATTTTTAATTTCTTAAGGTGCCATGGGTTAAATGGTACAGGCATTTAAAAAATACAATAATAATGACAACTGCAAGTGTTGGGAGATATATTTTGGAGGAGAGGACTGCAGTTATGTCATAGAAGAATAAAAAAAGAGTTCTTTAATTCTGTGCTACATTTTTGCTCCTGCGGTCTTGTAGTGAGGTGTATTTGGTTTTGAATATGCCTTCAAGGACTGTTGCACAGTAAGAGAGTATAATTGAATCACTTAAGGGGTTGATATGGCTTTTTCTGTGGATTATCTGGATGTGGCTGCAATAACAGTGTTTTTTTCCTCTGGCAAATCAGTGCTGTATGCTGCCATGAAATGCCTGCACACTTAAACTTTATTGCAAATTTAAATTACTTACATTATTTTGTTGGACAGTAATTCCCTGAAGCATTATAAACCAAATCATTAATTACTGTTTCTAATGTGCACGATCCATTGGAAAACATTAAACAACACTCACGGTTCCCTTTATTGTTATTGCTCTTTCAGTCCCTGAGGCAGCAGATCAGATGGAAACTCCTGGGCAATCTCATACTGACATTCTGCTTCTGACAGAGATGGCTCTGGGCTGCAGATGTTCATGGGACCATATGGTATCTGCATATTGTCTTCTGGAATTATTATGAGATATACTGTTTTGGAGGGGAAAGATAATCTGATCATAAATATTAATCAGTGCAGCTGTAGTTTGAATGACTGTAAAAGTGTCATAATGGAATTCCAGACTTTTCCTGTTTTCATTCACTGATGTATTTTTTTCCATGCTATTTTACAAGTAAAAAGCTATTTTTCAAGTAACTTTGGTAACCCTACAGATTGTCTGAAAACAAGCTGTGTTTCTTCTCTACAAGAACATCTGAACTACGATGCATTGTACAAGCAAAAAGCAGTTCTTATCAGGAGATCTAAGCTGATGGCTTTCCCAGCAAATAACTGTTGTCTTGTTTTCCTCCAGAGCACTAATAAACCAAACCGTAGAGCTAAAAATTCTGCTTTTCTGCCCAAGCTTCAGTACCACTAGGGCATCAGTGAAAAACCTAGCTCAGTCTCCCAGTTAAGCCTTAGTGGAAGTTCTTGTCAAATTTCACTCTTTATGACCTTCTCTATTTTTCCTGCAAATAAGTATATTTGGAGGGGCTTTGTAATGCTTGCTTATATGTTGCTTTCTTCCTAAGGTCCCTTGGTGCCAAATATGAGCATCTACTGAAGTACTTGTTTTACGGGTTGCACGATTACGTGCTTCATGCATCACTTCTTAGTAGCCTGTTTTATTGTGCAATAGCTAGTTTAATAGATTATGTCTGGTTTACATCTATAGATTATGTCTGGTTTACATCTGAGCCCATTTCTTGTGCCTGTGAGGTGGAGGAAGGAAACTGGCACTGAACATCCAACTTGGACATAGCACGTTCAGTGGAGGCTGTTTGTCCACAGAACTCATTTCTCTCTTCGGTTTTGCATGTAGTGGCCTTCTGGGCTCTTTGGCCACTTTACATGGTGCTTTTTTAAAACTAAAGCTTTTTGCTTAAGAACAAGTGAAGAGGCTGGGGGGAGGTTTTAATTTCTTCAGTACAGTTTATCAAATTCTCTAAATGCTCTTGTTTTGGTTTTGCTTTTATTTTGTGGCATTAATTTATGGCTATGTATGTCTGCTTGTAGAGAATTGCCTGCATATTCTGCATTGCCGAAAAAATAAACATTAGCTGTCATGTTGTAATTATGTTACATGATGGCAGAGAATATGATTCCTGTCTTACACTGAATGTGGTAAAAGCACTTATGAGGGCCTTGTGCCTTTTCATGTACTTTTTATTAGAAGTTGGCATGTTTTGCTTTTTCTTTTTCTTTTTCTATATTTTTTTTAAAGGGTAAGGATAAGGAAGTACTCTGGGCACATTTGCTGTGACATGATTAGGAGAGATTTTAATCCTGTGTCCTTGAAGGATCTCCTGTACTTTCTTAAACCATAAAAGCACGTGTCAACAAGTTGTACAGGAAATTCTTCAGAAAATTATTTGACGTATATGGCAATGACCTTTAGATTAAACTGCAGAAATTAAGAGCAGGAGCAGGGCTAAACCAGGACAGGGTGTGTTAGTGCCTGTCACACAGCGGTGGAGATATGGACATCAAGAACTGGACTGCAAGTTTTGCAAGGACTGCTTGAAATCACTTTTTTCTGAAAGTGAAACTAAAAGACTGTGTATCAAAGGATCTGGAGATTTTTAATTTGTGATGTCAAGAAAATCTGAAGGCATGTTGAATTACTTCAAAAGCTTTACTATGGAAGAAGCAAATCAGCGGGACCAAATTCTTCTCCGAGAGGAGCCCAAGTACATCCCAGGCTCCCTGTTGGTGTGTCATTAATTTTACATTGCCTGTGAGTCAAATGCAGTAACACTGATGGAGTGGAGTGGAGAGCACAGCCTGTGGAACAACCGTGGTGTCATGGGGATGGCTTCCCCTCAATTTTTGATATACTGGATTGCCCTGATTTTATCAGCCTAAAGCTACCAACATTTGGTATGTTTGGTTATCAGACCTCTGCCAGTTCATGACTCAAAATTGCAATGCACAAATGATGGACCAAGTACTTTAGACATTATGAAAGTATATTTTAGGTTTACTGAACCACCCTTCCTAAGAAAAAGTAGTTCAATTTAATGGAATTCACCAAAGCTGAATATAGTAGCTCAAGAGCTAGCTCAGCATCTAGTGGAAAATGAGCCTTTCACTGCAGTTCTTCTATACAGTTTGCCTCCTTTTATTTATGTTCTTCCTTCTTGGCCTCATCCTTTCTTTGTAAATGCTAATTAGGCAGTAATGGATGTAGTCCTGCCCAGGCCAAAGGGCTGACCTCTGCTTTTACTGCTGGTTAGTGGAGATAGCTAAAGTGTGTCTATGAATATACTGAATAATTTGCTTTCCAATTTCTGCATTGTCTTATGTTAAAACTTTTTTTATCATGTGGAGAGGTATGACGATCAGATGTTGCATTCCCTCCTGTAGTAGGGTTATACTGAGACACTGTCAGCATATTGAATATGTGAAGCCTTCATCACAGGGGGACCCTGGATTCCTCGTCAGGCACCCAAATATTTGTGTATGAAAAACAATTAACAATCTCTCAGAGTCTTCTAGTTTGCATTTTTGAATAATTAAACATATGAAACCTGTGCAAACCCCTTCTCTTACCCTAAAACATATGCTGAATTTTAGCAGTGGCAGTGAATTTGGAAGGTATGCAGAGTTTTCTGATAATGAAAGATTTGAAAACATGGCTTAAAAGTGTGATACAGAATATTGAAATGTGAAGTATTTGAAGTATATTCAGAGTCCAAACTATTTCCCTATTACAACTCTACTGCTTAAACTGTAAGAGGCCCGATCTGTGATAAGTAAAACTATTAGAGAGTTAAATTGGAGGAGGATGCCACTGGTTCAAGTCAGATATTCTGTGAATAAAAACTTCCCCTAAGGACTTTTCACTTCTTTGGGGAATTTTCTAGCAGTCTCCAAGTTGCTTAGCGGAGTGGAATTTATTGGAAACTTCCAGATGGAGAGCTAATTTCAAGGGTGTCACACTGCCTCAAGTGCAGGTTTCTGTGATGAAGATCCTGCGATCTTCACCCTCATGGCAATTCCAGGGAAGACTGGTTATATCAGCTCACCTGTTGAACTCTGATGGTTGAGCAGAATGAGAAATAAACACTCTGATCCAAAACTGAGTTATTAGCTAGGATTGCAAATTTTCAACCAGTGTTCCCACCAGAATATTCTGGAATAAATTAAACGTCTGGAATAAATTAAATTTATGCATAAAGAACTCATGTTTGGGGTTGGATGAGGGAGAAGAATAGACATTAAAACTGCAATTTGTTTGGGGTTTTTTCTTCTTTAATCCTGCAGGCTTGCTCTACAGTTAAGGATTCCTTGGAGGCCAGCACTGAAAAGTGGTGTCATTGGTTCTGATGGGTAGCGGTGGAGTATAAGAGGAACATGGAGAAGAACAAGAAAGCAGAGATCAACAGTTTAATCCATTTTTTAAACCGTGTAAGTTCCCCACAGTGGGATCTCTTTGTTAACCTGTGACATTGTGATGATGGATGTAGATTCTGCAAAAGCACCCCGGTGTTGCTTTGGAAATGGTGAAGCAGAAGCCAGTAGCCAAAGTTGGGTAATGGACTCCAGTTTTTCTTCTGCCAAGTCCCAAGCACTTACTGTAGATTCACGTTGCTTAGCAGTTCTTCCCTGACACTTTTGAACTTTTCTCTCAGATATATTTTTATTTTACTGAAAATATTTACTGAAAATATCTCTAGGGACTTGGCGTTTTCAGTGTGATTGGCTTTTCAGTACAAATCAGGATGCAATTTCATAAGTTAGGTAATTGGATTTCTCTTAGTAACTAACTGAAAACTAAATCCAATTTAACATTGGCTAGGGAAGCAGCTGCAATGGGAGAACGAAGGCAGGGATCACAGAGCAAACCAAGCAGTGAATTTTAGTTCAGTAAAGGATTTCCCATGGATGTGTAGAAATCCTTCGTACCACCCAGAACTCATATCTAATTACACTGGAATACATCTGAGGAAAAGACTTGAGTTTACGTTCAACTCATTACAAACTTTGGAGGTGGGAAGGGAAGGGAAGAAGTTATTAAGATTATGTAATGTTTTGTTATCCCTTTGATTTGGGCATTTCCTAGACTGGAGCGAGCTAAAGCACATCAGGAGAGAAATGAATCCATCAAATTTGCAAATGAAACTCAATGCAGAGTAATTCAGTGTAGGAGCTCAGGCCATCTCCCGGTGTGATAGAATACTTCCAATGACAGCTTGCTCCTTGTCCCTAGTTATCAAGGTGGTCGTTAGGAAGGAAAATGGTGGTTCAGTTGGATAGGCCCAGCGTAACTGCTGGATTAATTTATACTCACGAGGTATTCGGCCCTTCCTGTAGTGTGGGATTGAACAGGCACACCAATACTTGAAGGAAAAGGTAGGCTTAGGAGCAAAGCTGGTTGTGTTGAAATAGTAAGATCCAGATTCCACTGTGAGAAGAATATGCAAGCAGTACGTACCACCCAGCATTGCTCGTGCTGGTAAAACTGTAGCTGAAAAAGACTGAATATATAAGCCAATATTATTACTGGAGAGCGGAGGGATGTACCGAGAAAAATGCTGCCTTCATTTAGCCTCTAACTAATCATAGTAATTGGCCTAATAATGCCACCCCACAGTTATTTATATGCAGCAGTACTGGGATCGATTTCATTTATTTATGTACTGTAGAGACAAAGATAAGAGAGAAACCATATGCATTTTGATGGATACCATATGACTCTCGTTCTCATCCTCCAAATTCCTCCTGTTCTCCTCATGTTTTATAAGAGCAAAAAATAAGAACAGATGTATCTCTTTTCATAGTTTGAAAATGTGAGGGTTTAGCCTACTAATGTTCCTTCAGCTTCTTACCACAAACTACGGGAGCAGTGCATTTTCTTGACACCGTCTAGCATGTTCTGAAAAGAGGGAGAGGTTAGGAAAAATTAATAATTGAAAAACGTACAGCACAAAGCAAACGTGCCGCCGCTTCAAATCCCATGCCTAGGTCTTTGGTTATGCCTGTACCTGAGCGGGGGGTGGCTGACTGCTGTGCACGCTGTTGATAAAGGACACCACTGTCAAACAGACGTGTGTGAAGGAGGATAAAAAGACTGACTATTGACCTAACTTCAGGAAGATGTGCTTAATATAAAGTTTCCAGGACTGGTTAATCAAAATATTTGTGGCATCATATATTCTGAATAAGCATCCTAAATACTTGGTGCTCAGTTTCTGTTATTCTGCAAGAAGTATTTAGTATAGGGATTACTGTCTCCGAGGGAAGAGAGTTAAAATGAAATAAATACTAGGTATGGGAGCTAACTTTGTATGAGAATTTTGGGCTTTCTGCTTTCAGCTCTTTGCAGGATTTTATTTGTTCTCTTTCTCTCCGTATCTAGTGGGGAAGGAATGGCTGAAATGAATACAAGACTAGCAGGAGGGTTGCCATCTCATCCTTTCATACTGGAAAGGCAGCATTAAGCACTCAATCCACCTTTTGGTTCAGGCTTTGTTGTACAAGGTGTTGTACCAGTGCAGAATAAATCACTGACCTCAAACAGTCTGGTCAAAGGGCCTAATCCCAATTTCATCAAACCCTCTTCTCCACTTGGGATCAGACCCTATACAGACAAAGCACAACTAGTGCAGGTAATTATCTACTGTTTTACCAAATAATTGATATTACAAGGTCACAGGAGAAAGCTGGCATTTCAGCTGAGCTGGGCTTTTGAATTCAGACTTTCCAACTTCGATTTGATCACAGAACTGTTCTCCTTGAGCCACCATCTATGACATTGTGTCAGAGCAGGGAAATACATCTGCAGGCATTCTGGCACCGTCATTTGTAGATCAGTCAAACAAAACCATGATTATATATTTTTTCTAACACGCAGTTGTCAGCCTTTCTGGATGTTCCCATTTTGCACACATTTTGAGTGATCAGAGATTATATGATGTAACTGATCAGTGATAGTCTGCACTCTTCCAAAAATATCTCCAGCTTAGTCATTTTATTATAAATGCTAATAATTATAATTATCTTCTGCACTTGGAAAATGTCTTTAATTGATAACAGTAACATGGAAATGTCAGGAATTTTTATAGGTGAGGATCTGCTAAGCACCTTACAAGTGTTTAAAATATATCTAAAAATAAAATTTCTTGATGACCTACTTGCTAATATATAAAAAAACCATATCATATTGGGTGGCTAGCCCAATATGTTGGCAAAATCTATTTGCTGATATTTTTGAAATGTCCAGTTTATAGATCAGTGAAGGAAAAAGACAGTTTTTAATATTTTTGTAGGAAAAAATTGCTTGTCATTGAATACCTCTCCACATTAGGTATGATAAATAAGTGGTTTTCTTTAACCATTTATATATATATAAAATAAATAAATGGTTAAAGAAAATATATTGTATATAATAATACAGTACCTGTCTATAATTTATACAATAAATTATAGTATATATAAAACACAATATTTTTTCATATATATATAAATTAAGGTGAAGTATTTTTTCAAAACTGAAATAATCTCTAACCAAGGGAGAGATTATTTCAGTTTTGAAAAAATACTTCACCTTAATTTATATATATATGAAAAATATATTGTGTTTTATATATACTATATATATGTATATATATATATATATGAAAATGGAGCTTTCAGGACGGCTAGGGCTGCAGGGAGCCCACCTGCCCCAGGATGTGTCCCGGTGCTCCGTGGAGCACAGAAGGAGCTCGGGCTGCAGCCAAGCGGACTTTGGCCAGGCGCTCTGAGGCTTGTCGTCTGATCTTGCTTTTCCTTTTTGTTTTGCTGTGAAAAGAACTATCGCAAGATATGCAGAACTGCAGTGCTTTCACCGCAGGCAGGATCTGATCCAGAGCCCAGGGAAATCACTAGCAGCACTGGACAAGCTCCTCTGGGACATTAACCGCGCCAGGAGTGGATTTCAGCGTTCAGCCTTCCCTCTGGCTGTCTTCCCAGTGACGTGAGAGGGAGTTTTGTCTGAATTAGGATGGGTGAGCACCAGGGGATTTCTCTCTGTTCCAGCCCAAGAATGTTTTGTGGGCCTGTTGGAGTTACTCAGTATTGGCAGCCTGATGTACATTTTACATTCTTCCAAAACAATAATCCTGAGCAGGGAAGGGCCAAAGGAATATAACGTCTAGGAGAATGTTGCCAGCCCCTCTGGTTTTAACTACCCTGTCTTTGGAGTTACTTCTTAGCTAACTTTTTCCTATCACTGTCTTAGTGCAAAAAAAAGCAGGTAACCATTCCTTTGTTGAGACAGAGCCACAGATGCGACTGAATAAATACCTAAACACAGGCAGCAGAACTGGCTGAAGTGATCCGGTCGGGTACAGCCCATTCCAGTGTAAAGAGGTCCATGAAAACCAGTAGCTAGTGTTGCTGTTGGGCCAGCTCATGCGCAGTTACAGAGCAACAGCAGTGACACCCAGAGCTGTGACGGTGAGAACTTGGGTGGATTATGGTGTTTTCTGCCTTTTTATTGTAATGCTTTAAGGTGCCTGACATAGTAAATCAGTAGCCCTGTTTACAAGGAGGAGCTGAACTGGCACAGTGGAAGAGTTTACTGCAGGTTAAATGGATGCCTTGGAATTGTTTGTTTGATTTATGTGACAGGGCCAACTATTACATCTCACCATTTTAAGAACACAAAGCTGCCTCATGGATTAAAAGGCAAATCCTCAAATACACACCCAAATAGATATAATTTGACAATTTGCAGGAATGGTGCAGACCCACCTAGTATGGATAATTTTCAGAAAACTTAGTTGTTTCAGTAAGGACACCATGGGTTTAAACACTTGTCTGAGACTTGTTCCTGATCTTAGGATTTGCTTCAAATCAGTTTTTTTCAAAATGTGTTGAGAATGTGCTTCTTTTTAAGATCTGTTAGTATACCACGCACAGATTAATAAGCTTTGCAGAGCTATAGGGAGGGTGAAGATCTCTAGAATCTGTATTCATTTGCCAAGCTCTAGATTTTGGAAGTCATTGTTAAGGTGGAGAGTTGAATGAGTGAGTTCATTAAAGAGTTGGATTTTCAGTGGAAGTCAAAGGGGATTTAGAGTTGTAGCAATCTGAAGCTCATTTTTGTAAATTCTACATCAGTAGCTAAAAGTTTCAGAAGCTCGTAACTGCTGTACACCTGGCTCATTTCTAAAACCTTTTCATGTTAAGTGAGATCTGTAAAATTCCCAGTTCAGTAAAATATTTAAGTACGTACTGAAGTCAATCCTGTTAAATCCAGCAATTAAACCAATGCCAGTGAGTTTTGAGCATATACCTAAAGCTAAAACACGTGCTTAGCTGCTTTGTGATATAAGCATTCCATTCTTTTAAAGTTTTAGTTGGACTCAAGAACAGAGAGATGGTTCAGATTATTTTATCTGAATGGGCTTGGTCTTCTAGGCTTAGATTCACTATTAGGAAGAAATTCTCCCCCGTGAGGGCGGCGAGGCGCTGGCCCAGGCTGCCCAGAGCAGCTGTGGGTGCCCCATCCCTGGCAGTGCCCAAGGCCAGGCTGGACGGGGCTGGGAGCAGCCTGGGCTGGTGGGGGGTGTCCCTGCCCATGGCAGGGGGGTGGGACTGGGTGGGCTTTAGGGTCCCTTCCAACCCAAACCATTCCATGATTCTGTGATTCTCCATATGCTGTTCTAGAGCCTTAGGAAAACCACCCAACCTCCCAGAAGAGATTTTGTCGTGCTATGGTGTAAATTCTACTGTGCTGCGTGAAAGTGCTCTAGAAGTGAGAAACTCACGTCTGTGCTTCTCTGTTTAGCATAAATACTGGAGCTAGATGGCCACAAAACTGGTTCAGAGAAGAAATGGAGAGCTTTAATGATGCTTATAAGGATACCATGAGCAGGCTTTTTGAAGTTACTGAAGTGCTAAACTGGTAGACAATAAACAAGGTACCACAATAATTATAATCAATGTTAGGCAGCCCATCCGTTTGCCAATAAAAAAAGTGGCAATAACTGAAATGTCATTTAGTAACTTACAGATTCAGCCAGAAATGCAACTCCTGACCATCCTAGTGGTACTCTGAGGTCTTCCTCTGAACGTGGCCAGCTTGGATCAAAGGATCGCTCTCAGTTCTTAGATGGTAGTGCTCCAGGGTATTGCCCTTTAAGCCCTTGTTTTAGTTTCTGTTAAAAAAGTAAGAACTCAAATGAAAGCTGCTGAAATGCTTGCTTCTCCTGAATTATTTCCTAGGTCTGCTTTTTAAAAATTAGCATTTCACTTCACCAGTGTTCCTTGAGTAAATGCTGCTTCCAGCCTTCTTGCCTTGTATGTTTCTGGGTGTTGTGTTATGTCCCTGGGCAGTTTTTTTCCTGTGACAGCAAGGCTGCTTCTTCACACACTTTGTCTGCTTTCAGAGTTTTTGCCTGACTCTATGGTAGCTGGCATGAAAACCTCTGATGATTTTGAATATTTTAATGTTTTACAAAGTATGATAGATAATAGAAATCTCTCCAAAAGAGGGGGGAGTGAAGGATGAACCCATAAAGCCAGCCTCTTCATCTTCTAAACTGATTTTATTACAGCTGTAATAGGAGCAATTTCAGTTAAAAGGCTCTTGTCAGACAACAGTTACTGTAGGTTACAGCCGCATGAGAAACAGTCTTGGTCAAAGACAAATCAGGAATTGCTCTAAAAAAGGTGATCATTTCCTCAAAGCTCCCTTCCACTTAAAATGACCAGATTCTAGTCTAATGAGCGATAAAGAGAATTAATTAAGTCACAGGCGGTGCAACTCTATTAACTGGTGTTCTTGAAAAGAACAAAAAGCTTTTCTGAAGGATTTGTGGAAATGAATGTCATTGGTCACTTTTCAAAATCAGGCATCTTTTAAGATTAAAATTCTCCCATTACCCTCCAAAACCCGACATTGGCTGAACTGGCATTTTGTATTAAACTTAGTTGTTCCGTAATTTGCATTCTGTCTTCTAACAGTCCAACTGGAATGATTCACTTGCATAAAGCACTTTAGGGGTAATACAGAGCTTAGTGTGCAATATGAGCCCATCAGATAGAGGTTACTGCACAAAATAGGAGCCAGCTGAAGTTTTTGACAAGTGTGTCCTGCCGCCTTCAGAGTGAAGGTTAGGGAATGTAGTTTGCAGTTTGAATATCGAAATTTCTCAGTAGAGCTACAGAACTGTTGAGCTAGGTCTCTCCAGGAATTTAGCAGAAGTATTTCAGTGTTCCCTGTCATGCTGTTTCTCTCGACTGTTCTGTCCAGCAGAACCTCTGTCTGCTCACAGTCTGTCCTATATAATACAGAGTGGCCACACTGCTGTAAGAGGAGCCACGTTTCAAAATCCCAGTTTGGCAAGGAGTCTCCCTTTTACTCCACACCTACATTTTCCCAAACAAGGGGCCTGCGCCCTGTTTCTAGCTTTTCTATTTTCAGATCTTTACTAATTTTCTCCTGTATGGCCAGGATTCCCCTGCATCTTCACATAGCACACTCGCAAATGGCTGAGCCTCAGGTCCCCCGACTCATCTCCTGCTGTATTTCCTGCTCTCACCCGCATTCATTCATTCTTACCCTGAATTCTCTGAGCTTCAAGCACCAGCATCGGTGTTACCACACCTTTAGCCGACTATAGGGGTTTCCAAACTTGACCTGGGAGCCAGATCTGTTCTTTGCGCTCTCAGCCACAACTTGCATGTTTGCAGTGCTTTAGTCTCTTCTGCCTGCGCCGATTCCTTGCTCTATCATCCCTTGCAGCCTATGCCAAGCAGGAGTGGGAGGGGCAGGGAGCTGGGGAGAGGGGTGCGAGTGGTTTGAGGGTTTAGCTGATGCTGGGAGTGTTGTAGGTACTTGACCAGATTGTGTGCTGAACCTCAGCTTGGCATCCTGTCCCCTCCTCATCACATAACATGGCATGCCAGAGCCACGCCAAGTAAGAAGACGGAGCTGTGGAACATGCTGTTGACTGAACTATACCTATACAGCCTGAAAGCTGCGTGTATATTATGGATCAGAGTTTGGCCACAAAGTTGTAGAAATGTTCATTCTACAGGCCTCCCCAGGCAAGGGACGCTACTGGTGGTGGGGTTTTATTGCTGTCCAAAACTTACACACTTAGGTAGTTTTGATCTGACCACCTGGAGCACTCAAAGTACAGCTTTCTGTATTTGTTGCAATTAGTTGCTTTCTTTATTTTCCCTGTTTTGCAAAGAAGAATAAAGAAAATACAAAATGAATCAAGGTCATGGAAGCTTTAGCCCTGCTTTCTGTAGCACACTGAAAATATGTATTTGGATAGCTTAGGCTAGGGATTGCAAAGTTGCTAAAAAGTTGGGCATCATCTGAAGCATGTGCTGACATGCAATAGGGCCTGAATGCTGAATTCCCTGAGAGGCTCTGAAACTGAGTAATGTGAAACGGTTTTGAATGGTTGTCTTTGATATAACCAGAATGATATGAAGGATTGGTTTTAGCTCTGAGTAGACAGCAACTGAAGTTGGTGAGAGATTTAGGTACTGTTGATAATACACTGTTTTTCTTAAGGCACTCCTTAAAAATGGACATACGTAGATTTTGGTCTTGTAGTCACACAGCGGCCACAAGCTTTAGGAAATTATTTCTGAATGTCACGTTCAGTGAGTTCCTTTTGCAATGGTGGGGCTCAAATTATTGGTCAGTGATGTAGTCTAATTGCCTGAACAGTTGAAAGTGCTTTAAAATAACTTTTAAAATATATAAATATAATTTTCTGACTTTTGGGTTTAAATAAGAGCTCCCTTGCATGACAAGTTTTGTTCTGGAGTGCATTTTTACTGCTGAGTTATAAACCCCTGGAGTAGTGGTTTCTAATAAAAATGCTGACAGACCCTTGATGATAGCAGCATGAATAGTACTGCTGTAATAAAGAGAAAAAGAGAATCATCAGACTTGCTTTTTTTAATTATTTTTTTTATTTATAGTAGGCTTTTGAAAGAGGATCCAATGCTGCTGATATTCATGGAGCACTGCTAAGAGTTATAAAATTGTTGACAAATATATGGTCTTTTTACTGAACACCAAAAAATGAAATATTTTCATTTGACAATTCAAGAATTGCCGATGACAAAGAAGCCAGCGAACATTAAGTCTTTAAATTATTTATTACGAACACCACATCTCACACAAAAACATAAGCAGTATTAGAAAGCATCTGAGTGGAAAACCTGGTTATTTTGTTATTCGGTGCCTGCGTTGCATGACATTTTTCATGTTTGTTATCTGTAGCACTACACGCTGTTGGTAGAAAGTATTTTTCCTGTGTTGAAAAGTCATTTATAGAGCAAGATACTAATCTTATGGAAATGAGTTGGAATGACATTCGTCAAGCTTAGGCAGATATGTCGAAGCTATTTGGATCCCATTCAGACTTGCTGGGTTAGTACTGTGCCGTATCTCCCAAGATCTGCCGTGCAGCGCAGGAGAGGCCAAAGTCGGTTCCATGGAAGGCAGCGAGGTGGTGAAGGCGGCCGTGCTGCCCTCCCACCCAGGAGGCACGCCACGCCACCGCTGCTGGGGTACGTGACAACCACCTTGTCACTCGTGTTGGCTTTCACACCGTCAGTTGTGTCTGCTGGCCGCAGGTTAAGGCAAGAAGAGAGTTTGGGACCTGGCACTGCTGAGGAGGTTGGCAGAGGGAGTCTTTCAGGAAGAGCAGCTCCGGCCCCTGCAAAGCCTGCCGTTCGCCCCGGCCCACCGGGGGAGCGGAGGGTGTCCGAGGAGAAAGGCCGGTGGGAAGCTGTCCCCTCCAAGCTGTCCCCTCCAAGCTGCATGCCCCATCTCCAGGCACTTCAGCCACTCTGGCAGGGGGTTGGAGGCAGGTAACCGCGGCTGGATGGTGTCCGTAGCAGCTGTGGTGCTCCCCTCTCTTTTTCAGGCATGGGGTGACTGCCTTTTCAGAGGGGCAGTAAAGGGGATGTGATGAAGACGGGAGAAGTGCTGTGGTCACAAACTTTCAAAGGCAAGCAATCGGCTGGGTGTGAGTGTGAGGATGTCCCAGCAGTATCTCAGGTGGCACACAGGAGCATTAGAAGGCATTCATGCAAAAGCACTTAAATCCTGGAGGGAAGCTGCTGGCTGTGTGGCTTTTTTTGTACCCTTGAAAGTCAGCTACAGGACTCGGATTTGATTCTGTGACATGTTTCTTAAAGCCCATCACAAACAGTGAATAGGCTTGCTTGGGCCTTATTGCTTGGAGAATTGACAGAAGGCAGAACAGCAGTTTAGCTGTTGGAACGACATCCTAAAGACAGGCATGGGAAACAAACCTCTTGCTTTCTCTAGAAGAGAGGTAGCTGTTTGGTGATGCTCCAACTTTATCTTGAATCCATAGCATCTTTTTGGGTGCTTATTTTTGAATGCTTCAAAATCAACCTGGGTGTAACACTTCAGTGTTTGGTTTTGTTTGGTTGGTTGGTTTTGGTTTTTTTTTTTTTTTAAAAAAAAATTACCATTTGTTATGGGTACCCAAACAACAGAAATTATATAACCAGATCTGACCTTTCTCTCTGCCTAGGCAGGTGTGTGTGTGTCTGAGCAACACAGAATCTGGCTTAATTTCCCGCATTTAAAATGAAAATTTGTTGTTTTCTATGACTACTTCTACACTTAAAGGACTTTTGGCATTATTCACTGTTTTCCTTAGGTATTTTCAGTATGCAGCAGCACTGTCCAAGGAATGCATTCAGGCAGCTGATGACCTATTGTACTGCTACAACTTCTAATTCCCAGAATCCTGCACTTGCTTGGTTTGGAGGTCCTGTTCGTTATGATAATCCCCTGGCTGTCCTAAGGCTCCCTGTCTGCTGGGTAGCAGCAGTACTACAAATAACCCTGGTAAAAAATCTTGAGCCAAGTGCTAGGCGCTTGCTGAGGTTGGCTGTATGTTGTTTTCCAGGCTGGTAGCCGAAAGGCATTGTTAGCGTTCAGAGTATACAGTTTCCTGCAAGGAAAGTAAAGAAAAGGTTTGTTAATATGCAAAATCAACCTTATTTTAATTACAACAGCTCTGGCTGCCGATGTAGTTTAAATATAATTATTTTGAATTTAAGTATTCTCTCTAGGTATACCAGGTCCATTCCTTTCTCTGCCCTATTCCATTGCATGACTTAGATCTAATATACCACAGAACTTGTGGAATGTTGATTATGAAATGAGTGAGCTGTGAGTCAGAGGTGACAGGGAGCTGGGAAGACTAAGGGCAGAGCTGAGCCTAGGTGTTGGCTGAGGGGGGCATGCATGATCTGGGCCTAAAATGCAGAGGAACAGCATATCCAAATACGCAGGAGCAGAGACTAACGGAGTTTAAACCTTTTTTTAAATTACCGACATCTGAATTTAAGGTCCACTGTTGAACTCTCTTTATCGATATATTTGATGTATTAACTCTGAGTAATTTCCTACGGAAGAGAGAAGATAAGGCTTTGAAAATCAAGGCTAAATATTTGACAAAGGTCCTGGGAACTATTTCCTTATAGTGCAAAGTGTTCCCTTTTGCAGTACCTTCAGGCCCATTATAAACTGTAGTCATTTGCGTGAGGTGTTTTTTATATTGGATTTTTTCAGGTAGCACATGCTCATTTGGCAGTTAGCAGCTCTGCTAATAACTCTGCCAATGGGTCTGGTATTAGTACTGTGTCTATAAAAGTAATATAATAATCTTGTTACCTCTTTGTCTTCTTGCCGAAATACATTTCTGTTGAAATGCCCCTGAGCTTTATTTCCTCTCTCTGGCATGATTCTTCAATGTACACATGTGGCAGCACGATGGGGAAACGGAGATGTAACATCCCTTTCTTGGCAGCTCAGAGGCAGGAATCTCATTTGATCCATCATCACCCTATAACAAAGATATAAAGCCAGTGTAAAAAGAACCGACTGAGAATGCTTGCTTAAAGAATGAAAAGGGTAAATATCGAGAAAAAGAAAAAGGTAAAAGGGAAAAAAAAAAAAAAAAGAGCAGAGAAAAGAAAAAGAAAAGGTAGGGAAAAAGAAAAAACGTAGAGAAAAAGAAGTAGCCTTGGAATATCTGAACCCACACCTGAGGGCAGGGCTGTATTTTCTATTCCCATCTCTGCAGCAGAATGTTCTGCAGATTTGATACACCAAGCGCTGGCCCACAGGAGTGTGGGGCATTCTGAATAGCATCACATGCTTGTAACAAGCTGTGTAGAAAGTTCAGTCTGAGTCTTCAGCCTTCAGTCTTTAAAGTGCTTATCCTTCTGTGCAAAAGGAGGAAGACTTGAGGGGCATCTTAGCACCCCGTTCAGGTTGCCTCCACAAGTACTGATGTCTGACATCCTGAAGTAGACAATCTGGGATAATTAGGAAACTGCTTCTCCTAAATTACATATTTGAATCCCACTGGAAGTCCTGATGCAAGAATGTTTCTCCTTCAAAAGTTCATTAGTGGTAGAACTTTGTGTTGAAACTCATACTTCATCAACTCATACCAAATTCCAGAGGGAAGTTACTCCATCTTATGCCTACATGCGAATAAATGACAAGAAAAGCTGCTTCTGAGCAATTTTTTTCTGTAAGTATGATAGGAATCTTGTCCAGCAGTGCAGAACCACCAGAAACCAGGAAGAAGCAAAGTTAAAGGCATTCTTTACTGTGTCATTATGCCTCTGCCTTGCAACGGAGCCTGCAATTGCATGAGCACACACAGTCAATTCCTAGTGCAGTAAGTTGATGCGATTTAACACGAACACTTAACCATAGCTTCAGTCCTGAAATATTGCACTTCTGATGCTCTAATTGCAACAATTACAGATGTGATAGGGTACAGAACCATCAGGTTTTCTGAGAAGGTAACATTAAATGCATATTTGGTGCACTGTACTCAGCAAATTCTTGTTTCTGGGAACACTCCTGTGTGTGCAGCTATCTTATTCTGTCGCAGGACTTGGATCTAATACACCACCAAATTTCATACCAGGCCACCCTCTGAGGCAATGATACGTGTAGTGCTTCAAGCTGAGAACACAGAAATGACCTCCAAAAAGTGAGAAACTAATTAAAACCGAAAGTAAATGCTCACCATGTGTTTGCAATTGAGTCTGCAAATGGGGAAGAGTGTTTCAGGGTGAAATTCTGGTCAGTTATGCAGAATTTGACTGTGTGAAAGCAGCAGCTGTGTAACAGAGAGGGGAATTGCCCCTTGGTGGCTCAGAGAGATAATGTGGAGGAGAATGCAGGGTAATTGGTAGGCCAGTGTCTGGTTTTGTTTCCCATAGACTTTAATCCTACAGCTCTGTACTTGTGGGAGTAGCAGAAGGAGATGGTATGTTGTGAATCAGATGTCTTGAAAACTGATTTATTTAGGCCTGCTGTGACTTGCGTGAGGATGACCTTGAACCCAACAGCCAAGTTCGGTTCCCTGAGTTGGTCCTCACTTCCCTAATTGCTCGTAAAGGGCAGGAGGGAACTATGTCCATTCCAGGCCACTGTGGTGGAGGTTGCCTGATGTCCAATGTGCAGTCCAGATCCCTTTAGTTCTAGAAGGCTCTGGGTATCCAAGGAGTATTTCCAGCAGCTTCCAGATATTCAACAGTATCTGTATTTCTAGAAGATGACATTTAGGGGAAGATGACAACTCCAGCTCTGGATTTTCTGCCATTCCGACTTCTCATAAATAGCTTATGCCAAGGTGAAAGTCATCTTATCTGGCTGCTTTCAGCCACCATGGAGGTTACAACCTGCACTCAGTGTAATAAATAGAGCATTCACTGAATTTCATCTGCCATTTTATGCCCAGTCAAGTCTGCTTCACACTGCTATTCCACAGTTGTTATCAATGATCCCTTATGTACGACCTGGAGCAACCTAGTGTCAGCACACTGTGTTGTTCACATTCTTTTCCAGAGCATTTATGAAAATTTTGAAGGACCCAGATGTCAGTATGAATCTTTTGGGGGGACTCCTACTGACCCCTCTGCTACAAGAAATGACCAGTGCCTATTCAGTTTTCTGTCTTTTGATCAATTATTTATTCGTGTGACACACTTGCTTCTGGTGATACAGCTGCTCCCTCTATTTAAAAGCTGCTTCTGGGGGGACCTTGCTGAGTGCTTTTGGGAAGTCCAAGTGTACTGAAGGAACTTGATTTCCCTTGTCTTCCTGACTTGTTCAGGGGATTTCAGTAGGCCTGTGAAGCTTGACTTCCCTTTATGAAGTTATGTTTGTTTTCTCCCCAAATGTTACATTTGTTCATATATCACAAATTGATTTCTTTACAGTAGCTTCTATTTATTTGCTTGGAGAGTCATTTGGCTTATTAGTCCATAGTTCCCCTCTTTTTTCCAGGTATCATATTGCCACTTCCAGCACCAGGGTGATTTTGATCAAGAGGCTACATATCATAGCTGAAAGCCTGAGTCACTTTATCCTCTAGTTCTTTCAGAACTCCTGCCTTAATATCCTCTTGTCCAATGATTTGGGTTTTTTTTGACTTTGTTTGCCTTTAGAACATCTTTTATTTATAATTCAGTCTCAGAGAGATCCTGAGACCCCTGAAAAAATGGTTCTGGCTGAGGAACTTCTGATGTTTGCAGCTATTCTGTCTTAAGCCTACCACAGACAGGTAAGCAGTAGTGACCCTGGTCAATACTAGCAGGGTTAATGTTGAATGCTTCTGCAGCTCCCTGGGGGGCTCAAGGGATTTAATGGAACTGACAATCATCTGAGGAAGCTGCTCCTTTCTGACCTAGATTTGGTCCATGTCCTATACATATGCTGCATTATATAAACAAACCACATACGTATCTCTCCTGTAGGTATAAGGGGGCAGCGTAAAACCTTATGTGAACAGATGCTCAGAATATACAATTCAGCCTTGGAAAGCCTCCCATTACCATAACCTATGGCAGCTGAGATCACGTTTTAATAAAACTTGGCCATAATTTTAAGTGACTCCAAGAAACCAAAATTAAATCACTTCATGGAGCAGGTAGAGACTTGATTTAGAGCTTGGGTGCTTTCATAACGGGATATTCCATTGGGGTAAAAAAGATATTGAGTCTCTTTGAATATTTCATGCATGAATAGTGTTTAAATAATTTATAAGCCTGCCCTTTATTGTTGACTTATATTTTCCCATGTTTTTGTACCTTACATTGAAGGAAGTGACATTAATCAGAAGTTTGAAGTTTAAGTCGTCATCTCTTCCTAAAGGCTCAAGGGAAATGAAAACAGACGGATTTTTTCCTAGCAGGAGAGGAATAATTCCCTGAACACTGTGACATGACAAATTACTGGATCTTGGCCATATGGGGAAGGAGAATAATTCTGGATAAGGATCACCAGTACACAAAAGAGAAGGATGCCATATTCCTGCTTTACAATTATCCAAAAAGGCAGGTATGGAGGCACAATTATTTCATGTCCATAGAAATTTGCACAGCAGAAACTGAATCCTGGAGGGTCTTTTATCAGTACCGAAGGAAGAAGCAGATATGATAAAGATTTACCTGTAGTCTAATGAAAGGGGGAGGGTGAGATATTAAACCATCACGTGAAGTAGGTGTTTTGAATTTAAGCCAGTGAAACAAGCACCTTTTAGAAGGCTGTCAGTAGGCACTCTTCTCCAGGCATGGAGCTCTTCGTGCTTCTTGTTTACTCTGTAACATGTGACAAGTCACTCCACCTGCTGAGATGAGGGTTCCCTTCATTCCCCAGCCCTCTACTATATTAGGATGACACCAGAGAACTGCATGGTTAGAGTATGAAGATATATGACCACAATTTGTGCCATGAAAACTCCTTACCAGGCGATTGCGGGGCTTCGCTCTGGTGTGCTGTGTTAGGAAGTGGTGTAGCTGTCATGGGTACAAAGAACAGCTTTGTTGGGGTGCGCGCAGTGCAGGAGGTGCTGTGTCAGCAGGGCTGGTGTTTGGAGACAAAATGCTGCTTACACTTCTCTCTGTAGAGAATAGTAGATGGGAAAAAAAAAAAACCACAACAAACCAACCCACAACCCAAACCTCTATAAAGGTGCTAAAGAGAAGTATGAGGCCCCTTCCCATATTTCATCCATAAGTACTTATATCAGCACTTCACAGGGGGAAAATAAATCACCTTGACAAGAGGTAAATAGCCCTGTACTAAAACCCCTGTTCCTGGGATTGCCAGGGGCTTTGCTGACCTATTTCAAGTCAAAAGAGTTCCTCAGTTGTTCAGAGCAATCTAGAGGAAGCAAAATTAGGATCAAATGTTGATTAAATGAATTGTCGAATTTATTGATTTGCTTTGGCCTTAGTTACAGACTTTGAAAGGCCAAAGGGCAGGCCTTGTGACCTCTGAGCAGTTCTGTTCCCCTTCTGTAAAGTGGGTGTACGAGTGCTTGTGTACGTTTAGGTCTTATCTTGTCTGAAAGCAAAAAGTTATAGTTACAGCTCAGTGAGGGCATGCCAACCCACAGGACCTCTTGGGTCAGCGTTCTGTTGTATCAGTGAAGAGATGCTGGGCAAGTATTTTTCCTCTAGTGAGAGATCACTATTAAAAAACACTAGAGCGATATGGCAGCCACATGTCTGCTGAATCCTCAAGTGCCAATTTTGTACAGGCATCCTGTGGCTCTGGAGAAGCAGGATATGGTGAGGTATTGCAATATTTCCTCCAGGAATTGATCAAGCTATTAAAAACAAAAATGAATTTCGAATCTGTGCCTGACCAAACCCACTCTAGTACAGCTATTCCTATAAGAATTCTGTGTTACAGAGTCTTGGATGATTGCATACACACAGGAGCAAACTGCTGTTTGCAACTTCTGCACAACTATTGAGATATCCAAGAGTAACCTCCTCCAGTTCCAGAGATTCACAGTCCCTTTGTGCTGGACTGTCAATCCTGCATTCTGCACACTTGAGAGACATTTCTTTACTCCATGGAGTCTGTCTCCTTTGAGCTGTTGTATAGAGCATTCCTAGGGGTTCACGGCAGTGGAGAGGGAAACATAATATCTGATTGAAGGTTGGGAGTAATGATGTTCTTACAAAAGTTAGCCCAAACTTTTTTTTCCCAGTCTATGGACAGTGAAAGTTTGATGATTACATTTTAAGCAGAATTACTTAAAAAATATAGGGCAATGTAATATCAGGCTTTTGAATTGGCTATGAAAATATCTTCAGATATCTTAAACATACTGGGTTTGCTCTTGGGAAGACCTGTATATGCTACTTGTATTTGTTTTTGATCTTCTGTATATGATCTTCCTACAAGGTGTAGGATTGATGGCTGTGACACAGATGTATTTTTGAAATGGTCCACAACTAGGTCCACCTACACAACTGTCACCATTTGACATAGACATGCACCATAACACCACACTTTTGTTGCCCATGTATATAATACATATATATATATAAAATATAATACATTATATTATACAAAATACAAGTCCCCCAAAGATATGGAAACTTACTTTTCCTGTACTGTTGGTCTTATTCTCAGTTCCTTTCAGACTGAACACTGTATTTATGGGTAAACGTGATAACAGATTGGACTGGAATTTGGTTAGATCTTCTAGGTACAGTTGAATCTAAATGCTAATGTAATCGGGGGAGCATTTGTTAAAAGTTATCTGACAGATCCAGTCCTTCAAATGAAAGGAAGGATTTAGGTTATGTCTAATCCAAGTGATCTTTGGTCTTAGATTCTCATTCTATCTACTCTTGTATCATCCTTTCATAGGACTCCACTGAGTTTCTTGTTTATGTTCAAGTTGTTTGGGATCCATGCAATTAATGGCTCTGGTTTCTTCCATATATTAAATCTCTGTAATCCCCCCCTGTAGTCAGTTTGCTGGGCCCTCATCAACCTTGTGAACAGGCAGTCCCCAAAGTGTACTGTATTGCATGTGGTTCTTTTCGTTTGACACTTGCTCTCATCAGCACTTAAACATCTGATGTGATGGTAATTAAACCCTGGATATTATCTAGCCTTTTTTGGTGGCTTAATCATACTTTGTGCTTTTTATGAAACTCGGTATTGAATGTCAACAACCATGCTGATTGCTCACAAGCTGCAAAGACAAGGGCAAGCCATTCTCACCTTTGGGCATATTCTATGTTCCCCTGTATTTGTGAAGAAATAGCATATCTTAATCTTTTGTGTGCTGAGTTTTTCTTTGGCTATCATGCTGATGTACACTGAGCAGAACAGAAAAGCTCAGGGGACTCCGTTATCTAAACATCTCAAATGAGACAATTTGAAGCTGTACAATTCTGGAGTGACAGTGCAAATTCTCCCTGGTTGCCTATGAATAGCCTTTCCTCCCAGCAGGGAATTTGATTGTATCTTGAATGGTTTTATTCATATGTTTAATAATGTTGGACAGTTTGAATACATGTACTTTGCAGTCCTGCCAACAGATCTTGTTCCTTTGCTAATTTTCATTTGGACACTAGCAGCAGAGGGCAGAAAGCAAAGATGGCAAGATTTGCCTTCCCTGCAAATCTGTTTGTGTTCTGGGGCCAGGTTCAGCCTTGCCATGAACAGATGCAATTTCCTCAGACACCTCTGAATTTGGAGGCTCGTTATATGTAATATGAAACGTGCAGGAGACAGATACAATGCCTTCCACCCTTGTTTCAGTGTTTTGTAAGACATCATCTTTCCTTTGAAAGTCATACAATTAGCCGACATAGCAAATGGCAAGTTGGTGCTGTGAACATAGGGCTTGACAGTGCAAGTAAGCAGTTAAGGGTTAGCTGCATTGCAGATGAATCAGCCTTTTCTTTTTTCACTGTGCATGACTTCTGCAGAGTGAAGTGCTTCTCTTGGGTGAGGATGAGTGAAGGGGCCTAATACTTTTATCTGTGAGGAATTCATTAATGTTTGCCTTGAGTAAGAATGACAAAATCTACCCTAGGGTTATCTAGAGCAATGAGGTAAGGAAAGTGAAAACCACCAGGAGTACCCAGAATCTCACTTTAAACAGAACACCATCAGAAACTTTTGCTGTAGTGGCACAGTTGGTAAGCTTTGAACCAAAGCACTATAAATAATGCTATGGTTTTCCCTGTGACTGCTTTCATTTAATCCTGTATCTGCAGTTCTCTTTAGGGCTTGCATTTTTTTGTCATACACACAGACACATGCACTCCATTTTCTTCTCTCCTTTCATGCAGTAATTTGCTAGTGTTTCAGTTCTTTTGCTAAATAGACCGTCTCTTGTGTCTCCTGTTCTGTCCTGGTCACTCCACTTCATCAGAGTGTAGCGTATCAGTTTTGTATAGTGTAGCTTCTTCCTTTCAAAGTTTAGAAAAACTCTGAGATTATTATTTTTTTTTTTAACTGGGGAAAGCTTTGGAAAAAAGAAAACTTCTCATTTATGTTTCCGTCTTCTTTATTTTGATAGTATCCTAAACTGCATAATTTTTAAAGAAAGGCTTTTGGCTCTGGATGTTCAAATATTTTCATTTCTTTTTAACAAAAAGTAGGAGGCAAGATCTGCACCCCCTTTGGTGTCCTTTTCCACAGACATGCCAGTCAAAGTGAGTTTAGAGGGCTCAGTCCCACCCCTGACTCTCCCCCTGAAGGGAAGGTGAAGTTCAGAGTGTACCTCAGCCCCAGCACAGCATGCGTGTTGCGTGGCTCTGCTTCCTAACCGCCTGTACCTGCACTGCTAGTATGCTACTTCAGGACATGATGTCTCCCAGTTCAGTGAGACTTCGTGTGTCTAATAAAGACAGGTTGTGTTACTCGGTTAACTGAAGCAGGGATCTTATAATTTAGGTGCTCCCAAGGTAGCTGGAGTAGCTGTTGGGCAGCGAGGGAGGCGGCAGGCAGCGTGCTTTCTGCTCCAGGGCCACCAGCTGACTCCATGGGCAGGACTGGGGCTGGCAGGACTGTCCCTGCTGTACGGGCTCACCGCTACAGCCAGTGGGCGATCCTCCCACCACATGGGTCACAGGCAATGAGCCGTCCCCAGTCCTGAGCTCAGAGACAAAGACCAGGGCTAAACTAGCAAGAATGAAGATTAACACGTGGCAAGATTTTTTGCCACTGGTCTACTCTGTGATGCTGTGTAAAATGTTTCTTCCCAGTTCCCCTTTTTTTCCTTCTCCTCCCCTGAAGAACTAGAGCAACGTGCCTCCAGTCAGTGCTCACTGACAAAAAGTGTGACAAGCCTTACTACAGCAAAATCCTGCAACCATATCTCCTAGTATCATGGTACTTACTTTGTTAGGTATTATAAATAAGACAAAAAGAAGTGGTTGTCCTGAAAAATGTAAATCCTGAGCAAATCAGTCAGCCAGACTCTCTCTCTCTATATATATATATATATGTACATCACAAATGTGGAATCAGAACACCTATCAATCTGCTAACAGCAAAAGAGGATGAAACCTCTTATATTTAATAAGAACCAATTCAGGTCCTGTTATACCTAGCTGCTGCTAGAAAAGCATTGTCCCTCCAATCCTGATTCAAATAATGTTTTCTAGCACAAGGTATCATTTCCTTGCTGAGAATGTAATTATTATTGTGGCCTCTCTTGACCCAAGAAGCTAATAAAAAAGTCTGAGGAGGGAGGTTTTCTGTCAGCTGTTCCACTTAAGATGAGAAATGGGTAAGTTAAGGGTGACTTTGATGCAGTCCTGTGTATTCAGAAAGAATTTACAAAGGCCTGCGTCCCTAAACACAGCAGGACTCAAGAAAGCTCAGTTAAAAGCTGTTGTCTTTAGCTTTTCTGGGGCCATGTTGTCAATGCTTGCTGGTGTCTGTGGCTCGCTTGCTTCTGGCTTTTCAGTGCGCAGTTTTGCTTGTCTTCTTTTTTGATCATTTCCACTGATTAATGTCTTGTCCCTTGGACTTGCAGCCCGACATCCTTGGGAACCTCTCTGTGGAGTAATTAGTTCTGTTTGCTAGGGGGACGCAACTGTTTTCTTGCTTTATATTGCCTTTTGTCCCTCTAGGCTATTGTGTGCATCGGTAGGGTTTGCAGTAACCCAGAAGAGCAGTGACTTTGCCCTGTATCGGTGCCTGAGCTGCAGAGGTGCCCCAGGACTTTGGTGGTGGGCATTTAACATGCAGGGCAGCGGGGACCTCACCCTCAAATTTTGTCTAGACATTGAGGGTAGAAAGGAGGTTGGCTAGCTTTTGGGGGAAGCTGCTTCCCTGTGTAAGTGGCAACCTAGCAGAAAGCTACAAATTCTTTTTTCTGAAAATGTAAAAGGTGCAGAGCTGGCAGTTCTGAGTTAAGGCTTTTCCTCCAACACTGGCACGTACCTCCCTCCAAGTAAAGGAATCACGATGTCCAAATTGTGAGCCTGGTCATGGGGAACGGTCTGTGGCTGGTGGGAGAAGGAGTTTCTGGTTGTGTGGTATTGGGCTTGAACTGGCCATGGGCCACCTCAGGAAGTGGTGGAAACGGGATTGGCTTTGGAAGGAGACTAGTTAGTGACCCTGAGTGTTGAAGCATAAGTCAATTTGTGACAAGTGTTTGTTCACTTACGTTTCAGTCTGAGTCCCCCAGCTTTTCTTCTGAAGCATTAGGCGTCTTAACGATAAGAGTAGTTCTTGATACAGAATGTTTCTGAAGATCATGTCCTGAATATCTGTACCTGATATACTCAAATGGATATGAATGCCTATCACACACTTCAGCAAGTGAAGTTCATGACACCTAGTAGCAACAGATACAAGAATGTTGCTGTGGGCCTGATATTTACATCAGAGATCAGCTCAAACCCACCCTGTAGTCTCTGTGTCTTCACCCTGCACATGAAGAACATCTTTTTTCATTGTCATTTCATATTCCTAGCACAGAAGTGCACTTGTGCAAGGTCAGAAGTGGACTTGTGCAAGGTCTGGAGTGCCAATAATTCTTCAGGAAAGCTGTCAGTGACCATCTTTCACAGAAGTTGGGTGTGAAATTAAGAGCACCCTTTGAAACTTCTCGTAAGCACCCACCATGATAAAAAGGGCTCCTGTATTGCCCTTGACTGCCACAGGCAGCAGTGTCATATCCTATTGCCGTGCTCACAAGCAGCACCATGTGTCCGAACAAGTATGAGATTACTGATGGAAGGACCAAGCAGGCTAGTATCTCCTCCAGCCGTGTGGCAGTGCCTGGGACGTGACACACAACAGGCGTACCAGGGTGCTGCATGATCACAGACCACACAATCCAGATCTGATTTGAGGGTACCACAAATTGAGTCAGTGGAGTTAAGCATTCAAGCTTTTTATCCTAATAATTCACAGCTCTGAGCACGACTGATGCTTCTGGATGCTCCTTTGCATTTCCATATATTGACTCCAGTTAAATAACCCTGTGACTGAAGATAAAAAGAAACCTGTGTATGTGGCACTAAAGCCTTATACTCCTCTCATTTCTGTTCAGTCTCAGGCATGTTGCTGAGCACAGGATACATCCCAGCTCTGGGATAAAAAAAGAATTGTTTTCTTTTGCTAATGGAATAAGATATTTTAGTGTACAGTACAGGTTAGGATTTGGTGCCTGTTTCCTGTTTGAAGCTAAACAAGGTCAGTTCAGCTAAATTATACTGTGAGCCAGCTCCTGAAAAGTTAAGGAAATCAGAAAATCTGCAGATTCTATTACTGTGAACTGCTCTAGATGCTTTTAGAATACAAAATCAGCAAGAACAAAAAAAAAGTATTTTGGGGAATAGTTATGCTGGTTCAGTGCAAAATCATAAACAGACAAGAACAAGCAAAGATTATTCAGATAATGTCTCAACTGAGAATAGCTAATCAGGCCAATTAGCCGTTATGATGTAGCTGCCTTATGACTAATTTGAGCAGTCTATGGTGGGTGATGATTATCTTATGACACTTGTGTGAGCAGAGCAAGGAAAGACATGGGCTGCAGATCTGTAGAGGAGAAAAGTCTCACAGGGAAACTTGACTACAGCACAAAACATTCCAAATCAGGATGGCAGCATAGATGTTTCTGGATCTCATTTACACAAAGGCCTGAGGTCGGAGGGCTATGGTCTAGGGAGGTGTTTGAGGAGCGTTTGGAGGTCATGGAGGAGGTGTTGGAGGCTGCTTGCAGGGTAGGGCCTTTCGGAAGAGGAGGAGGAGATGGGGGGTGGGAACCCAGTGACGTCCCCGGTGACTCTGTGGGCAATTTCTTACCTTCCCTAGTAGAAGCAGTGGAGCAGTGGCTGTATCAGCTACCTCTGATTTAACTGGGGTTTGAGACACTGAAGGGTGTAAATAGCATCCTACAGTCAAATCCCTATAAATAAAGCCCGGGTTGTCATTAAGCACTGATCTAGGTTTGAATGGGGCTGGAGCATGAACCTATTTCATTTAATTTGCTGAGTTACAGCTCTTGGAGATTAATTTGAGTTTCAGAAAGGTTGCTAATGAGTTTTGGGTGGAGAAATTCCTTCCCTGAAAGGATTGCTGGTGCCGGGAGAACAGCAGAGACCATGAGGTCTAAATGCACTGGAAAGTGGGAGGAAGCAGGAGAAAACACAAACCCCTGAAATCAAAGGTGTGAAAGGAAGCGTTTCAGTGAGAGAGGTTGGAGAGGCACGGAGAGGAAGCCTCATCTTTCAAAGGGGCTTGCTCGTACTGAGTGGGACGTTGGTGCGTTGTTCCTGGCTGCATGTTGTGTGTTTTTCCGGACTTCCCATTCAGTGGTGCCTAACTGCAGTTTGGGAAATCTCCTCCAATCTTCTTTCCCTTTTCTACAAGACTCGCGTTTTCTTCATAGACATTGTAGGCTGCGATTTAAGGGATTGACAGTAGGAGGATGAGACTAGTTATAATGGACATAATTAAGGAAAAGATGATCACATAAAAGTTTAAGAGGAGAATGTTATGAAAGACAGATGAAAGCTGTGAGGCGTTTCCCATAGTTCATGCTTATTTCTGTGTTTAATGCATTGCTGCTTTATGAATGACAGAGACGAGCAAAGTCTCACTGCCCTTAACTTGGAAAGAGGAGTTAATAAGCAGGACATATGGCTCAGTGCACGTGCATCTAATTAAGAAAGGTGGCTGTGATGTATGTTTTGGGCAGAGAAAGGGAAATATTGGAAGCAATATACTGCATAGGGAATGGGCAGTTACATCAATGAACAGTTAGTGAATCCTATTGAGGAAACAGTGAGAAAGCTTTAACCAAAGACTTTAGTTAGAAGTTAGAAGATTGACTTTATCATTCAGTGTATTGGAATGATGAACGACACAGCTAGGGAATACTGAACTGTCACTCCTATCATGACCAGAAGGTAGCTGCCATACTGGTCTGGATTATTGAGTGTTGTTGTCTAGGAACATTTGGAGAGGAAATGTGGTTTCTTCTGGAAATGCAGTAAAGCAAAGCTTTTGTAGTTAGAGGGATTTCTAGAGACAAAGGTCTGAAAATGATGTGAACATCCTTGGAAAGAAAATGCAGGTGACAGCCTGCAAAGTGAGAATGCCACTTCAGTTTCTTCCTGTTTCTTCTCTTAGTGCATAATTTTGTATATGAATAGCTTGAAGCTGTTGTTTGAGATAGCCTGAGTAGCCTTTGTGATTAGCAGAGGAAAGGAATCATTCATATTTAAGCCTGGATGCTACTTGGTGTCCTTTCAGCTTCCACCTTTATCTGTTAATTGTTCAAATTGCCTAATTGCTGCATTTTCATTGATGTAATTTGACTTTCTCTTACTATAAAGAATTTTAAAATTAGCATTAACAGATCATTTAAAGATTGTTTTTATGTTCATATCTTATTAGTGCTTTAAAATTATTTCAGAGCTAAAAACCTTTTTAAAAACCTATCTGCAAGTTCCATTTGAAACATTTAAGATAAGTTACAATCTATTAATTAGAAAAGAGAAAGAAATTATGAGGTTGGTTAACACTTGCTGTGCTGGATGGTGTCTGTGCTCTTGCCTAGCACCTCTGTGCACTCTTTACCTTTTTATGGCACTTGTGTTGGCGTGTAACATTTGGCTGGAGGGGTGGCTCTGTGTATCCCCCGGGACAAGAAATGTTACTGCCAGTGGCTGCTGCATCGAGTCTTTGGCCAGAAATAGTTTATTTCTGTGTCAGTTGTTCACCACGTCGGCCTGGGAAGTGGCAATAGGTTAAGCTGACCATGAATATTTCCATGAACTATTTGCATATATTTGTATTGCTGTTTCACTGGCATGTGCACCTTTGGCGTTACTGCTAATGTTTTACTGGCAAGTGCAGAAGGAAAACAGGAACAGGTGAGAGAACAGAGGCATACAAAGTACGATTACATCATCTTATTCATGAAAACATAAAAATTTAGATCTGTTGTCCATGGAACTGCTTATATACCCAAAGAGTCTGTTCTTCTGTCCCTCTTTTGGTCTATAACATTTTGCTCACTGCTTCAGACCTTGTAGACCTGCAAGAGCCATTCAACTAAAACGTTCCCCTGTGATTGCTTGTCTCCTGAGAAATGCCAAGAACCCCGGCGTCTCACCAAAGACAGTGAGCCCCATGTGTGAATCTGGGGCGAGAGCAGCAGTCAATACAGGTCTTTCTGAAAAGAGTTGATCCCCTCACTCTGTGCCCTTCACACATGCAGATTTAATCTTCTCCCCACCACTGAGACAAACTAAAGGCTTTGCAACATCTGAAATGAAAAAGAATGTGAGAATGTTCTGCAGAGGAGCTAAGCTAAATCATTTATCATGTGGCAGTCTCCATCTTAGGTAAGTTTTGGAAGTACAGTTGTCTTCAAAGTCAGCGTTATTCAGTTGTATTCCTGTCACATTGAAAAACTTACAAAGGGAGTGTACCAGCCCAGAAAGGAGGGAGAACTTGGGATGCCTTTGACCATCGGTGAGTTCTTTTATTGTCTGTTCTTCTGGAGACTGGGCTCCTCAGGAGGGGTCTCTGAATGATCCTTGTAGCAAGGGGGCTAAGGGATTTCAGGGGTGTAACACCTCTGGTCAAGTTTAAGGTATGTTTTGCCTGAACGCCATGGAAGAACAAAGGAGGCTTTGGGGGTTTCTTAAAGGCAAGTGCAAAAAGCTTTGTGCATGCATGAAGGGGGTTGGAATACTTGCATAAGAGAGATCTGAATGGAAGCAAATTAAAGAGCAAGCCAGTACTTAACCTGAGGGAGATGCATCTGTATGCTGCTCACAGGGCACCGAGGTGGGCTAGGCTGGCGTAAGCAAACCCCCACGCAGCTCAGCAGTGTAGTGTTTGAATAATAGAAACAGAAAAGCAGACACCCAGGTTGAGCGCTGGGATTTCAGAGTTTCTGAAGGGTTGACCTGAAGGTCAGATTCTGTTTGCTCTGTGCCAAAGAGCCCTACAAGGATGGAAGGTTGTTCTGAGTCGCTGGAATTGCTCTGGTTCTGTGCAGGCACCACGGGGTTGTGCTGGTGGTGCTCATCCTTGGGCAGTCTGTCCCCGGGGCCTCAGGGTAAAGGAACTAAAGCAAACCGAGCTTTTGCCCCTAAAGCAACCAGAACCTCTGGCAATGCTCTAAGCTCCTGGCTTTGCTGAACACCCCCGGTGTTAGCCGCCTCTGCCGTGCCATGCCATGCCATGCCATGCCGTGCCGTGCCGCCCCACTGGCAGGATCAGGGCAGCCTGAGGGCCGTTAGTCGCAGCCAACCCACAGATGCTTTTTCATTTGGGATCTGCCTCAGAGAGATGGGTCTCTGGGAATGTCTCCTCCTGACTTTGTGCCCATGTGACTTTCTCATACACACGCTGTTCTGTACCTAGAAAGCACAAACAACTGAACAGTATGGGTTTTGGTTCTTTTGGGGCACAAACTTATGACATGAACTTGCAGAAGCGTTTTCCTACGTAGATTTCAGGTAAATTACTGTTTTCTGTTGCAGCACTCTCCAAACTAGCCAGCTGCAACAAGGTCTTTTACCATCTCATACCAACATACTCTTCAAGCCAGTCCCTCTGCTGCCTTCTCCTTGTCTCTCCTCATCCTGGGCGCACATTCTCTCTTTTCTCTCTGGTTCTTCCTCCTGTCTCTTCCTTGGCTGCCCAGTCTCTTAACTTAACCAGCCGCACCTGCACCTTGTCGACATTGGCCAACCCAACACCCCTGAAACCAGCCCACAGCTGTATGTTATCAATGCTAATTAACCCAGCTTCATTCCTCTACAGTTTTCTATAAATTAATATTTTTTCTATGTGGGCTTAAATTGTTTTTCTTGTGGATTATGAATCTTGTGAATTGTTTCTCATTATGCTTTTAGGAGAATAAATAGATAAAACAGAAATAAGAATGGTTTGTGCCAAGACTTGATAGATTTCTTCTTGTTTCTGGGAACAAGTAGGCAGCTGGTTGATGGTTTTTTTCCTTTTTTTTTTTCAGTGCTGCTGAGAGGTAGGCTGGCACATACTGCAGAGCTGAAATTTAGTTTGTGTGTGTGGAGCTTAAATAAAAATACTGTAATTAAAAATTATGACCTACCTGTAAAGCTGGAAAACTGAAACTGAGCCATATATTATTACTGAGGTATGGTACTTCAGTGAAGTTCTTTCCCTGCACTAGTTTTTTAGTAGTGAGACTCCAGGCAGTCCAGGGGAATCTCATGAGCCTTGCTGCTACCTTCTAGAGATTGCTAACGAACTGAACCGTGTGCCTCTTGACGTGCTGGTGGGCTGGTTACAGAGGACCATGCGGTTCATATTGCTGTCTCCCCAGCTGTTATAAAATGTGTTAGAAATGCAACCTTTTAAAAGTACTGAGATGTTTGCAGGAAGTTCTCTCTTTGCTCTGGAAATGCAGTCTCACTCACAGCACAAACCGCTTTGTGCCTGCCAGTTGATGAACCCGCTTTTGGGAATGCCTCACCGGCACGATCCCCGCTGGAAATTTCTTCACTGGGTATGTCCAAAATCACTTTCAGAAATCCTGTCCGAAGGCTTTTCTCTTAGTGGTTTGTCTGCGCACTGCCTGTGGTTACTCCAGGGGGACGATAGGATGGAAATTCATCTTACTGAGATTGGAGAGCGGGTAGATCCCTTGACCAGGTGTAGAAGGGACCAGGGACCTTTCTGTAAGTGTATGAGCTGCGCTATACAAAAGTACAACGTTGTTGTCTTCAGTTTGGAGATGCAGAGCTTAGGTCCAAAAGTTTCTCTGGAGTGTCACGGAATTTAGGAATGTAACATCAAACAAAAGTTTGCTCTTTAATATTACTTGGCAAGTTTTTTGGCAAGTGGTGTAGATCAGCAGAACTCCTCTGAATCAGCTGAAACACTGATTTGTTTTAGCTTTTTAGCAAATTTTCAGCATAGTAGCTGGAACGGAGCCGACTAATAAGTAACTTCAGCAGAAGGGGCCTGAAACCTTCCAAATGATCACAGGGACAGGCAGAGCAGCAGTTGATCTGATGAGGTGATTAAGAATCAAGCATCCATGACAAATAGCCCTTCAGAGGAAGTCAGATTCTGTGGGAGCAACTTGAGCTGACCCTGAGGTAGGCCAATTAGGCTGAAACGACATGAATTGCCCAGCACACTTACATATATTTTAGTTTCTTGCCCTTCTGATCATAATTAAGTGCCTCTACCAGATCAAAAGCTGTTTTAACTCATTTGGAAATAAAATTACTGTGCCTACTGTGCTGTGTAAAGTTTAGGAAAACCTTAATGAAACAAATTCTGTCAAGGGAGGCTGCGTTACTGTCCCAAGGTACTTATTTTAAGTCAAGTGGGTATGGATTTGTAACTTAAATTTGTTGCATGTGTTGTGTGGAATCTCTTTGTGGGTAACCGATGATTCAAACAGCACCGAATATTAAGGTGCTGGGAGTTTGGGTTTTCTCATCTGACACCTCTCTCCTTATACAGATCCCTGCCACCAGGGCTCATCTCAACAACCTTTTATTTGCACTGAAGTTCTAAAGCATTAAACCTTGCTTCATTTGAGTGTACCCACGCATTCTGGGTTTGTCGGTGTAGTTACAGATCTGGCAGAACTCTGCATTCAGAGTGCTGTAAAACTGCTCACAAGCTTTAGTTCTGCACAATGCTTTTTGTCTTGCTCGTACAGATGCTCTGGTTTTAGGCTC
The DNA here is from genome assembly GCF_017639655.2 of Falco naumanni. NCBI lineage: Eukaryota > Metazoa > Chordata > Aves > Falconiformes > Falconidae > Falco > Falco naumanni. The sequence goes on from NC_054066.1 coordinate 4,879,052, forward strand.
TCAATTCTAGTCAACATGAAAACTCAAATGCAAACTGACTATCTTAAAAAGCAAAAGCCTTTTTTTTTTCTGTAATAGATATAAAATCATATGAAATCAAAACTAGATATTACTTCCCTCAGTCAAAATTTAGTATGAAGCATGTGATTTTTTTATATTTCAGACCAAATTTAAAGTTTTGTTCTGATTCATTGAAAGCTTTGTGGATTTCAGTGAGACCTGTATTCTAGGATTTGGTGGGTTTGTATATTGTCTCAGCTCTTCTCTCTCTACTGTTTATGTTTAGACATTACTCTTGAAATCAAGGGCAGGATTATAAAAGGTCAATATATTGAATGAAGCTTTTGATTTATGAAAATCCAGGGAGGGATAGCTGTATTTGTAGCTGTCATGTTTTCTTTAAACAAAAATAGCAGCCTGTTTTAATGAAAACTGGGTAAGATAAAGACCTTGCAGAATAAGTTAAAATTGAACTTAGTGCTGTGACTGTATTGCTTTAAAATTTGTGAAAGTCAATACCAGGAAAATGGATTCTTGAGTTAAAGCAGTAGTAAGTGCTTCCAGCTCCAGAATCGTAACTCTGCTTTTTAGAGTGGAACAACTTACAAAGCATGGATCTGGACTGAGATCTTGAATTTAAATCTCTGGCATTTTTGTCCACCGCCCTACCCACCTTGAGTCATGTCTAAAAACTTTGTGTTTATTTTCTTGTGTTCACTCATGCTCAATGCATATACTGCATCACCATTGAAAGGCTGGGGTGACCTTCTGCTGTCATTGCTCTTCTCTCGTTCACTTTTCACTAAATATGTTTTTTTCCAAAAGGTACTTTGTTGTTCAGTACTACATTTAAACCTTGCTAACACTGACTGCTTGCTTCACTGTCATATTTTGCAGTACGCAGTGAATGCTCTTGATTAATTCTGAAGTATGTTCACCGGTTAAAGGCTTGCATTTAAATGACACAAGGAAATCTTGTCCTGGCTGTGACTAACAATTGTGGACAGCTCTCAAACAGGACATGTTTAACAAGTGGTCCTTGCTGTTCCTGGTAAGGACATACACTGTTGATGACACGGTGGAGACAAAAGATCAGTTCTGAACATTAAAAACCTTGTTTGCATTTGTGGGAACACAGGGTGTTTTCCCCAGCCGGACTGTGATTGCACTAGACTGAGAGAATGAGGAGCTTTTGTTGTCAGCCAGCTCTGCTCAGAGTGAATTTGTTTGCTGTGGTTCATCTTTGTGCAGTACCCTACAACTGCAGGCAGGACCCCAACACATGCAGATTTTGTGCAGATATCTTTGTGGGTTTCTGGAGCTAATTAGGTTTGGGTTTTTTTTCGTGCCTTCAGGCAGCACAAGAAATAATGCATGGAAGTAATCTCTGAAGAAGACTGTCAAAATGAATGTTTACAAGGGAGTAAGTATCAACAGCCTTTCGCCTAGTGCTGATACTAGGAGTACTCGTATCTCCACCCAGCAGTGGGCTGAGTACTGAGCAGGGTGCTGCTTTGCTTATAAAGTGGAGCTAAACTCTTCACCCTTTGGACAAGGAAAGGAAATGTTCCCTGACCCTTTTCTGTCTCAAAAATAAGATTTTAAGTTTAGAAATAGTCTTTTGATCATAACTCATCCTTCATCCCTATTCTTTTCTGTAGCCCTTCTTCATTCTTCATACACGTTCACAAAGAAATAGGCAAGTATAGTCACCAAGACCTCTGGGAGACTACAGTAGACTATAAGGAGAATGGAAACAAAGTTTATCTTGCACCAAGGGAAATTCCTTTCTGGCTTTAGAGATACAACCTCTTGCTAATTTGCAGATGTGCTATATATTTTTCACTCTATTGTGCTTAGAAAGTGAGTCCAGACAGATAAAAAGAGGTGACAGATGAAAAATGAAATGAGGTTATATAGGTCAAAGAGGTGGCAGGTGGTGTGTGGTTGTGCTCACATTGAATTGTTGTCATCTTCTCTCAAACACTCTTCCTTTCCCACATTGTATCATTATATTGTTACAGGAAGAACGTTGTTTTCCTGTTTAAAACCTCAGGTAGGTTCAGGAAAAGGGAGTGACAAGGCTTTTTCGGAGAAGTCCAGTAACCGGAATTACTGAGTACATTTCATAGACTCTGAACATCACAGATCTTTTTTCTTAAGGTGCAACCTGAGTATCACAAGAGAGGTTATGGATCTTAGAGCTGCAGTTTTTCCCTCTGTTCTGGGAACTGCCAGATAGCCAATGCGATCCTGTGTAGACATTGCCCTCTTACTCCGATGAGCTGGCACAGTGCCACACTGGCTTGGATATTTTAGCAACAGGGAGGCCCAACATAGCTACCCACTGATTATAGGAAAGTTAGAAATACACATCCTAGTTGAATGCTATACTCTCTGCAGCAGCTGGATGATGAAAATCTAACTCATTCCCCCTTGACTGTGCTACTCAAGTGATTGCTTGAAATACATACAAAATACATCAGTGTCTGGTTTTATGGCGCCAGATTTTCAGTGTAGATTTTTTCTTTTGATGGCTTATGAAAAAGGTCTGCATGCCCTGGCACCCCACTGTTTTCATTGTATCCCACTGCCTCGCTGGTGTGACATACCGTTGCTGCAGTTACCTGCAAGTGGAATTTGCCTTAGCTTAAGCAGGAGCCGTTCTGTTGGCTTTGCAAGAGTTGCGTTTCTGTATGCGACAGCAGTACTCAGCTGTGTAGCACAACACTTTCATGAACATTACACAATGCAGATGTCTTGTGACACACTGGGGAGTGACAAATAAATGAAAAGCTAAGCTGAGCTTTAGAAATTACCATCAATTAATTTGCTTTTGTGGTAATTATTTCGTTAAAATTATGTATCATCTGTTATAATATGCTTTTTTGTTACTCTTTAGATAAAAAACAAGTCCAAAAGGTGAATGCCTTAACTTCATGGCCAAAAATCTTTTTTGTCCACTTGTCATAGACTCTTCCCTCTTTTTCAGCCCTTGGATTCTGTCTGTGGTGGGCAGCTGCCTTTGTTTTGTTCCCCTTCCGCGTCATCCTTTCCCTACTGGTTGTACAACCTGGGGGCAACACACTTGGGAGGGGATGGGAGAAACAAGGAAAGCACTGGGGTGAGTTGAAAAGGTGATATTCAGTGAGGTAGTTCATAAAAAGAGGTAACAGGTTTCTGGAAGAAGAGAACTGAGATGATTAAACTTTAGAAAATAGAAAGATAGTATTTGAAACTCATAAATCAACAGTGACATTAAATCCTTTGTGTATTCGTCTTATATAAAACTCCACAGATTCAGAAGCAGAAGATTGAGCATTTGACAGTATCTCACAGATTTCTGTCAGTCACATTACCTGTTCTCAAGAGCAGAAAGTTGTTGCAAACTCTGATGGCGCTGTAGATTATCCAAGAAATGAGTGTCAGGCCTAAAACTCACTTGCATCACTTCTTTCTTCTGTCTGCCCTTGCCCTGAGAAATGTATTGTTGTAGGTTGGATGTTCATGTTTAATTTCTGCTCAGAGAGGCTTTGGAAACCTGGTAGAACTAGTGCATTTTGGTTCTAGGAGGTGGAGGCATCTTGAAGTGCTTGGTGCAGATGGCTTCAGTTGCAGCTCTGGCAGAGAGGGGAGGTGGAATTAACATTAAACCATTTTAAATTGTGTCACTTGACTAACTACAATTATAGTGAAATGCTTTCTAAAGTATCTGATTATATCTTACAGTCAGAAGTTCTGAGTAAAATGGATAAACATACATTAAGAAGGAAAACAAGAGCAAGTGTTAAGTGCAGAAAACAAGAGAGGTTGCTAAGTATAATTATTAAAGCTTGCATGAGGTGTTAGTGTTTTGTTGATTCTTTGGTGTTACATATTTAGAAAAGGAGGCTGAACTGTCACCTTTGTAACCGAATCACTTATCAACTGAATGCATTAAGTATGAAACAGATTGCTTATATTGAATTTACATGGTTAATCTGTCTACCACATTCTGAGTTTTTCCCTACTCAGTCAGTGGAAGATTAGAACCTTTTTTTTCATAATTGCTTTGTTAAACCACTTCACTGAAATTAGCATTTAAATAAGGGCAAATTGAGCACTGAACTGAATTTCCATGAAAATGTGATAAAACCCAAGCCTATACAATGTATATAAACAGAGAAAGCTGCAGCATATGTATGCTTTGTGTTGAGCATCAACAGCAAAAGTGCAGGGAGATGTGGAGCAGAACCCACTGGGGCCACTCTCAGCTGCCTCTGCCCTTCAGCCAAATGGACAACAGACTCATTCTCCTCCCAAAACGGAGAGGTTCGGAAGCAGTGGAGCGAGGTTTTTCAAAATCGCCACCGTGGTGAAGCACCTCTTCTCATGGAAAGTCTGCATGCAAACTGCAAACTCTGTGCAAACACTCGGAGGTTTTGCTCAGAGGAAATAGTAGCCCTGGATCTGGGTGTTGCATTCCACCACTTGTGAACAGCTATTTTAGATTGACCTATATTCCATCTCATTTAGCTGTCTCGCTAGGATTTCAGTAAAGAGCTAAACTTGTTTTTACTGTTACTGTGCAGTCTGCAGCTTTTTTTTTTTTTTTTTTAATAATTTTGTCTAGTTAATGTTTTGCCACTGGCTCACTTATATATCATCTATAGAGATGCAGTTGCTGAACATCTGTCCTTTCAGCTTTCTGAATCTGCTGCCCTATGCATTTATGCAAGGAAGCAGCAGTATGATCCTTCATAGAGATGAGGAACATGGGACAGCTGTGTGGGGTCACACCACGGGGCGGTGTAGCACAGTGCTTTGTCTAGCAGTGGCTTCCTACAGCAGGAAAGAGCCAGGGTTTGTCTGCACATGGAGCCGGGCTACAAGGAAATGTAGCTCTTTCCAGTGACCTTCAGTTTAAGGACCTTGACTTAGAGATGGCATTGAACTCTTGACTATTCCCCAATGAATCTGTTTTCTGTTAATCTATTTGGTAATCTCAGTGTTGACCCATATATGCTCTTGGCCTCCAAACATCCTGTGGCAATTAACTCCACCGTGTAATGATGTGTTATGTGAAAAAAACATGACTCAGGGGAAGGAGCGTCAAAAGTTGAGATGCATAAAAAGCCTGAGTAACACAGGTATCGGCTGAATGAAACCTTTGTAGTTCTGGTTGGTATTTGACTCCAGATTTGATAATGATTCTGCTCTCAGTGTGATTTTTATGCTAGTCTTGCATTGTCATTTTTAGGTGAGATCAAAATTAGGCCAAAATACTTCTAAGGGTAGGCAACATCTGATGTTTCTGATTAAAAAAATAAATCACCTCTTAATGAGATGGTTTCTTGTAAAATTTAAGGAACATCTGAAATCTATGAAAATAACTGAGCTTGTATTCTTTCCCTTTCATATAGGTACCCATGTGTTTAATTAGAAATAATGTTGAAGTCTTGGAGTGCTGCAGTTGTGATAAGAGTTGATGTATCAGGCTTTGATACAGTTAGTTTGAAGAAATTCAATTAATAATTAAGGTGTTTGCTGATATCAGTCACGAAGCACATTCAGAGGCAATTACTGCATTCTACATATCTGATTTAGACAAAAACACTTGTATGTCTCTGCCTTAATCCCTTGTTCCACAGACAAAGGATGCGGGGCGCCTGACCGGAGAGGGAGGGCTGGGAGAGGCAAGCAATGCCAGCCAAACCTTAAGCCAATTTAAACAGGGTACCTGGTCACCCTGTTGGCATTGCTGTTTCATACAAGAACTGTGTATTTCTGCAAGGTTATTTGAGTCTTCCCTCCCCCCCCCGTGAATGAAGCACAGTAAGAAGCTTTAGACTGTCTGTAGATTTCATTCTTTTGAAAGTGAAGGTCTTTTAAAACGGGCTGGAGCTGTCTCAGCGGGTGTAAAACAGTGGAGCACCACTGGAGTCAGCGGGGCCGTGCCACTTTATTTTATCGGGATCTAACACCTTCAGTTTTGTTAATTTATTCAGTTTTGCACTGTGTCATACATTTAGATTTTTATCCATGGTGAAGGCTTTCAACACTCTTTCTGGGTCTGAGAACGAGCATTTTGTAAATGCTGCCTTGCTGCTGTGTCTCTTCTCCAGCCCCCCCCCCCCAAACACACACACATATTTTTTGCCTTTTCTCATCCATCAACTGCCTTCCCTTCTCCTTGTCCCCACTCCCAAATCTCAAACCCAGGCCATGCTTCCTTTGTTCAAACTGAAAACATGAGCTGAGGTAGTAACAAGATCCATCTGTGACAGTTCATCAGCTGAGTCAGGGTTAGAGTTCTGCTGGTGCAAGGGCTGGAGTTGCTGCTCCTGTTAGGAACACTTGCCCAGGTAGGGGGGGCAGATGTTCCTCTCTCTGCTGTGTTCACTGTTTCTGTCCCACACTTACCAGACAAGATTTTTCCTGTGATACAGCAGTGTGTGAAACAAAGCTGGATATTTGGGACAGATTTCGTATTGCAGGCACATGGCAATGATCCACCCCCACAAGGGGTACCCACGGGCCTCAGGTGGGATGGGAAGTACAGGCAAAGTTAATGCCAACATGAGCGCCCCAGTAGCTGCATTTCCTAAAGTGTATGTTACATTTATGTCCTGCTACTATAAAAATACTGAGTTGCATATCAATGTAACTGCTGGCTAATGAGTCTCTTGACCTCCTGCTGTCATGCTAATGCGACTGCTCACTTGGAACCTTCATGAGCCAATAAATTACTCCATTTCTTAATACCCTTTTACAGATTGCTGCTATCTCTGTAACGGAGACTACCTATCTCATTAATTTGTAATTGTGCTGAAATATTGGAGCCTTAAAAGTGGCATGTGAACTAAAATACAAATACAGTAGATGTACCGCTGCCAAAAGGCTATATAAAGTCAGTTAAGCTATATGATACTGTAGATTAAGAAATTATTTTATGCTTTGGACTCTGGTATTACTTGGCTCCTTCCTTATATATAAGTTGGAATGATGTAAGGCTAAGTGTAATGAAGATGTGGTATTATGTATGTCAGATATATAAATGCACACACAACATAAAAAAATCTGCAGTATAGGAAGTGTCTCATGGCAATAAATGGAAGAAATGCTGTTTTCTAGAGTTTGATATATATGAATATCATCCCAGGTGAACTTTTCTCAACAGTTCTTGGGCTTTAGTAAAATGTGGCTTATGAAACAAAAGTGTGCAAAGACCCTCACCAGCATAGGTAGCATTTGACAGCTTTTGAGTTGGATTAAGTATTTATGGACATCCATAGGGACCTCATGGAAAGGACCTGAACTTGTCATGCTGTATTGCTTTAGGAAATTCTTTTGCAAGAGTGCTCTGTGAACCCATGGGATTTATTTTATGAGTAAAACATGTAATTTTGGGAATGCGATGAATAACAGGGTGAATCATATAGGCAAGGAAGATCAGTTTTCATTGTGGGTTTGGGACTGACACAATTTTGTTGTACCAGGCTCTAATAGGTAATACATCTTTGTTCAGTGCACATTTTTAGGTAGCACTTTTCGAAGGCAGTGAATGCTGCTTTTTACACGGGGAGGAATGCAGAGGGAGGGAGGCAAAGGGGCTCCCCTAAGCCAGTGTGGGAGACCAGCTGCAGAGCAGAATCATGGCCAGGGTCTCCAGAGCCCTTGTACTGTCTAGTTCGCATGGATTCTGGTGTGTTTTAAAATTGGTTGGTTATGTTGGTTTTTTTGTGGGTTTTCTATTTGGGGTGGGGGTGGGTAGTTTCTTGGGCTTTTTTTTTAGCAATAAACCCTTTATCCAACAACAAACATTTTGTGAACTATTTAGTAGTTTACCATTGCATTAAAAAAAAACAATATTGGAGTTGTATGACAAATGATCACTTAGTGTTTTGGTTCCATTTTTGTCACTGAGATTTGATGCGGGGGCAGAAGGGAATGGAATATTTTATACTTTTTTCACTGGCATTAAACTGCTTGTGTGTCTATATATAATTTAGAGTTTTAATTTTATCAGTGCATAAGTTTGGTTGTTGGGAGAGCCAAAGCATGAACAAACAGAAGAAATGAAGAGGGATGATCTACCTATGTCTGAACATTTTTTGTTTGGTTCCCCTTTCAAGGGTTAGGAATAATCTTCTTCCATATCTTGCATACTTTGTTTAACATAGATAAATTTATCAGCTTCTTCACAATGTTTTTAACAAGTCTGAAAACATTCTAAGACAACACTTGAAAATCTTCTAAGGTATTTTACCTTTTGTCTAATTTCAGTCTGTATTTTTAATGAAAAGTAAGTTTTATACTGGTGAGAGAAAATATCCTATTGCTTTTTCTGCATTGCTCTTGAATTGTAAAGCCCCCAAAGTGAAGGATAAAAGGAATGCACGGAGTTAATGATAGGAAAGTGTGCAGTGCCATCTATAGTGGGGCCCAGTGTCACCATGCGCTGAGCTTTCAAAGGGAAAAAAAAAAATTCCTATTCCAGTTCCTGTCTGACAAAGACTTGAGGCAAAGTCTCCCACTGACAGGAAAGAAAACTGGGATGGACCTTGTGGTGGGTTGACCTTGGCTGGACGCCAGGTGCCCACCAAGCTGCTCTGTCACTCCCCTCCTCAGCAGAACAGGGGAGGGAGGAAAACAAGATGAAAAAAAACCCAACCTGTGGGTCAAGATACAGGTAGTTTAGTGAAGAATAGCAAAATTCACGTGCGTGGAAGCAAAGGAAACCAAAAGGTGTTATTCTCTACTTCCCATCGGCAGGTGATGTTCGGCCGCTTCCCGGGAAGCAGGGCTGCAGTACGGGTAGCGGCTGCTCTGGATGACAAATGTCATAAATAACGAACGCCCCCTCGTGCGCCTCCTTTCTCTTCGGTTTTACATCTGAGCAGACGTCAAATGGTACAGAATATCCCTCTGGTCACTTTGGCCCAGCTGTCCCGGCAGTGTCCCCCCACCCCCAGACCCTGCCCACCCCCAGCCTGCTGGTGGGGGGGGGGGTTGCAGAGGCAGCCCTGATGCTGTGCCAGCGCTCTCGGCAGCACCCAGCCGCTGGTGTGTCACCACCGCTGCGCCGGCTACCGGCACACGCACAGCACCCTGAGGGCCGCGGTGGGGCTCGGCCAGACCCAGTGCAGACCCTTAGGCCCATCAGATGTGGCTGCAGTCACATAATCTCAGGCATGAGAGAAAACCAGTTTAATGACACATCTAATTTTCTCTACATTTCAAAATATATTTCTTTTTAATTCTGTTAGTACTGATTAAAGGCAATCTAACAGGCAAATATCCTTCTATAGCAAATGGCTAATTAAATGTTGTTATGAATTTATGCTCAGATGATGGTACATATCACTGTGTGTCAGTTCTGAGTTCTGTTTGAAATTACAGTAAATCATCGTGGTATTTACTACTGGATAGAAAATGAAATTTATTGTCCCAGCATTACTTTTAGGAGAGTAAAAATGAATCCCAGATACAACATTCTCCATAGCTTACAGTTATTTTGCCCCACTAACTGATTATTATTAAATATCTGGACATGTTTGTATTATTCCATTGAATTGCCAGTTTTCCTCCCTCCTGGGATAAATCCACTTACACTGGTGTTTAATTGGTCACAGCACTGCGTCTTTCATATAGGAGATAGGGAGCTGGCTAGCACTGAAATTGCTGATGGCTGGCCTTGCTACAATGGGAAAGGATGCTGAGTGCTCAGTAGCTTGTTTGGTTTTGTTGGGTTTTTTCCCCACAGTAGCTTTTATACCTTCCTGTGAGTCCTCTTGCTTGATGTCTGTGGGGGCACGGTTGAGGGTCTGAGGAATAACAGGAAGGAAAGTGCTCCTGAAATATCTTTGATGCTGCTAGTTGAAACCTTGAGTGAGTTTGGTGAGTTGGTTTAAATACTAGTAGCCCAAATGGGCTACTTTAGTTATATAGATTTCAGCTGTCCCCCTGACTTGGAATTGTAACAGGAATATCTTCCTCTTAAAACAAAACAAAACCACTTCTGATTTATAGCATCTGCACTAAGTGCTCAAGAGCAGCTTTTGAATATTCAAACCAGCAATAATTTGTTGCTTTGAATTTCAGTTTTACCTTCCTTCGCATGGAAACTAGTGAATGTCTGGAAATGAGATATTGCAGAGAGTCTGGCCTATGCAAATTCATTTTAATGTATTGTGGCGTTAATGAATTTTGATAGATGATATTCTGTTATTTAAAGCAAGTCTGTTACACGGCTGTTAAATGGTACATGGGTGTGGAGAGGGACAGGACTGCTGAAGGATAGGGGCAGATTTCATTCCCAAGCAAATTATTTTATACCAGCTGACTCTCCTGTTGAGCTGATATAAATGAGCTGGATCAAATCACACATGTTTCATATGGTTAAACTGAAAATTGCTTCTGTACACCCCTCCCCCCAAATCTGCAAACTTCCTCTTGAGTATTCATTTAATTTCATATACTACAATCTGGATGGGAACAGGGGGAGGAGAGGAGAAGGTTACCTCTTTATCTGAGTGTAATTCTTAAGATCTACCAAGTTCATACAAACCAGTTGGATGGCAAGCACTAATCGATAATTTTGTCTCCACTGATGGTTTGTAACAGTACAGTCCCGTGGCTGCAAGCTGGCAGCTGCCTTTCATCTCATCGAGTGCTCTGCCTTCATGAAATTGTTAACAGCATCCCTGTCTTAGACAGTTGTATCTACACAAGTTTATTGAACTTCAGTCAAATTCAATGAAGACACACTTGTGTCGCTGCTTGACCTCAGTTGTGTTGTCCACCAGGCTAAGTAAAATCTCTGGGCTACTAGTCTTTTATTTCTGTACATGGATTGAATAAAGGAAGAAGTATTTCTTGTTGGTCTGGAGATCAGCTGACGTCTGATTTAAAGGTTGTCAGTTTGATTTCAGGCTAGTGATAATGCTTTTAATGTAAGATCTTGCTCTGCACGGTTACTTTTTTGTTGAACTATGGTCAAATATTTGCCTGAAACTGAAAAATTACGTTTTTTTCCAGCTTCCCTCTCAGTGGTGCAGAAGTCATTAACGACAGAGGCCCTGATTTAATGAAGTATTTTGATTCTAGTGGAACTTCAATGTATGACAAAACGCATTGCTGAATTAGGGCCTCCAGTCTCAGTTTCACAAAAGGTAAGGTGCTAAAGGAACCAGCTCAATGGAGAAGACGGACCTGTCTTACTGAATTTTCTTCACTGAAACAAGTGTATTTCTGGCACTTCTGCAAAATAAATGATACTGCTTCTTAAAATATATTGCTTCTTAAATGATAAAGACTTCTTTACAAAGAGGTTGATGGCATTGAACAACATGTGTTGGAGAAGCAATTAATCTCTTTTTGAGTACCGTGGGTACATAAGGTTCCCTGTGCTTCTTGAAATCTGGCCATTTGTTCAAGTGACTGTTGTCAGTTGTGTAGAAAGAAGCACATTTAGTTACCAGTGTTAAAAGGCATTAGCGTACAGTTAGGGTAGAGTGTTCTCTCTTTGAAACATTTTTGAAGAAACTTATATAAAAAGCAAAAGATTAAATTTTAAGCAGAGGTTTATTTTAGTATTTGGGCATTTTAGTAGAATTAGGCAGCTTTTCAAGCCATTTTTAAAAGCAGTGGTGAAACAATGATAAAAGCAGTGGTGAGCAGGTGAAACAATAATAATCTGTATCCATAGAATTGGAATAAATACAGAGTAAAAGAAAATGCTAGTGATATTGCTGATTATTGACTTTGCCAACTGCATTCTTTGAGCACCAGATATTCTTTTCAGGTGCTCTGATTTCACCCCTCTTCACCCAAGAGGGGAAGTCCAGTCTTGCTATTCCTCTGTGCACAGAACTGAGGAGCAGTCTCCCATAAGTGATCCTACTGAAGCTCCACTATGAATGAATACTCAAGTAGAATAAGGAATGTAGAAAAAGCTTCCAGGCTGTTCATAAGTTTCATGTTCTTCTGAAAGGCAAGCAATACATTGAGAGCAGCTTTGTCCTCTTTCTGCCTTCACATGGTACATGGGGATTTCACACAACAGCAACCAAGCAAGTGCAGGACTCTGACGCTGATTTTCTCTGCTGCTTCTGTGAACGCTCCTAGTATTCCTCAAAGATTCCTAGTAAAATAACAATAAAAAATATACTTGTTCCCTGATTTCTGCCACAGCCCAAACTGTTTTCAGAGCCAGTGGCAGGGGATACCTTTTAACCAAAAATATTTAGCACTTTGATGTGTTCTGCACACTAAAAGGCTTAGGAGAGGCAATGCTGCCTGCCTGCCTCCTCCTCTGTGCGAGGCAGTGAAATACCCTGTTGTGTGCTCTGCAGGGACCATGGGGTTAATACCTGTATTTTATTGAGCAAGAGGAAAATTCCAGGCTTCCAGCTTCTGTGGGTACAGCTACGAATCTGTGCAGCTAACGCTCAGTGACGCTCTCTGAACTCAGCCATTAGGTGACTGCAGTAAAACAAAGCTGTTCAGAAATGTAAAATAAGCAACATGCGCCCCTCAGGACAGGCTGGAGGAGCAGAAGCACACTGGAAGTGTAAACTAGAGGGAGAGGTTAGTTTTTACTGCCAGTGAAATGCCACAGTGTGTGAGCTTTAACTGCAAGAATTGCTGAGAAATTAAGATTAAAAGCAGCAAGCTTTGGGCTGAAGCAAGATAAGGGCAGGAATCTGTATGCAGAGGAGAGCCTAATTCAGGGCTCTGTTGGGAAAAAGGGGTGGAGGGCAGGGAGGAGGGGGAGACCTCGCTGACGAACAGCAATTTAGCTCTGCTACATATGCTCTGAGGAAAAGGACGAGCAGTGTGAAAGATGCCACAGCTCTAGAGGCCTGGTGTGTTGTAACACCACATGTCCCTGAAATGCAAGAGGAAGGGAACTTATGAAAAAAATTAATTACCACAGCACTTTTTTGTTAGAGATGCACAATATGGAAATGCATAATACTCTATTGGAGACTGTAGTTAGAGGATTTTTTCTAACTTGTTTGCCAAAGGGACTGGGTAAAGATTAACAGAATGACCTGCCTCTGTTACTCCTCTCTAGGCTTCTCCAACTACACCAAAGTTGCTTTTCCCAATTATGGACAAATTTCAATTTTGATTTTGCATAACACTTGCATGCGCTTTCTCTAAATGGTTATGTTTAAATATTTCTGGTTTAAGGGAGATTGAGTCTGAGCTTAAAGAAATTAATTAAATTTTTGCCCTAGTAGCTATTTCTATTCATCTAGGAAGAGCTTGACTATTTCTTCCTGTTACAGTGGGGAAGCACACCCTTGTTTACATCTCTGCCTCTTGTCGAAGTAATTTAGAACAAGTAGCTAAAATGATAATTTTTCTTAAAAGTATCAATAAGCATGACAAAAATACAGGGGTGGCCAATGTAGAAGAGAGAGAAGAAGGGTAGTCGTGCAGGGAGGAAAGCAAGAAGCTGCCAAGGCTTTTAAGAGCTGTGGCCCAGCCTGAATAGTGTATTTCTTTGGAAAATGAATGAGATGTTTAACACTGGTATATAGCACTCAGGAGATATTGTAAAGAAGAATCTTTTGGGGGATCTTGGAAATAGTGTACCCTGGGGTTGCCTTATCTGTGGGGGCTGAACACTTGGTTCTGTCATTGGGGTGTTACAACTGAAGCTTTCAAAGGGCACAAGGAAGGCCCTTTCATTTCCTGCACCAAGGGGATCCTAGAGGGAATGATCTGTTGAAAAGATGTAAACTATAAACGTGCAATCATGAACATTTATTTAAATTTTTTTTAAACACTGCAATGGTAAGGATGGATGAGGCACCACAGCACTACAAAAAAATTGTTCTGCTGTACAAAAATGACAACAAGATGTATGGTGAGACTGAAACATTATTTTCCTGGATTCTAGAAGAATGTCTAAATATCGTAGAAAATGAATCATAGAGTATTTTACAAATCATGCAGATAAATTTTTAAGTGAAATCCTTTCCTAAGTGAAGAATTTCATTGTTGATCAAGTAAGCTTTACGGACATGATATTTTAATTTTCAGAAAATCTCTCCATGGAACATTCTTATCTCAGTATATCTTTGTGCCCTTAGATGAGGTTTAACTTCGTTTTATCCTTGATACCAATTAATGAGTCATTCACTGTAGTGCAGTGGCTCACTAAAAATCGGTAGCTGTGCAAGCACAGCTCACAGGACAATCTGTTACCTTGAAAGCAGGATAATAACACCCTCGATAATAGATGATAACACCTTTGCAGCACCTGTCTATGCAATATGCAGTTTTTTAGATGTAACTGAATAGCAGTACTTAAATTTTTACACCTCTGTTAAGGAAAAAAAGAAGTCCAAATGGGATGAGATGAAAAATAACGAGGTTTTAGTCCAAAGGACAAAATCCTTATGCTCATACAATAGGTCTGTAAATTATTGTCTTGCTGTGGGTTTTCATAAAAATGGTGTTTTCTGATCTGCTGTAGATTTTAATTGCTCTGAAAACAAATGTGTTCTGCCAGCTTGTAGACAGAGTATTTCATCAAAGTGCAACCAAGCCCTATAGCACAGTGTATAGATAGTCATTACCTTTTGAGGCTCAGAGCCACCTGTGACCACCTGCTTTCTCTCAGCAATATGCCACAGTGCCTCAGGCTGCTAATTTTGTTTTCAAAATAATCTGCTATTTCTGTTTTGTTAGGCTCTTCTCCTAATTTTGTTAACACAGTCAGTGCAATTAAGGGGAAGAAACAGAGTATGATTTATTAATAATGGCAGATGCATAGAGGTCTATAAACAGGATCGATGGCATATTTAACTGATGCAAATCTCAGTAGTTAAATTCCTCCCTGCCAAATACCTCTGACTTTCTTTTATCCCTTCTGTCACGGTTTAACCCCAGTTGGCAACCAAGCACCTTGCTGCCACTTGCTTACTCCTCCTCACCCAGAGGGATGGGGAGGAGAATTGGAAAGGAATGTAAAACTCAAGGGTTAAGGTAAGAACAGTTTAATAGGTAAAGCAAAAGCTGCGCACACAAGCAAAGCAAAACAAGGAATTCGTTCCCCACTGCCCATGGGCAGGCAGGTGTTCGGCCATCCCCAGGGCAGCAGGGCTCAATCACGCGTAATGGGTACTTGGGAAGACAAATGCCATAATACTGGATGTGCCTCCCCTCCTTCTTCTTCCCCCAGCTTATATACTCATCATGACTTCATATGGCATGGAATATCCCTTTGGCCAGTTTGGGTCACCTGTCCTGGCTGTGTCCCCTCCCAATTTCCCGTCCCCCTCCAGCCCTCTCGCTGGCAGGGCCCAAGGAACCAAAAAGTCCTTGACTTAGTATAAACATTACCCAGCAACAACTAAAATGATCAGTGTGCTGTCAGCATTGTTCTCACACCAAATCCAAGACACAGCACTGCACCAGCTACTAAGAAGAGAATTAACTCCTATCCCAGCTGAAACCAGGACATCGTCTTAATACATTAGCAAAACTTTTTTCATGAACTGGTAACTCTGGGAAGAGCAGTTATCCTACGAGGTAGTGAATTTCTTGCCTGGGTAGCAGTCCCACCACAAAAATACGTATCATGAGACTGAGCACCACAAGTATGTTGTGGGACTCACCCTCAGAGTTACACACAAATGTGACCTTTTGTCTGCCTGTGCAGGAGAGGGAAGCTTTCTCTTCCATAGGCTGGTATATCCCGAATATTGTTCACCTACTGCAAGATGAAGGCTCCTGTGGACTGTTGGTGCTCCTTCAGCACTAAATGTTCTGGCTGCAGAAATGTGTTTTAAGTATTAAATTAGCTGCAGCTAATGACAGATGATTCTCATGAGTTTAGCAGAGCATTTTGAAATCCAAATTTTATTTTCAGTCCCAACAGGGAAGCTTAAGGTGCTGGAGTTATGGCCAGCCAACTAGTTAGGTTTGAAGAAATCTTTCAAATAGACAAAATTAACTTTCAAACCACAGAAAAGTGCTATGTACCTTTATTCTTGCTTTAACAGATGGAAAGGACACTGCAGCTTTTGTAGACGACTGTGCTGCTGGGGAGATGAGACTGGTGCCCCGAAGATGCTGCCTGTTGCTTATGCCTGCACGAAGCCCCACTGCAGGCGAGTCCTTGTTTTCTCAGGCAGAGCCAGGAAGGATGCCTAAACTCATCGAGGCGGAGAGCTTGTTCTTGCAAGAATACTGCCTTGCATCATCCAGATTCTGCGTTTTGCCAGAATTTCCTCCATAAGTGAATGTTATTGTGCCTGGATCTCATACTGGTGGGAGCTCAGCTGCTAGGATCCAGCCCTGTTGACTGTTCACGCCTGGACACAACCTGGCCTGGAGGCCCTGCCTGGCATCTCCTCCTCTGACATCCTTCCGTTCAGCATGTTAGACTGGTGGGCCCAGGAATGCTGTGATCCACCAGCCTCTACTCCCTCCACCAGCTTCCTCGCTGCGTTTGGGTTCTTCCTTTTTCTCTTTCTCATGGACTGACTACAGACATGAACTGTCAGGGCTGTGACTGTGCCACCAGGCCTTGGCTGCCCTGGCCAGCCTCACCAGGGCCTGTACATGGACCCCAGCTCGGTGTGATAGGGGGAGAGGACACCTTGCCGGGCACAGAGGTGGCTGCCCTGGCTGGGGGGGATCTCCAGGCCTTGATCACCCTGAGCAGCCTCACCTGGGGCCTTTGTGAGGGACCTCGCCAAGCACAGAGGTGGCTGCCCTGGCTGGGGGGGATCTCCAGGCCTTGATCACCCTGAGCAGCCTCACCTGGGGCCTTTGTGAGGGACCTTGCCAAGCACAGAGGTGGCTGCCCTGGCCAGGGGGCACCGCCAGGCCTTAATTGCCCCAGGTGGCCTCACCTGGGGCCTGCTCCCACCCAGTGCCTCAGGTGCAGGTGCCGCCTGCCCCAGCTGCGGGGTTCCCAGTTCCCCCTGCCCGGCTGTTAGGCTGTGCTGTAGCTGCCTCTGACTCTTTGTGCTCCTGACTGGGTGGATACTAGAGCTGGTTCATTGCTCGCCATGTGCAGGGCTGTTGATGGACGCTTGGACGCTTGGCTGAGGCTCTGAGGGACACTGCCCTGCCGGTGGGGTCTCTGCCTGCACTAGAGTCACCCCAGGCTGCTGAGACACCATCCCTGAGGATGCAGCTGGCCATCCCTGGACGTTAATGAAGTGTTTGCTAGTAGCGACTGCACGGTCTGCTAAACCAAGAGAGGAGGAGGCTTCGCTCTTCCTGACCGGGAGCAAGGCTTGCGTAGCTGGTAAGTAAACTGCTTTGTTTATAGTACACGTGCATCTCTTCTGTCCCAGGACAGAGCTGTCTGAGACAGCAGGGCGAGAGGTGCTGTGGCACAGGTGCCACCAGGCAGGGTCTGCCACGGGTTTGCTCCTCATTGCCCGCCTGCAAAGCGCCTGACCGCGGGGGCTGGCAGACCCTCTTCAGCAGGCGACAGGCACGCTGCGCCCCCTCAGCATCTGCTGGTGCTTGTGTTCTTGTGGTTTGTGCCTCCTGCCATCTTTCAGTACAGGGTGTGTGGTTTCCTTCAGAAGCTGTGTAGTTGTTAATCTTTAGCAGGTTTGCCCCCAGTCATTAGGAGAGGCTGTTTATTCTTGGTGAAACCCTGCTGCATTTATTGTTACTATCTGTGTTTCACAGAAGTGTGAAACACTCATGAAAAGAAAAGGGGCTATTGAGTGATGAGTGTGTCCTTTTCCTTTGCTTTATTTTCTTTTCTCCCTACGCCTACCATCTTCATCTTTAGAAAATTGCCTACTTATCTCCCAAACATAGTTGCATGCTTTGCTTAATGTCCCTCTTCAGGAACTTATTCTATATGGAAATTACCCTGTACAGGAAATAATTTACCTTTAACTGTCATCCTTTGCAATTCTCTTATTTTTAGATTGTTTGCTTGTGGGCTTTTTTTTGCCAGCTCTTAGAACAATGAGGCTGGAGACTGCGGGTATCCTATAGCTTTGACAAACTGAGTGTCAGTCTATTTGTGCTCCAAACCATCTGCTACTTGGGATGGCTAATCCTGGCCAGTGTTATTTCCAGCTGTGGAGCTGCTACAGCCTCAGGTTCTGCTGGGGAAATCAAGGGCATGAGGACAAACCCCAGCAGGGAGTTAAATTAATGTGAAATACAACAGTACCCATTTGAAGATGCTACCAAAATGGTCAGCCTGCTGCGAAGTGTTGGTTGGAGTGGCTCAGACTGGAGTTCGGGTATTTGTGACCATAATTATCCTTTTCCCGTGGGATATCGATTTATTTTTTTTTATGCTGATCTGAAAAATAGGTTGATTTATAATGTTAAAATTCAAAGGCATTGGAGGAGGCTAAAATTCTTTATTTTAGCTTGTATTTTCAAAGCATTCCTATTATGAAGACCAGGCCCTCAGGTAGCTGCCTATTAAGGGATTATATGTCTTTTCTTATGAAGCTTTTATTGGAGACAGACCCTCCATAAATAGCAGTCCTGAGTGAGCTATGGTTGCCATGGCTGAGATGGAGAGATGGGGGCTGAAGCCTCTGTAGTCAGCATGAAAGCCTGGGTTTCTGTGTGTCACGTTCTCAAATACATAACCAGAGGTATTCAGAGCTTGTGTACTGCGAGCTCACCCTCTTACTTGCTTTCTGATACCTTATATGTGTCCCCATGCCTGTAGAAAATCAGGTGAGCAGTCCTAGGACATTTAGTACCTATCACAGAATAAACCCATGCCTTCTCAGAGATATTGCCCTGCTTTGAATGAAATGCGGTAGAAAGCTCAGTCAAGCAGATAGAGATTCGGGAAGGGAGTGTAATAGTAAAAACTTAACGTAATCTTGCACTGTATCGGATATGTACACAATGAATAGTTAAGGAGCAGCTATTCATAATTTTGTTACACTCTTTATGATATTCTCTTCCCTAAACCTACTGTCAGCTACTGCTTTGATGATAAGACTGCAGCTTATGGGCTCTGTAATACTAGAAACAGCAACATACGACTGCTTTCTAAGTAGGAATGGTTTTCCTAATACCCCTTGAGTTGACGTTTCATCATTTCTATGAGTTAAAGCAAAAAAAGCTCAATTTTGGATTCCCAGTTTGATTTTTCTCAGCCCTTCTTTAACTAGGAAGGGAAACAGAGTAACTCAGTAAACTTCCAGGTGAGAGTGTTGAAGAGCTGTGTAAATCAGGTCCAAGAATCTGGATTTGGGCATCTTTTCCAAAATGTTTGAGATCATTTTCTCTTCTGAGCATATCAGAAATGTGAGGTGGCATGTTTTTTTTTTCAAAGCTGATTCAAAGCTAATTCAAAGCAATAAAATCACAAAGTAGTGTGGGCCTGGATTGGGAGGCTAATTATTAGGGACCAGGAGCTCAGTAGCATGTAGATACAGCCTCGGTGGTTGGGCCAGGTATTGAGATGGAGGGAGGCAAAGATGTTTCTTGGCAATATGTCTGAGTGGCAAAGAAATAAACTGGCAGATTGATCTCTTGGGTTAGAGTTACCTGACATTTCATGTGACAATGCTCTTTTTACAAACCTGTATTGGATGTTAGTGTGCTCCCATAGGGCTAGGGAGGAGGAGAGGAGATGCAGCAATTTCTCTAGGTGCTAAATGAAAGAAAAATTGTCTTGGCAGACTCGCTCTGTGGTTGGCAAAGGCTGCATGCCTCTTCTCCAGGCACGCAGGCAGGGATGCAGGTACTGCTCCCTTTTTCTTTAGAGCTATGCCAAATAGGGCATGTTTGGGTTTGATTTCCAAAATATGAGGAGGCCTGAAAAAAACCTTGGTGAAACAATGGGATGTCTTCAGTCAGAGAAGGACAATAAATGTAACTTGCGTCCACAGTAGCTCACGTGTGGGTAGGGATTCTGTGAGGCAAGCAGAGCCTTGTTATTCATGTTGGCCAATAAGTACAGAAGAACTGATGATTTTAGTCAAGAAAATATAGGTTAAATCTCTAGATCAAACTTTGAATGTGTTTTGTCAGGCTGTTCCAACAACAAGGCAGTAATGTACTGCACTGTGCAACTAGAAGGTGACTGTTGCTGTTATGTTTTGATATTAGAACGGTTGATAGTGCCGAGTGCAATTGTTAAAGCATCTACCTACACTCTGCCATCACTTAAAGTCAGCAAAGATGTGCACGGAAGCACAGCACTGGTGGAAAGACAGAAAATCTGGCAGTCTGTTTATTTAATATACAGATAATTTTTTATCCAGCTAAGATACAGGTGATGGGTGTAATTCCTTGTGTTTCTTGCTGTTGCACTGTAGAAAGCTGAGGGTTGGGGGAGTTATGAGTGGGAGGGTTAAGATTTGAAAGTGCCAGAAGGAAGGGCTATCAGATGGCAGGTGTTGATGACCTCTACATTAGCAGGTTATCAAGATCTTGGCACATCCACCTGCAGCTTTTCAGGACACCTTGATCAGAAAAAACAAGGGGCAGCCTCAATGAGGAACAATCCACACCCAGGCAAGAGCAGAAAACACTCTTTAAGACACCCAGGGAAGGAAATCAAGGATAGCAAGTTCTAATGATACAGAAAGGTGAGACAGGATGGAGAGAAATAAAGGTCAGAATCACTGTCAGCTCCTAAAGGTATGGAAGGCATATCCAAACCCAGCACATAGGCTTTGGGGGACAGAGGATACGGGACGAGGACTTGATGGCCTGGTCCTTTGCGTTGTCTCCAGGCCACGTGGGTAAACACATCTTGGTTCCTGGGTGCTGGCTGCCCCACTGGGATGCGTGAATCTTAGTGCCTGTGAGAAAGTGACTAAAGGGGGATTTGATTTAAAACACATTATAAATTATAAATCAGTTATTTTAAAATAAAATAAGCTCCTGCACTGAGCTGTGCTACAATATTACAATATTCTTTCCACAGGAAAAGCTTGTTAAGGAAAGGACTTTTCTCAGATTAGGAGGATGGTGCTAATATTCCTTTGTCTTGTCTGGCTGTTTTGTAGTGTTTGAACATATAAACAGTCTGAACAGTGTGATAATGAACTCTACCTAGCATGGGGGAGTAACTGGCTGACACCATTATACATTAAGGACGTTGAAGAGGGCCAGTAATAGGCAGAAGATACAACCATATTCACTAGGCATAATATAAATAAATTACTTGATGAGTATATATTTTAATGAGTTTGTATTTGGTCCTTCTTTAAGCCTGGAAACAAGGCTGCAGCAAGGCAGTTTTGGATACTTCTTGTATTTTTGTGAGGGTGCTGTGCCAAGGGCACTGTCAAAGTTCATGAGCAGAGCTAGCTTGGCTGTTTGCTATGAACAAGTGGGAAAGGTAAAGAAGCCGGTCTTTCCCCCCCCACCCCCCCTCCCCCCCCCACCCCCCCCTCCCCCCCCCTTCCTAATGAATCATGGTCAGGTAAATAACTGCCACCAATACAATGAAAGAATATTGTCCACTGGTGGCAGTCGTTGGTGTCCTACTCAAACTCAAACACTGTGAATGTGAGGCTTTATCGTAATAGAAAGTCAAAATCAGCTGCAGCAATCAAATTATCTGTAGGTAATCTCTGCTCTTGGGTCTCTGCATATATGGATTATGAAAGGGAAAGGTTAAAATAAATGGAAGATTTGTCAATCTCTGTGCTTTTTTGTCAGTAGTTGGCTTGTGTGCTTTCTTAATGTAGTGACATAGTATTTCTTAGACATTTTTAAGCAAAATGCAAGGAAGTATTGATAACAGCATTTTGATCTTGTTGCTGCTGTTTGTACGAAATGAAAGAGCGGCCCTGGGGTCTTGTCTGTCACTTCTGGCTTCTATCCAGTGTCTCTTTGTTTTCTCTTTTTTTTTTTTCCTCTTCTCCCTGCCCCACCCCCAAATGTTTTGGATGTTTTAGAAGCTGGGTGATGCCGCAGCAGGGTAGCTAGAGGCTGTAATTTGAATTCATTCACCCCCATGACAAGCTGAAATACCTAAATAAAAAGCATAGTTGCCTTTGGGGTAGGAAGAAGTTTGAGGAAGAGGATGATCACCAAAAATTTGAATTGCTGCTTGAAGAAGCCTGTCTTTGTTTTGGCTGCTTAGGAAGTTCAGAAAATTATGGTTGAAATTGGATGTCTTCCCTGGGTGGGATGAATCTCATTATTCTTGCCTTTATGAGGGCAGAGGACCTGTTTGTCATTTGCCTTGAAAGATCCTGAACTTTGTACAGTCTCATTGAAAATAATGAAAGTCGATACTTCTTATGGGCACTAAACCATTAGGAACAAAACTGTGCAAAATGTTGAATATACATTTTCAATCTCCTGTTTCTGGATCATGCTCAGTTTTCACTAGCATTTTTCAGCATACCTCCTCAGTAAGAATTTTCAGGGGTTTTTTTGTTTGTTTTTTTTTTTTTTAAATCTTTATCCCACAGTGTTCAAAAAAATGCCTCCTCTGTGATGAAAATTAAGTTCTTCCTTCTGTCTAGGCTGGGCTTTCATAAACATGACTGAGCTGTTTTAGATCAAAACTTTCAGCAAAAATACTTGCCTTTGGGAAGGCCAACCTCAGAAACTTTCTGTATGGTATAAAGTCTGGGAATATGCATGAATGGAACTTGGTGTTCACAGGGAAAACACTCATGAAAGAGTAACTCAGCCTACATGGGGATATGCTGCTTTAATAGTTTTTGTTTGAAAAAGGTGTTAAGTCCTTAACTTAAATGTACTTGACTTCTAAAGGAGTTACAGGCGTATTGCTCCTGAAAAGCTCTGCCTCCTAGGTGGAAAGGACCAGGGCTTGGAGCTTTGGGGTCCCTGCTGCACAGGCTGCCTGGAGGGGAAGGACCTTGGGGCACCTCCTCTGTAGCCACAGCCTGGGAAGCTGGCAGGGCCAGCACAGGGGCAGGGCTGGCCTGCTCAGCATGCTGCCCATCCTGGCCCTCTTGCAGCGCATCAAGTCCTGGCTGGAGCCTTTGGGGCTGCCATGCTGTGCTCTTGCACTGAGGGCCCCAGTATGGGAATACTGGCTATTCTCACACTTTCTCATCTATCGATCTTTCGGTGTCCAGCCAGGATCCCCAGACCTGGCATACCAGGGCTTACTTTCTGCAAAATTATCAGAAGACACTGATAGAAACTTCTGTGTCTTTTTCTCTTGTATGAATAAGTTATCAGCATTTCCCACAGTAAAGACTTTCAAGCCAGTCTGCTTCCCCCTGGTCACTGCTGTCCCTCTCGGCCATGAGCAGGCACGGTGCTGCTGGGCTCTTGGTGGCACAGGCTCCCCAGGGAAGCTGAACCCTGGGCTTTGGACCCTGCGAGCTGCAAGCCCTCTGAGGGTGTGCAGTAGTGTTCTGCTGAAGGCAAAGTTGTTACCTTGATGTCTGCCCCAGGTGAGGATTTAATCTTTTGTACCTAACACTTGGGTAAGCTTTCTGGTGCATGTGGTCAAGTAAATTAGTGGGACGGGAAAGCAAACTGGATTGAGGTGCAGTTGTTTTCTTGGGGGTTTTGTTTCCTTTTTTTAATCTTGCCCATTACTTTTTCCTATTCCTATTTGAGGCATTTAAAACAGTACTAGTTTAACAGCCTCATGTGAAGGGATTATAATTTAGGGAGCAGATCAGACTGCTGAAGCTCCTTCTATCAGTTATTATTTAGGAGCAACATCTCAGCTCTAGACTACAGTGCAGACACAAGCAGACATGGTTCAGTTGGCAACTTGGCATCATTAGCTATAAAGTATAACACTGGGCTTTGTGTGACAGTTTTAATCAACTTCTCCCTCAAGGTCACCCTTGGCTTCTGAGTTATGGGAGTCCCAAAACCTGTTGTGATTTATTTTGATGAAGGTAAGTCAGTCCATGTTTTCTGGCAGTTTGGCTGTCCTGTGATCTGTAACTACATTGTTTCTAGTACTAAAAATACGCTCCGGACAAATATGTGTGGATGGACAGCTCAAATAATAGCAATCCATCTTAGCAAATGACATTAGTTCTTTTATTGCTTCTTTCAGCTGACTTGTCCCTTCATAATAGGAGAGGCTCATTACTCCCATAGGAGGTTCAGAAAAAAAACCATTTTTGTCAGAAAAACCCTTAGGTTTCTGGTTCAACACTTAGATGGTTTGGGAAGTGACAAAGGGATTTGTAAAGATTCTTGGGCAGCTTGAGTCAGAGTGAGGAGGGAGAGTTGGGTGCCCGACAGTACTCCAGCTGCTCAGCCTAATGGCTAAAAAATTAAAACCCATTTATATCTGCTCTTCTCCCTTGTGATCCCATTTCCAGATGCACATGCGGCAGGGATCAGGAGGATGCCTTGCCAGGTCAGTCTGTCTGCCTTAGGAATAGTATAGGGCTTCTATCAAAAGGATTAGCAAGTGGCTGCTCTTAAAATAAGTCTGGATACTGTGGTGAAAATATATGGTGTGTTATATATAGGTTATAACTGTGGTATAAGGATGAAACTCAGGTTTATCCTGCTGCAGTGTTGATATAGTTGAATATCATCAGCGTTGTGCCTGTATGGGTACCCAGCATGCTTAACGAGCCGTTCCCTGGGTGGTCCAGGAGCTCTGGAGTAACCTCTGCAGAGACGATGTGTCCGCCTGCCTGAGGACGGGGTGGTTAAACTGAACTCCCAGCCCGCCTGGCAGCAAAGCAACAGGCGGGAGCCCTGCAGACAGGACTTTTGGACAGTCCCAGAGACTCTCCCAGGTAGCTCCTGCTGGGCGCAGACTAACTGGTAGATGCTGCTTGTATGGTGGGATGTGCTGGTTAAATTCCTGGGCAGAGAAGCCAGGAGCTCCTGGGGGTTCTCCCTGTTGGCAGCTGCTGTAGACAAAGGTGTTGACCAAATGTATGGAGGTAACTTTAAAGAATCAGGCAAAACTGCTCAGTAGGAGTAGTCTTATAGAGCAGTCTTTGTTCATAATTAAGATAGTTAAGAGATGGTTTGTACATAATTAAAGTAATGGATAGATATGGATCATACCTATGCTGGACTAGTCACATAAATATGCTAGTGAGATGTAGGGATTCTCCAGAACAGTTCAGGGAGTCTTATCCAGCTGAAGGTATTTTTGTAAGGACACTTGCAGTGAACTAGCTGGACAGCAACCAACCACCCTGTCCAAGGGGTTTGATTCTATAAAAAAGAATTACCCAATGCAGACAAGACTATTAAGTTACTTTTTTTTAGCAAGTGCTCTTGTCTGTGCCTGTGCAACAGCATCCCCATTCAGCACAAGTGGGACGCTGCCTTTGAGTTGCTGCTAGTATCTACCCTTTAGTGACTGTTCCTCGACGAACTGGGAGAAAATCTTGTGATGTTCGTGAAAGACGTTAGTAATTCTGAAAAGTGATAAGCATCAAGTTTTCCAAGCCCAAGGTCCGTGTTGGCTGGTACAGCTTTCTGGCAGTGATTATTTTCAAGCCAGTAG
This sequence comes from Falco naumanni, assembly GCF_017639655.2. Classification (NCBI taxonomy): domain Eukaryota; kingdom Metazoa; phylum Chordata; class Aves; order Falconiformes; family Falconidae; genus Falco; species Falco naumanni. The sequence continues at coordinate 4,904,451 of NC_054066.1, forward strand.
TAGAGTGGGCGCTAGCTGAGGGGACAGGAACCTGCAAGAGGCAGGATGCCTGACAAAGATGCGAGTGCTGCTATGGCTACATCTGCCTGTACATCTAAAAAAGACACAAGTCCTTCAAAGCTACCAAGGTAACTAGGTCATTGCTAAGTACAAAATCTAGATTACGGCTTAAAAAAAGAGTTTGAATATAGGTTTTCTGCCCTGCTATTCCTTAGAAAGAGCCCTTCGCGGAAACCTTGCCTTTATTTATAAAACAATTTAATCTAATGATACCTGGCTGAATCAGATGGTATTTCAGGATTTGAATGAAGTCAACAGATTGTCTGTGATTGTTTGTCAGGGGATGTGTGCAGCTATTTGCTACAAGATGAGACCAAAAGAAAAAATCACCACCATTGAGGTGATGCAGGGAGACTGCCATCTTTCTCTCACTGCCCATGTTCACTGAGCTAAAAAGATGTGTTGTTGCTTTCAGTTCTAGTATTTGCTTTATCCAATACTTCATCAACTAGTGGCCAGACAAATTGCTACTTTATTGAAAGTAGGTAAAAGCCCATTTCAGATAAGTTTAACCTGAAAAGATTGCTTCTGCTTTAGCATTGGCCAGCATATGTCCACACTTTACCAACATTCTTCACATTAGGAGATTAAAACTTAAGCAGAGGGAGACCTTTTACAGAAGTGTTTCTGCTTATTGCTCCCACTGAGCTTGTCAGTCCTACAGCTTTTCTGTTGATTTCTATAGCCACTCTGAACTGGGTCGTCTGAGACTCTGCTGCTTTGCTGTTCTGCCTGACCCTTCAGTTGAAGGTATTTCATTTTATTTTTTTTTTCTGGACTCCTACACACAAATAAAGAAGGAATAGAATTCATACTTCTAAGGAACAGACATGGGTCAAAACAACAGGCTTACTTTTACAGACAAAAATTACCGCCTTTTATCAGGGAAAGGAAAAGACTTAAGTTTTTAAGGTTTTCCAGACTGATTAGAAGACTACAGCATTGAGAAGCCTTCACTACTACTTCTGTAAAGTGTGTGGGAAAGAGCAATCTTGCCTTTATTGCTATATGTCTGGACCAAAGTATTTGGAAAGTACCTGTGCAGACTCTCAAGACTGCTGTCTTTGCACTTTTCTGGGTTCTCCTTACAATCTGACAGAGTCACTTCTCGATAGGACAGTGGCACCTCAGTGGAGCTTGGCTGTCCCTGCCATCACTGTGGATATTTGATATTCTCATTGGAGAGTCAGAGTTTGTTGTGAATGTGGGGGGGGTTCCTGAGTCATGAGGCTGTTTTTAGAGTTTTACCCCTGGGGACAAAGAGCTGATGCGGCGTGGTGCTTCAGAGCTGGGTTCTGCTTTGCAGAAGAAGTAGCTTTTCAGTCAGCCTGCTTTTCTCATAGACACGATGTATTAAATTAGTACGTACATATACAGAAGTCTCTTGGCAACCCAAAGACTAATGCTTCTAACACTTCTCTTCATGAATAGACTTTCTCTAAGAAATATTTGATTGTCCAACTTTTAATAAAGTCTTGTGAAGTAGCAGTAAAGCTGAATATGAAAGTATTACCTTTCACCAGGATATCAAATATGTAAGAGGCAAATTACAGCTAGTCTAATACTTCAGTTTGACGGTTAAGCTATACTGTAACAGTACATGCATGTGGACCATTCACATAGGTTATTGTAGCTGTAAAATAAGATACATTAGATCTTCAAGCATCCAATGGGAGATTTTTCCCATCTCATCTGTCCTGAATATGCAGAGGAGTCTGGTCCAGTCAGTTCCTCCAGCACAAGAGTTATGAAGGATCCTACTTCTGCTTTTTTTTTTTAAATAGTCAGATTTCACTAGAGATTAGAGCTTTAGGATACAGTGTCTTGAAGAATCCCTCTGGCAATATCTGAAAAGAAACATCAGTGTCATATTCTTGCTATTTTTAATGCACTTCACTATGGAAACAGATCTGTTTCTCTACTGAGTGTGTGTCTGTCCATCTCCCTAGTAATTTTGAACTGTTGGATGATACAAATCAAATGTGACAGAGGTAAAGGTCTTAAAAAATAATTAGCTTCCTGCAAGTTTTTCTGAAGGTTACTGTCTGGATAGAGAGACAAAATTCGGATTTATGCCTTTATAAACTTAGTCTGCAGTGTATATTTAACTTTTATTAAATGGATTTAAAATGAGGGAAATTTACCTTTTGTGCTCTTAATGTGAGTAAGGCTACAGCTGGAGCAAGGTGAGCCTGTTTGCATCATTTCTGACACTCCCTGAACTGTATGTTTATGCTGGGGGAACTTGGACCTGGGCAGAAAGAGCACAACAGCTTTGCTCTCTGTCAGTAGTAATAGATGTTGATTGAGTTTTGGGTTGGAGTGATAGGTTTTGATCAAAGCAGTTGTACCTAACTACTTCTGCTCTATGGAGTGTGATCTCAGTATGACAACCCACCCAGGCTGGCTAGGTCTGCTGATCAGTGTGTGTGATGTGAAGCAGTTAGAGCAACAAAAGGAATAAAATTTTCCTGTTTACTGTGTATGACTGTGTACCTCTGCAATGTTGTTGGGTTGTGTGGTGTACACCTATGCTCATATACATTTGTATTTCCTAATGCACCTAATGTCCACTGCTTTGTTTCAGACCTTGTCTGAGGTAGAACGAACTGCTAAACTGGTGCTTTTTACGATCAAGGTCCCTGTTCCACCCAACCGCTCACACTTCTGACCTTATTTGGTGGCCCAAAAGAATGGATTTCCTGCCCGGTTTCTCCTCCAGACTATGTCTACATCCAAATGTAAATTGTGGGATGACTTTAAGAACGTGTAATGTTATCACTTTGATTAGCTTTTAACTACTTATTAGCCTAACTGCTCTTTTTAATACAGTTAATCCCATTTTTAAAATCTCATGCAGCCCCAGGGATGCAACAAAGATAGCCTTAAATTGGTTATTTTCACAAATGTCTCCTGGATCCACATTTTCTCTTAATGGTTTGCCTATCTTTTGTGCACACCTGAGTAAGAGGAAACAGCAGGTGGCACATAAAACAGTCCAGTGCTCCTATTCACCTTGTCTTACAGCACAAGAATAAAGGAATGGTCACTGACGAGAAGAAGCATGCTCAGAAAGGATTTGGAAAACACTTATCATGACAGATAAATGGTGTGGAGCATTTGCAGTCATGGGAAATCATTAAGGCAAACAGTGCAGCAGGACTCAATGTCTTAGATACCAATAGCAGCAGAATAATGTAACATTTGTAGCTGCTGCAGGCAAATCAAATGTCACTGCGCAAAGAATACCAATAGCAGAACTGGCAAAACTGTTTTGAAGGACATCCTTGAGTAGTTTAGGATGGTTAATTTAAGTTTTGTACTTGCAATTGATAATTGGGGGGGGGGGGGGGGGGGGGGGGGAAGGTTAAAAATATTTGTTTGCCATAGGAAGCTGAAAATACCCATGCTCACCATTTTTTCCAGCTTTTTACCCTCTGTTACCCATTTCCACCTCTAGGTACTTACTGGGCTAGACTGTGCCAGCCCAGGAGTTTGATGGGCAAGTACTGGAAGGAAAGAGACCCTTTTTGGGCGAGGATGGTAAGGGATAATGGAAAGGAAGCACTATCAACAGACAGGCAGCATTTTTTGCCACCTCTTTCTCTGACAAACCCTTCCCAAGCTACTGATGGACTCTCTGCCTCAAGTACAGAAACATTTGATAGCAAGTTTAAAGGAGAATGGGTAGCAAAGGGCCCTTTGGCTTTGACAATCATTATTTGCTGTGCTGCTTTCCCTGGGTTTTTGTGTTTGTGCTTGTAAGCAATGCTGCAGAGCTGTGCTGAGCCATGTGGAAAGGGGAGAACAGCCTCTTCCAGCACTGCTTCAGTAGGTGGGTACCTTTCCCAAAGGTAATATTTAGCTTTGGTTCAACGGGGGCAGGTATAAGTATCTTTGAAGTTGAGACCATCTTCTCTTGGAGTGTTAGCTTGAAGTCTTCATGTCTGCTCTTTCACCATAAGGCAGGCTTTCTCAAACTATAATGTGATTCTGGGTGGGCTGGCTGACAAATTTTGTTTGCTTTTTGATTACTCTGAAAATAACTCTCAGTGGATTTTGGGGCCACGGGATAGGGAGGAAGCGATACGGTTCTCTGCTGGTCTTCTCCAGCAGTATTTAAAACATTAAATTGCTCTCTGATGTAAGCAGAACTGGATCTAATCTCTGAAGACATAGCAGAGATGGCTAAGGATGCAAGAAGATTAATTATCCTTTAATATGTAAGACTTACATACTTAACCTTTTGCCCTTGGTGCTATCAGTTACCCTGAAGAATAGTATCTCTGAAGCTCTTCCATAGGTTTTGCTATAGAAAAATGAAACAGCAGTGCATATTTAAACATGACATAGCAGGAGAGGAAAGTAAGTTATCTGTCTTTTGATTTGAAGATGATGCTTCTAAACAAAGAAATAGAAAAATGGGTCAGCTATCTCCAAATACAAAATATTTGGAAAAATTGAAAGAAAGGCATTAAGCTCATGTTTGAATATGGCTACTCAAGGTAACGATCCATACACCAGAGGGTTTCTGAAGACACCTGACTTTCAAAGGGGCTCTGCATCAATGCATCTCCCTGAAGTATGGCTTTCAGAAATGAGGACAAAGAAGTGTTGCAGATTACTTGTAGGTGAAAAGCTTTTTTCGTGTGTTTTTTTTTTTCTTTTTTTTTTTTTCCCCCCCTCTTCTTAGTCCTCCAGCCTTATGAAACATGCTATCTGGAACTATAAGCAGTGTATTTCACCAGTTCTAGTGGGATCTTTGTAGCTGTCACTGGAAGTTGTGTATATGACTGTTGCCTGTCCCTGTCTCTTTCACCTCCGTCACATTTGTTACAGCCTTAGAAGCCACGCTTAAGGTGGAGTGTAGAACTCGGTAGGTTTTCTGCTTTGTGTTGCAATATTTCTAGAGTTAACATAATGCGGATGCTTAGGAAATTGGGCAAATGAATTTATTCTAAAACTTCAGCGGGGACCCAGGCCTTAAGGGATCCTGCAATGAAATTAACCCCTCCAGAGCTGATGGCAGCATCAGGACTTGTGCTTTTTTAAAACCTTCTTTGTCATTATTGGGAAGGTGTCCTCAAAAAATCTCTACATAGATCGTGTAGTGCTTTAAAATAATTGGTTGAATATTAATTGCTGTGGCTCAGTGTAATTATATTAATTATGGGGAACTCATTAGGCACTAATGTAAATATTAGAACCTTTTCTGTAACATTCACTGTAATTTAATGCTAATTCACAGAACAATTATTAAACTGCTAATAGCCAGGGCTGCAATTCAAGTACATAACATCTCACGCAATCAGTAAAGCATTTCAGTTTTAACATGCATTACAGTCCACATACATGCTTTTGAACACAGTTGTGAACTGTTTGCAGGCTTCCCATCAGAAGTTAGAGGAGGCTCATAGTAAACTGCCAAAGATTTCTTGGCTTATTAATTAACCTGGCCCCTCTAGCTCTCATAACTGCAATAAATGCATGGCTCTGTGGCTAAAATACTGCATAGCTTTGTATCTCATGTAATCTGTTTGGAAGCTGAGATGATTACATATCCTACATAATTTTAAACTTATTCTAACAAAGGCAGTTTCCCAATCTTGTGTTTATTTTGTATCCATGCACTTCAGACTTCCTTGGCATAGAGGCTGCTAATAGTGGGCTTGTTCACATGCACAGCCTGGAGTCATCCGATGCAGCTTGTAGTCATCTGATAACACCAGTGCAAAAGGGGATGTCATAGTTGTTTTTCATGAAATATTCACATCTGTTATTTTGTTAGTCAAGGGGGCAAAAAGGTAAAGATGAAGTCAGCTTGAAATAACTGTGTGAGGGCCAATGAATTCCAGGCTTCGGAAAATGCTAGCTTTAATAGAAAGCTTTCTATTCTAAAGTGACAAAAACACAGCCCAAGGTAAGCACTGACATGAGATCTGGCTAGAATTTAGGTGCCTAAAACTGTTGTCCTGAAGGGGAGTCTACATGGCTGCTGTCAACCCCCTGGGAGGGATTTAAAAAATAATATACTTTGCTACCTGGAACTATGCCAGTCCCCAGCCTTGGCAGGCTGCAGGGCTTGCACCCAAGTCTGCCTCTGGATGTGGAAGCTGGGTGCTTGTCCCTGGTAGTGCCCTGAGGAGCTCGGTGGGGTGGGTAGCTGTGCAGGCAGAGGGAGGCCACTCACAGCTTTGGTTTGGCTCCTGCTTTTACAATTTACTGATGCATATTTTTTTTTTTATTTTTCATACTTGGCTGAGAGAAGCACAGGGACCTGAATTCTCTGACAGTCTCACTTACCTCAGAGTGTGAATTCATATCCCCTCCTGTCCTGCACAGTGCTGAAGCCACCGGACTACTGGCATTTTGGGATGGAGGCGTGCCCTACCCACCCTTACTGAAGGATTTGGGGATTAGTGGTCCAAAAGTACAAAAGAAATGTGGGCAAATGCCTGAAAGGTTAGAAACATGAGTTTCAGTCATCACTTCAGAGCAGCTCTCTGAAATGATTTTTGGTTCAAATGCTTGCCCCCTTTCCCACAGACCTAGGGAGTCTCAACCTCCCATCCTGGAGGAGCACAAGGAATCTCCTTGGCAGCTGCTGTTTTGGAAGGAGCAAGGAAAGGGCTTCTTTTCCTGTCTTCCAGAGAGAGCTGGACTATGGGTTCCCAATGCAAAGAGGTTTTGTTTCCTTCCTGAATATGAGTGTTAGAAGAATAAACTCTGAGCTTCAAACTGACTTTTAGCATTTTCCTTTTCAGTGACCCGAAGACACTGATTAGCAAACATGCTGATGCCAAGTAGTGCTTTTCTTGAATGCCTTGAGCTGTGCTGGAAGCAGCCTGCATGTTATAGCAGGCAGCATATTGAGAGTGTAGGTGTGTCTCTGAGGATCACGCTGCTTTCTTTTCCGTGGTCAGATGCCTACAAGCCAGCTGATGTACAACCTAACTCCTAGAGACTTAAACTAAATTTTTTTCTGCTTGAATGGGCTATATTGCCCTCAGCACTGACTTTTCTCCTTTTTTTAAAAAAAAAGTCATGGTAGGAGTTTTGCTGATTTAATAAACATAGAATTAGAAGAACGGTGGTTCATGACCAGCTTTTTTTATCTTATTTCATTAAATGATCAGTTTGCAAAAGCTTTACATACCATCTTTAACAGCACCATCTGGTGGCTCTCGGGTGATGTTAACATTCATCATGGCTAGAACTGTTTCTTAAAATACTACAGAATGTGAAATGTTTGGTTTGTTTTATTTTGAATACCAGAGGAGGTGCGTGGATTCTATACGGGTAAATATGGCATAAAAACATAGACACTGACAAAAACATGTTCCTGAAGTCCCACACATTCTGAGTATGTGGGGTAAATCAGTGCAGAACTCCAGGGTTGTATGTGCATAAATATTTGAGTACTAGAAAAGATATTTTCTGATTTGTTACATGGTAAATGGGAGTCTTTAAACATGTAAAGTCTTCTATTAAAGATTATTTTATGCTTGCTTCTAATCTCCTTACATGTATGTAGAGTCAGGAGAGATCAGTGAAGTCACTGATTTGAAGAACAGCATGGGGAATTTAAAATATATTGAGGGCTTAGGGGTGTGAGCTTTCATTTTGATTTATTCAGTCTCACCAAACAGAGAAGGTGGATACCACAGCAGTGAATGAGTAGGTAAAAAGACAATTCCTGTTCAGCCAGGGAAGCGTCAAAGCACAACCAAAGGCAGAATCTCCTGTTATGAGCCTTTGTGTAGAATGCTGTACTGATGAACAGTTTCTGGAGCGGATGGGTAATGGCCATGGAAATGCCACTAGAATTGTTGCACAGGAATTTCTGAGTGGGCAAAGTATCCTGCTTGCCCTTCCCTCCCCCAGCTGGTATTCAACGTATTGTTGTTCAGTGGGCTGCTTTTCATTATTGAGGGATGAGTGGTGTTCAGTGTAAGGCCACACAGATTTAGAGCTTTGTTCTCATTGCGATAACAGCTGAAGATTCAGCATGGAGCTCTCACTTAGGTTTTGGTCCCTGTGCTATCTAGAAGTTCCAGTTCCCTCAGTGTTAGGTGAGCCCTCTGGCTAAGTAGGTTGTCAGCAATTAAGGTTGTGTACAATGAGCCTTGGCATCAACAGCTTTGCACTGGCTTCACTGATTAGAAGCAGGACTTCTGCTTGACCATTTGTAAAGCAGTTTGCTCACAGCTTCCAGGACAGAACTCTTTCCAGAGGAGAGCTTTCTATGCCTTCTGTCTGCTTTGTCCTCTGGCTGGTAACATGGAATAGGCGACCTGGAAAATACAAAGCTCAAGTGTTTGCAACTGCTGGTTAATATTTCAAAGGAATGTAGACTATTTAAAAAAAAAATCCATTTGGAGTTTGCATTGGAAAAGGCCACATTTAAAGATTTTAGGAAGCAATTTGGCATAGTAGGTAGCAAGGTGCTGGCCTGGCTGTCTTAAAAGATATGCGCTCTGTAGCTGGGACTAATGGGCACGGTTGGCCAAATCACTATCATTTTGTCTGTGCCTATCCTATTCCTGTCCCCCCCATAGGGTCTGAGTTGTGCTTTCCTGATGGGGGGGAGAGGTTTTTTTTCAGTCTTTTCTTATTTTGTGTGGCCTAATATTGTAGTCAGTATAATGAACTGCATTCTCAGCAGATGCATGTCCCCCCACCTCTGATCATTGCAGTAGAGCATTGTCTATTTACAGCAACGTGGAAGGTACCCTTGTCTGCCAGAACAGGGAGGCATAGCAAAGGTAGTCTGTATTTTTTCCACAGAAACAGTATCTATTTTGTATATTTCCACTGAGCTTTCTGCTTCATATCTTGAATGAAAGTGAAATAGTAAGTGATGAAAATAATGATGTAAATGATGATGAGGATTTATGCATATAATAATCACCTGCAGATATTAAAGCTTTGCAGTACCCTTTTTCAGAGATATTCATATGCGTCAGTGAGATCTGATGACTTGCTCAAGGTCACATAGCAAGTCTGTGGCAGGGACAGAAATAGAAATTGCATCTTAAGAGTCAGTACAGTATCATATTCATGGGCTTCCATTTGTACAGAAACTGCTTGCAACGAACACTGTTGTGCTGTATGATGTGGCAAGGCCACAGGCTATGAAGAAAGAGAGAGGCATACCCAGAAGTAAGCTTATCAGTGCATACTATGTTTAAAAGTTTGCTTTTGCATCTTCTAAATTGGCATAACTGTTAACTTCAGTAAAATCAGCGTCACACAAAATGTACACAAATAGTGGCTAAAAGCTTCATTGATTCTTTATGTCTTGGTGAAGAAACTGGCAGATACCCCAGACATGCTTGATATAACCGTCCTCACTGCCTGGTGGTGGGTGGTATGCACGTGTGCAGAGCTGACCCTGCTTTGATTATAGGCGCCAGGAAGCTGTGTTTGTCCCGTGTAGTTTGAGAGAGCACTGTTTGTGGTGGTATCAGTATTCAGAGCTGCCCTATTGCAACGCAAAAACTCTTCTCACTTTTGGCCCTGTTGCAGTGGCTTAAGTTCTACTTTTCTAAGCAAAAAAGGTACCTTTGACTTAGTGTCAAATAATGTGCAAGCCTGGTTCAGAATGCCAGTCCAAGAGCAGAAATATTATGATTAATTCCAGGATCCTCGCAAGAGAAACAGAAATGAAATAATCTACCGCAGCCATGCTCCACTTCGAGGTGTGTGGAAATGGGGAAATAGCTTGTGCCAGCTTGCTAAAAAGGAAGCTGAAAGTTACAGATGGCATGGATGCGATACTGGAGGCAGAGAACAAATGTTTCCCACCTATTGAGAAACATTTGAGAAAGGGCAGAAAGGAAGCATCATCGCTTAATAGCAGCATGATGGTTACCACTGAACGCAAGAGAGAGTCCTCTAAAAGCTCGAAGCTTTATCTAAATGAGGATAATATAAAAAATTATAAAAACTGACAGGTTAGAAGTAGAAATGCAGTAAGGCAGACTGAAAAAAAGGCTTAGAGGACCATTTGCAAAAGGCATCAAAACTAATAAGAAGTAAGTCTTCAAAAACATTAGCATTAGGGCCTGTGCCAGAAAAATCTCTAGGGCTAGAAGATGCTCAGAAATGACAAATGAATTCTTTGCATCTGTTGTTCATTGTGAAGAAATGGTAGTTCCCTGTGCTGGAACGATTCTTAAAGAAGAATTATTCTGAAAATCTTTCAAATTTAAGAGTTGGTAGGGGAATTTGTGAATCAAATAAAAGAAGTTGCCAAGTAATTTGTTGTTAACCCAAGTTTTCTGTAGGAATTCAAGAACAAGATAGCAAGAGTAGCTGCGGTGTTGCATAAAAGCACCATGGTACCTGAGTACTGAAAGATGGCAAATGTGCTACAACTTTCCAAAAAGGTGATAAGGGAAACCACAGGCTGATGAGTTTGAGATACGTACAAGCAAATAGTGCTAATCAGTGGTATATTGAAAATGGAATTACTGGATGCAGAGATCAATTTCTTGCAGAGTCAAGAGTCAGCCTGGATTTTGTAAGAAGTCAGGCCATGCAAAATGTTGGAACTTTTCGAATGAGTTGGCAAACAGATCTGTTCTGGGACCCATGGTGGTCAGCCTATGCATAAATGATTCAGTAAGAGTTGAATACTTGATGTCATTTATTACTGTGCTGAATAACTTTGAATTATTAATAATGACTGAAGAATTTTATAAGAATCCAGTGAAACTGAGTGACTGGGCAGTGAAATACAAAACGTGTTGTGCAGATAAACATGCTGAAGCTGAGTGAAGTGGTGAGAAGGCAGCAAGGCTGATTGAAACCTTGGAATGGGCTCTATAAAAGGGGCAATGAGGCTAGGGCTCTTCAGCATGGAGGGGAGTGCTGATATTGGGCTATAAAGTCATGTGGCACAAAGAGAGCAGGTAGGAACTGATCTCTAATTCAGAACAGGAGTTGGGGGACATTAATCTGGTGGGAGACTGGTTCAAGGTTAGTGTCACTACTTGTGTGACCCATTCTTATGTTCCTCCCTAGTTACCTGGTTTTGGGCACTGTTCGAGGCAGCATAGAGGGCTGTGTGGGCCTTTGCATCTCCTGCTACAGTTGTCTCAGTTGTCTTATGTTTGGCTTGAGATCCTTTGGGAAACCACTGCTGCAACTGTTAACAGAACCGGCCTCCCCTTGGTATGTCAGCTCGTTGTCTTTAGTGTTAATTCAGTTGGAAATCAAGCAGTTGCAATTTGACAGCTGCTTATCCTGACCAGGCAACTTGTGTTAAGATTCCTGCAGTAAATTTGGGTTGTCGTTAATTCAGAGCCACTCCATGCGTGTGGAACAGCGGGGAAGGTCTGAACAGCATCTCCAGAGCCACGTGTGAATAGCTGGACCCCAGCTCCCCCCCAAGCACAAATCCAGACTGCTTCTGCAGGCTGGCTGAGGCGCAGTGACACAGAGGCAGGAAATTGTAGCCCTAGGCAATGAAATAGGAATGGTCTATTTGGGTTTGCAGTTGTGTTTTGGTTTCAGCAGTATTTTGAAAAATCAAAATGTTGTGCCTAATTCTAAGGCTACAGAAGCCAAAAGATAAAAGTGAGAATGTTTAAGTAGTGTAAAAGCATATGGGACAATTGTAACTAAAGCTGGGTCACTGCCAGCCTTTATCAAAAGGCTGCACTTTTGCATTCCAAGCAACAAAGGACTAAATGACAAGCATACTGACCCTTTATATGCAACTGTAGAAGGGAAATAAAATCTTAAAAAGTATTGAAATTTTTCTTTGCCGAGTCATTTCATGTTACTTTCAGAGATGAGAGGTAAGAGCATGGTACAGGTACGGACCAAACAGGTTAAGGGAATAGTTCAGGGTACATGTCTGTACATGAAACTTGCTAGGAATGGTGTGTTTACCAGAAGGGAGTGGTGTTTCTTATAAAGAATGATGCAGTGGCAAATGTTTCGTTGAACTGGTAAGTTTTTCTTTAACCTGAAAAACCTCAGAAGTTTTTCCTGAGTGCCTGTCTCTCACCATTTGCTTGTGCAGGTATGGTAGATTGTTTTTTAAGATACGTAGGTGTACTATTGGGCTTTCATCTTGATACCTTCTATACCTTTTCTGACATTCCCTTTACTTAAAGATTGTCAGGTAAGGTAGACTGTGTGGTCTCTGGTTGGGATACAAGACTGATCTTCTTACACCTTATGAAGTTGCACCTGAGAAATGTAATTTTCGTGTGTATTTGCGATTTCCACAAGTGTAGTCACAGTATCAAGTAGTTGAATGTGTTGCCATATCAATATGAAACTAATTGACTTGTTTACTACCTGGAGATGGGCACTTGACTATTCAGGTCAAACCATGACTTCACATGCTGCACGATTGATCGGTCATAAATCCTTACAGCTTTATCAATTACTTAAATCAATTTGAGATATTTAGTGTTGGTTCTGATGACCCCCAGGCATCTAAGAAATCATTCAAATTCATAAGCAGCGAACTGACTTCCCAGAACAGAATGTAAAACATCTCAGAAACATGGGGAGGCAAAGATGATCAGTGAAGCAGTGTGAGTTTACCCCTCTCCCACACATGCACAGGAGGGAAGACACTGAATGTAAATGAAAGAAGATGCCCCAACAGCGATTACAATATCCTGCAGGTTCTTCAGAGCAGAAAAGTCCCCTAAAAGAGGGGAAAAATGAACAACCTTGCTGTCACTGTATAGAGCCTTTCAACTCAAACAAGTTATAAGGCTCAGTGTCTCTACCCTATCCCTCATACTGGTTTTGTGTAGGTAAAGAAGCTTCTTATTCTTTACCTAGATTGGGATTACTGAGTTCAGAGGATTAGTGTGCTGCTCTGTGTCCGATTTCTACAACTGGGGGACATCTAGAAAGGTCGTCCTGCATATCCTTGAGTTCTCATTTTATCTTTGTTCAAGTAGTTGAGAGTCCCTGATCTGAGAGAGAATCATAGAACCGTTTGGGTTGGACAAGACCTTGAAGATCATTGAGTCCAGCTCTTAACGCAGCACTGCCAAGTCCACCACTAAACCATCTCCCTGAGTGCCACATTTAAACCTGCAGGGACGGTGACTCCACCACTTCCCTGGGCAGCCTGTTCCAATGCCTGATTGACCGCCTTTTCAGTGATTTTTTTTTTTTTTTCTAATCCCCAATCTAAACCTCCCCTGGTGTAACCTGAGGCTGTTTCCTCTTGTCCTGTCACTTGTTCCCTGGGAGCAGAGCCTGACCCTCCCCCTGCCCGCCCGCCCCACCCACACCCCACCCCCCCCCCCGCATCCCCTGTCAGGCAGCCGTAGGGAGCCATACGGGCCCCCCTGAGCCTCCCCCTCCCCAGGTCGAACCCCCCCAGCTCCCTCAGCCGCCCCTCACAGCACTTGTGCTCTGGACCCTTCCCCAGCCCCGTTCCCGTCTCCGGACACGCTCCAGCCCCTCCATGTCCCTCTGGCCGTGAGGGGCCCAACCCTGAGCCCAGGAGTCGAGGGGCGGCCGCACCGGTGACAAGGAAACCTGCACTTTTGTTGTGGGAAGAGTTGGCTCCTTACTGCCGACACTAAAAACACCCCTTGTTGTTCTTGGCAGGAGGCATCTAGTCACCCTGTAGCACCTTGCTGTACCCTGAATTTATCGTTAAACTCCTTTCCTTTAGAGCAGCAGCTTCCTGGGACACTGCATGTGTCACAAATTCAGCCAGCACAGGAGGAATTCTGCAAATACTTTCAACTGAAGATCATGTTTTTGTGTTGAGATTCAACATGAACAAATGTGGGGTTTAGCATCAAAAGACCCTCTTCAGTCATCGCTCTGCTCAGCACCATCCAGGAACCTGTGGTGTTGGTCCTGTGTCGGTGGTTTAGGCTTCAAGGCTTAAGAGAAAGTTGGTTAGTCCTGGCTAAACTCTCATGAACAGAAACTGAGGACTCTTAAATGAGCTTTAAGATTAATATTAAAAATACTCACAAAAATTCTTCTTTAAGGAGAAAATCTGTATTTTATTATAACGATGGTTTTGATGTACTTTTCTGCTATGAAGCTAGAAGTGTAGATGAAGAGTACAGATCCCTGCCAAAGGTCATGACTTCTCTTGCTACATCGGAAATGAAATCTGAGTTGAGGTCTGTTTACTCCAATTCTCCTTTTACTATGCCATCTATTTCAGATGAAGAAATGTTAAAAATGTAATAAATTGTCTACCAGGGATAGTTCCTGTTGATTAAAGATGGGCTTCTTTCCAATGCAGTTTGATTTTTTTTTTTTCTTTTCTTTCCTACATCATAGAACTTTTAAGAAGTCTTTAATAGCCTTGAAAATACTTAGTCATATCACTGCACAGTATATTTCTTAAACATGCAGCATAGTCTCATGAAAGTAATTTCCAAAGGCAATGAGAAAAATAGTTATAAATTTGGCACATACCAATTTCATTAGATAGCCAAATCTGTAAGCAGGAAACAAATATAGAGATATGGGTATTAAAAGGTAAATCGGTGCAAATTATTCCTCTCTAATTGTTTTTCTTATTGAGAAGTTTAATGTTAGTTTTCCTAGATAATGTAGAAGCTGTTTGGGAGTTATAGGAACAAGGGTGAGCAAGGCCTTGAAATATTTGAAAGAATATTTTTGTTAATCGTGAACTGGATAATTTTAGTGAAGTGTTATATGTTTTTATGTAGAAAATTAAACAGATCAGGTAGTTGATATTACAAGGAAGATTTTTTTGTACATTGGTCCAAAGTTTCTTGTTGGGAAAATAGAACTGCAGGAAATCCTGGATAAGGTAAGCCTAACCATTGTTTCTGGAGTGCTCAAAAACTGCCTTCCAAGTGGTAATAAGTTTTTCTGTTTTTCCTTTTTCCCTCCAATGCTTCAGAAAAAGTTGTCAGCTTTTTGGACCAAGCTTTTTGAGGATAAGATTTAGCCAGTTTTTGCAGCTGTAAGTGGAAATGAAAATAAGAAACACTATAAATGTTATTAGGCCTAGAAAGATCAGATTCAGTAACATGTGAACTGAATGTTAAAACACTGGCGTAGAGCATACATGGCATGAATCATTCCAATTAAATGGAGTAAATTACTTAGCCACATGAAAAAATTATGCCCTGACATTAAAAGCTACCAGTTTGTTTTACTTTTTTCTGGCACTTTATTATTTCTGAAGCTTTAAAGAACTCCAACCTCGTAGCTCCCATGATGAGTGTTCTAATTATGAACATTAAGAATGTCTTCTGATTGTTTTGAGTTAGCTAATAACTTGATATGCTAAATAAATCAAGCAGTTCCCAATCCAAATGTAGTGTCTGGCTTTGGAAATACAGCGTGCTCCCTTTCTGCTGTGTGAAATAGGTCTGAACAGCTGGAACAAATGTTCTTGTCACTAAATTATAAATTACAGCTGTCGAGAATAAAACATTTAGTTCCAGCACTCAAGAAATAGATTTTTAAGAAGTCTTCCCATTTATCAGTTTAGCCATTGATTATATGTGTAAGGTCATTGAATCAGAGCAGTAATGAATGGAATTCTTGATTGCTCAAATACCAGACTAAATGCAGCCATAGTTTTACTTTCAGGGACCTGATAATACTTTAAAAATGCCTCAAAGCATTTAAGGAACTAATGCTGTATGTAACCACTTATGTACTGCCTTTTTGATCACCAGTAATACATTTGCTGAATAGGAGAGTAAGATCAATTTGCTTCCATGAGCTCCTTGCCTGTCAGGTGTGCAGTGTCTCAAGGATTGCACAGTAGCAGGTTAACTTCCCAAAGGCTGTGATTGCCTTGATGACATCTGGAGTGGCAGGAGATCAGGACTAGGGTCAGGCTGAGTTTCCTAGCATTAACCACTTAACTGACAGCCTTGTTTTCCTTGGTGCAAGAGGCAGGAGGAGGAAGATTGCTGTACGTGGTCCAAAATAGGTGTCATACACTATCACAGTCTGCTGCTGTTCCACAGGCTTGTCTTGAGAAGAAACCTGAAATAAGCATATAGATTTGACCCAGGTTGTTCAGGGGTTTTTGTTAATATTGGCCCCGCTACCTGGTATTTGAACAGTTTTATTTTCCACCTATGCTGATGGCTTCGGTCCTCCTCAGGGCTACTGGCTACAACTTTTCAAGTTTTGTATCCTTGTTTTCACAAACCTCTGCTAATTATGGTTGTTTTGAGCAGAACGTTAAGGAATATCTGCAGGGTGTTTGTGATACTGCTGTGCTTGCATACTGTTTCTGTGTTCAAGATTTCTGTTTGTGAAATCATCAGTTAAGCATCTTTTAGATGCCATTTCAATGGAAATAGCTAAGATGTGCGAGCATTACAGATCCTTTTGAAGTGACCTGCAGTTAGGAGGAGCTATAAGGGGGGAACAAATGTTCTTGTGCTTGCAGAAATACCTGAAGAGCATTTTTCTTAAAGATGTGTTGTGGGGTTGACACCTAACTAATTCTGATGCTTTTTATGATGCTTCCTCAAAAATTAAAGCTTTCTTGCCAGATATTTCATGAAAGTCTGCTCTGGGAAGGTTTTTTCCAGTCTGAACACTTACATGCTTTCTTTCTCTACCTGATTATCAGTCTTGATAAATTTAGCAGGAGATTTCTGTGACGCTATTCAAGTAAGCTTTGAAATCGTGTGGGTAGGCTGGAGAGGGCAGCAGGGGGCACAGTCTTTGCATAAGTTTCTTTAAACAGAAACCCAAAGCTAAAGAACAGCTGCAAAGATCTTCTCCATGGTCTGAAGTGGGCTGTTGTTCTTTTGCCAAACGCCCTTCCCCAGCCTGCTAGTTCTCCATAACTACAGAATTTACATTGTTAAGGCAAAACCAACTTCTACAGAAGAGATGTAGGTTTAACAGATGTAAATAGGTTTGAGGATATCATTCTTACTAAAATTTAGTTTAGATTCCATTTCTTTATAATATGAAATCTGAGAGATGTTTATCTCAGCTGACTTCTCCGTCTTTTAACTATCAATAAAACCATTTAAAAAAGAAACAAAAAACACCACCATAAAAAAGTGCCAATAATTACATCTAGAATAAAGGGTAGAACTAGCACTTTTTGGATGAAGAGTAGTTGGAAAGAGGAAGCACCTATGCATCGTGTGTAAGTTGGTAGCTCAGCAATTTATTACATTAATTGATCATCTCTCTGCCTGAGGCATATCGATGAGCTATTTAGATCCCTTTACCTTCTCTTCAATGTATTTGGTAAATACCTTTCTGTAAGCTGCTGGCAAATTCTGAATTCAGTACTGCAGTGAGGAATCCAAAAGTTGTGATACTGTTTTTTTCTGCCTCTATTGGAAAAGCATGCAAATATTCTCTGTACGGATTAGTTTCACTTGGAAATTCACTTTGAGAAAATGTTTCTAGGGTAAACTAGGTCATTCAAATTGCAGAAAACAAGAGAAGTATGTTGACCAAATGGTCAAAATGAATTTGTTAGGAAATTGAGTCTGGACAGAGGCATCTCTCTGTCCAGATGGTATCTCAGCTCAGTCATTCAGCTTGAATAACAAATAGTGGTTTTCTTTCCCTGGTATGCACCACGTATGCTTTGCTTTTGGGGACAAAAAATATGTTTCAAAACTAGAGCAATTACAAAGTTAGTATGGCTTGCAAATTAAAGACTAGATTTTATCCCTGGTAGGCATCTATTTCTTCTGGATTTACCTAACGTTGCCTTTTGGTTGTATTACTCTACCTCTTACTCGGGTCAGTCAGAGCCACTCATAGTTGCTCTGTAGTGTGTTCATTATAGTGTTGGATGCAGTGTTTATGATACTCCAAAATTATCTCAAAGGCCTTCATATAAAATATTTCTTTGCAATAAAATTATCACTATATAGGCGAAAGAAACCTGTCTTCCAATTTCATATTGTGCAAATTCACATTTTAAAATTTACATTTTGAGCACTCCTTACTGGACTGATGGGTGTATGTATATATGCGCTGGTTTTCCAGTGCAGCTGCAGTTTTGTTCTGTGGTCTGAAAACGGCATCTGCTAGCCAACAATAAAAGAAGAAAAGAACCCAACGAGCCAGGTAGTCCTCAATGGCTCCTTGAAAGTCCATCCCCCCTATGGTCTCCTAAGGTTCAGAAACCAGAAGACAGAAAGATGAATTTTTGATGCACACAGGTCAAATGGCAGTACCTATCTGTTTTATTTGCTACTTATGTGGTAGAAATGGGAGAAGGTGCTTTTTAAAGTTAAAATAATTTTAGGTCTTCATCCTGCTTAGTCTTCACTTTTCTAATGAGATTACCCATGACAGGAGGGAAGGTAGTTGTGGCTTCAGATGGGAGCATGGGCATGCCTGGAAGCAGCTCCCTCTCTCTTCTAGTTCTGAACAGAACTATATGGGAGGGATTTGAATGCTGGTTTCAGAAGTAACTTACAGATGTGCCTAAGTTAAATAGTCTGCTTAAATATCTGTATTCATTTCTTCTGTTTTATCTCTCCTCAAAATCTGAAATTTGCACATTTAAAATAGGTTTTATGTGAACAATGAATTTCTTACGCTTGATCATTTCAAAACCATGAAGAATAAAATGAGGCTACAGATAGCTGTACATGTGCAGAAACATTTGACTATTATTATCATTGGATTTGTGCTTATGCTCACAGTACACTAAGAAACTCTTCTACAAATACATGTTTGTAGAAGCGTGTGGTTTCTTGAATCAGTTTCAGGCTCCTTCGTGACTGTCAGTAACTGTATAATGGAATCCAATGAGGATGGCTGTGCCAAACTGCTGCATGTTAAGTACAAACCTATCAGTATTTTAAGCTGTAATGCCATTTATTTTCTTGTAGTACGATTCTGGAACTGTGAGGAGTATACTCACTGTATACTCACAATACTCCTGTATCCTACTTAAAGGGGAAACTATCCTATGTCTATAAAACAGAAGAGGGGTGGGTTTTTTTGCTACTATTGCATTTTAACATACTAAGAATTTCACATTTTTCTTCTTCATATTTGTTTTGAAGTCAATTATTTTAAATTAGCTCATGAAATGTTTTGAAGAATAAATGATTTCCTTTTTACTTTGAACTAAAGGAAAAGTAATTAAGTAGTGCTGAACTGAACAAACACCTATTACCTTTAGGTACCATGGAATTATTTCCCTATAATTCTTTTATAGGTCAGTCAAGCTGCAAATTACCCAGGAAAGCCCTCAGGTAGACCTTCTGCTAATTATCTGACATAGCTGCTTGCTTTTAAACTAAGACCTAACAGTTGAAGACCTGTGCTGTAGTGAAAGAGGAAAAATTGGAAGAAACGAGAATTTAAAAAGTTCAATATGAAAAGAACTGTTTGTTTCATAACTGTTCTGAGTATGGTCCCACCCTGAAGGCAGATTGTGGTAAAGGCTGAAAATGTTAACTTAAGGGAAGATTAAAATAACCAAATGTATTTAGTTTGCTGAAATGGCAGAATATGCTTAGCATATGGATAATAGTGGATAGCTGCCTATGAATTTTTGAGTGAATTTGCCTCTATGCGAGTCACCCTATATTCCAGTTGTTTGGACATGGTCAAAGAGAAATGAAACAAATAATATAGTGTGGTCTGCTACACTGTTCTTCCTCCTGTCTGTCCATCTTCACTTTCTGTGACTTGGGATACCTAACGCCTATTTTATAGCTAGGTTTACATCTGGGAATACTGTGTATAGTGTATGCAGCTTAGATTTGTTAGGTTTTTTTCTAGTGAAGAGACTTACCAGCTGTTGTACCCACAGTGTGTTTGCATCCATTAATCATTCTTATGTCCTCTTCTGCCGACATATCCTTGGAAAACATCAATTTCACTGGAATATAATCTGGAAAATTTTCCTGTTTTATTTAAGAAGTAGAAATGTTCATTTCACAAGTTGTTCAGACTCTCTTCTTTAATAACAATATGTTGTAACTGCAATAGGCAAAGGTTAAATATGCCTCAATGCTTTAAATGGGGAAAAACAAGCAGATGAAAAAACAGGAGACTTCTCCTGCACAAGATTGCTGTCTATTCTAGCATCACAAGAAGGAATTATTTGAATGCTAATTGGCTTAGTAATGTAAGTAATGTCACAAACAGGAGTTTCAATCTCTTATCTTCTGCAGTGTCGTAAGCTGACAACTAGGCCTCTGTAGCAGAAAGGCCTAGAAAAGGTTCAGGCTGTATGTATTAATTACAAACACTTGAAAATGGGACAACGTACCAGTGAACTGAGCCTCAGTTCTTTGCCTTCTCATTCAGACACGTGTTAGGACCAGTGGCGGTTAAGTTTGCAGTATGAGGTGTTATATGCAGTAGCAGAGTGGTTCCATGTCCTAGTGCAAAGCCTGTGACTTTAGGCTACTGTAAATATAGCATACTGGTCATACATGCATCATTCCTGCCCTCCACCCCGCTCCCCACCACATCACCCTACCCCTCATCAAATGGAGTAAAGGCAATAGCAGGAAAAACACTGGCAGATTGGGATTCATTTTCATGCCTCTGGGGTTATGGCGGCTACTTTGTTGGTTTGGTTTGGTTTTTTTGTATTGCGTGCTTGTTTGACATTGGTTTAAGCTCCTAACTGTCCATTTTATGTAAATCTACCTCTCTGGGGTTGCTCTGCAAGGTAGTCCTGCCAGGTGCTGAGCACTGACCTTAGAAATTCAATGTAAGCAGCTGACCAGCTGTGGCTGTGCGTATGACTCAGATGCTGAAACATTTGCTACTTCAGAGCCTTTTATTGCTCAAAGATGGGTCTGTAATGTGGTCTTAGTTTTAATTCTGCTTAACATATCCTCCTTTAACCTGGGGGGGGGTTGTCCTTCAGAAGTGTCAGATAGTTGTCTATCATTGTAAGTTCTTTAGTTCATTAACTTCCTGTTAATGGTGTATAGTGTCACCAAGGAAAAATGTTAGTTATAAGGTAGACGTAGTTGCAAATGAGTTTGAGGTTCCCTCTTTTGTCTTTCTAGTGAATTGATTTATACAGTGGGAATTCTGTACTGGTCTAAACCTGCATATGTGTATTGCATAAATGCATGTAAACCTTAGTCCATTTTAGATTCAGTGGGCCTTCTAATCCACTGGCACAGGGATCTATTCTGCCCCACTATGTTCACTTTTAAGTAATCAGGTGTCTGATCGTTAGCAGAAGACTTTCTGCTTGTGTGTCAACACAGACTTGAAGAATTTTTTATTTCTTCTGGGAATAGTATTGACTATTAAGTCTCTTTCCCTGCAGTGGTGCCTCCTGTTCCATAAGGTAACTGTTTTTTTCTGATTATAGGTACCTGTCCTAAGACTTTTTTGGAGACTTGCACTTGAGAAGCTCTACCAGGACAAAAAAAGATATTTCTGCAGTTTGCATGTCTAAGAGATTCTTTTTTGGAGCAGTTTAATATATTTGTGAGATTTAAAGATGTGCTGAATCTAATCTTCCAGGGGTTGAGGGAAATATTCATTAGAATGCATTGTTTCTTGCTGAGTTTGACCTTCACTACCTTGCTGGAGTACACTGCAATTTTTTAGCTGCTTTCATTCTGCTTTTCCTCCTTGGATGATAATAGAAGCGAGGCAGTTTGCATGTCCAGCCTTAGTTCTCTGCAGTCTTGATGTTTTCCTGCCATTCAGGCTCCTGCTGAGGTCAGTGTCCCTGTGCCTGTGTCTTCGAATCTTCAGTCTCTTTGTATTGGCTTCTGCTTTTGACAAGCAGGTAACGAAGTGGTTTTGCTTTCTGTATTGTCCTCACGCTTAGGAGCTTGTGCTGAGGATTGGTTTGCATAGTAATTCTATCCTGAATTTTAGTACTTAAAATGTTGGTGGCTCCTGCGGTCTTCCTGCAGAAGTAGAGACTTCCTTCCAATCGTCATTATTATTAGAAACTGTTCAGTCCTGTGGAGAAATACTTAATACTGGCACTGGAACAACAGCAGTTTTAAAAATGGCAATTAAGTACAATGTCGGCACTGGCCAGATCAACACCAGGTCACCTGTGCAGGGCCAGTAAATGGTGGGGAGAGACCACCTTTCCTCCTTTCCATCTCTTGAAGTTGGTGGAAGTGAACAGTGGCTGCAGTCTGCTGGCTATTGCATTGCACGATGCAGAAGTATGATTTACGAAACATGCTTGCCACATGAAAAGAAAGGCTGACTGTTAGATGTTATATCCCACCCTGAAATAGGACAGTTTGTTTGCCTGTAACTATAGTTCTTATGACCTTAACTGTTTCACTGAATTGCAGGAGTATTAGAATTGGTGGAAAACAATGAAAATAAGTTTTGTTTTCAGAACAATTGTGTGTGAAACTCACCCCTACCCCACAATTGACTACTAAATGTGTTGTGAGGTTTTTC
Organism: Falco naumanni; assembly: GCF_017639655.2. Taxonomy (NCBI): domain Eukaryota; kingdom Metazoa; phylum Chordata; class Aves; order Falconiformes; family Falconidae; genus Falco; species Falco naumanni. The sequence goes on from NC_054066.1 coordinate 4,926,870, forward strand.
CAGCATTAGTTCAAACAGAGAAATACTAGCCCAACGTTGCTAATATGTTTATTTTGGATGGCAACTGGAGGAAGTTAATGTTGGTACCATTCATCCTGTGCTCAGATGAATCTTCCAAAGCCTGAATGCTGTACTTTTCACTTAATTTACCTGGCTAACAGAGCAGGTCCAAGAGTGACCCTTTTGCACGTTGAAATACACAGTTATAAGTAAGTTGCCTGCTGTTCAGGTTTCAAGCCTGTGCCTGGGTCAGTAACATCACAGGGAGCGATATCACTGCATTCAGAATAATACATGGCCTTGCTGTTGCACTCCTGATGCTAAAAGTCTGAAATTGGAATACCAGATGTGTATCCCAGTAACTGAATTCTTTCTTTCCAAATGCTGCATTCATCCCAACAAATGCAGTACAGTAGCTCCTATCATGGACAGCTGAAAGCACACATTACACTTCAAAACTGGATACTGGTTTATTACCATGGTTATATATTCTGTGAAGTGAGGTGAGTGCTCCTGAGCTTTGCCGATCATCTTCGTAAATCTGAGTTGGGGTCTAGGCTCAACAAATCTTTCTGAGAGAGATGAGGCAATGGACCATTTTAGACCATTGAGTGGACAACAGCTCTTTTTTTTTTTCTTCTGCTTGTGAACCTTTAGAAATGTTGCTCATCACTGATTGATAGATGAGGCTCTGAAACAGCTATAATTAAGATACCATTCACACTGCTATAATTACAAGATAAAGCATTTTTATTAACCAGGATTATTTATTAGTCACAGCAATCAAAGCTACATTTCGATTAGTCACAGGAGGACCTGACAGAACATGGATGTTAACATTAAGTATCCAATATGTTAATTTGTAAACCTGTCATATTTGTCATGGTGGCAGTAAGTGGTGTTAAACTGCTTTTTTGGTAGATTCATTAGTGACAACCTTTTGGGTTGATACATCTGCCACAGTTGTTACAATATTTCCTGATTTATTTTTTTAAGCACATGAAATATGAAGATTTAAATTAGGCTTATTAGAAAGAATTGGGATTTTATTAAACAAATTCAGAAAATTTTTTTAATTGCTTTGGGTTATTACATTTGATGCCTAATGTTTCTCAGTCACTACCTCAGATTTCATCAAGAAATATTTGATTTAGTTCTCAAACAAAATCTGATTCTGCAGCTATTAAAGGAAAATAATAGAATTAAGATAGTTTCTTGTCACTTTTGAATTGTTTCCAATTCCAAAAGGCTTTGCCATGCCACTGTTTCTTTATTCTCCTCCACTAAAGAGGATATATTATATGTTTAGCAGGGAGTTCAGAATTAGATGTGTGAATTGGCAAATAGCTTAGTAAATGATCACGTAAGCAGAGAATGTAGCTTATGACTGAATTTTAATTTGGACCTTCATTTTTGGTTACTTTAATGTATGCCAATGTGTGGCTCCTGAGATAAGATTTCTACAGAGAAATCTTAAATCACAGTTTCTTGTCCGAGGAGCTGCTGTAGTCCCTTTGATTAAACAATAGGGTTAATTTCATCTGGCATTGACTATTACACTTTGCTGAAAATCTGTTATCATGCAGGCTCAGGCAGCAAGGTTGAGGAACACACAAGAAAGGATGCTAAAATATGCCAGCGCATCAAAGTGAAGCCAGCTCTGTAATTCAAGTAGGTTTGCTAGCAGTATGCTAAACCTGGTAGCACAATGAATGGTAGTAATGGGCATGTGGCTGTAAAGCCTTGGTACGGGCTTGTCCTAAATGTATACAGGACTGGCATAGGTAAGATCAGTTGCCAGCTGTGGAGTTTGTACTGCTGTGTTTGGCAGTTGACTTGGTTATCTAGGTTGATGCTGGCACCAGTATGCCTATTACACTGTGCCCATTCCCCCATTGTGCTGGGTAGATGGGGAAAAAAGCTTGAGCTCTAAACCAAAGTATTGTTTCATATCTCACCCCTGGCAAAAGCTGCTGGACATATTTATGTGCCACAAACCACTTGATTATGTTGGTGAGGCTTTTTACTACTTAAAAATAGAAGTTTATTTGCACATAGCACTTGTTTTTATACATACCACTGAACAGCAAAATCCTTCCTGAGACTTTCAGTCAATGGAACAATCACTGTTGTCCTTACTGAGCACAAGTGTCCCTCGAGCACTTTGATTCTGTAGCAACAGGCTTGGATTTTACACGGCTAAAATACAGCAAATGTTTTGAAGCCTGAGCTTCTTGAGTGGTAAATTTACAGCTTGTGAGTTGTTGAGCTGTGACCAGTCAAGTGATGATGGTACAGCACTTTTGATAGGAGACAGAATTGCCTAATGCTAATGTGGAGCAGGTCCCAGTTCTCTTGCCTGTGAGTACAGGGACGCTAGAATTTATGTTGAAAGCTGTAAGTAGTGCAGCAGCAAAGCAGAAAACTTCCAGCCTCAAGTGAACAGACACGATATTAGTTCAATGGCTTGATGCAATGCTTCAGAGACATAGAAATCAGGAATGGAAGAGGATAGACCATATAATTTGTTTCCTTGCCAATGCAAGATGTTCTTCCGCATTTTATTGAGTCTAGTTTCAAAACTCTTGAGGAACAGAGATCACGGTAGTTTCCTTGAGATAGAGCCAAGTGCTTTTCATTTGCCAAGAAGCTTTGCTTGTTATCCATCCTAGTTTCTTCCTTCTAGTTGTACCTTTGAGCCAGCCTAAGTTTCTTTATTGTTGTTTATGTGCTTCACTGATATTTTCCCATTGTGGCATTTGACAAAGCTGTGCATATTCATCTTCCTTTCTAACAAAATTTATCCAGTTTCCTAGCAAACAGAAAGGAATTTAGAAACGGTTTTGTCAACATTTGTTTAGGGATGGTTGGAAGACATGAGGAGAGGGAGGATGTCACAGACACTTTCAGTTATGCACTTTGGAAAAGAAAATCCTATGACCAACTCTGGTTTAATATTGAAAGGTGCACAACAAATGCAAAGGGGGTTTGGTTTCGTTTGGTTTTTCATGTTTCAGTTTCTAAAAATCCAGCTGTTTCTATCTAATGTTGCAATTTCTATCTAATGCTCAAAATTTTGTTTAAGAGCACAGAGGAAGCACCATCTTAGAAGTAAAGGCAAGAAATTTTTGTTAGTGCAATTAAAATCTTGAGAGTCAAATCGTTGTTAGTGCAGATCTAACTTCTCTGTCTCTGCCCCTTTTCCCAGGTGGGGTGCTCCCCCTTCCACTGCTCCCCTGGGTCCTAATGCTGGTGGATTCATACTGGTGGTGGAGCAGTGGAATCCTTTGCCAGGAGGAGTAGGCTGCTCCTGTTCTTGTGTTGTTTGTTCCCCTTTCCTTCCTCCTAGGATCCGCTTGGGATTATTTTTGTAGGTGTGATAGTGTGTGTTTAAACTTTCGTCTTTCTTCACTGGTCCACAGCTCTGGGTTAGATTCTAATTTATTATTTAATGGTACCCTTTGTTATGTTAGGTGCTTCTTCTTGCTTTGCTTTGTTACCCCTAGAACTGTTTTTGTCCAGCTGCAGGTCTGTGTTTATTTTCAGTTTTAAACTGATCGCTGGTGAGTTGTTTCTAGCTGTGGGGTCTCTGGTGCCAAGCCTGTGCCCCCACCTCTCATCCCAAGCCTGTACTCCTCTACACCACAGCCTCCGTCTCTGCTTCACGAGGTCTCTGCTATCACACCAAGCCTTTCTCTCTCGACACTGTGCTGGTACTACACAAATCAGAAGTAAAACTGATCAGCCACAGGTAACCCTGTCGATTAGAGAAATTGCTGTCACGGGTAAACCAAGTGAAGCTACAGGCAGCTTAAGAGAAATGTAGACAGAGCAGGTCTGGCAACCTCAGTCCTGAGGCCTTACAGATTCACTAGGAAGGTTATGGTCTGTTGCTGTAGTGCAGGGCTCCGAGTTGCACGAAGAATGCAACATGTGTTGTTCTACACCTGGTTCTTAAGCACCTGAATCTCTCCAGCTGTCATCTAAATACCTAGCTACTTAGATCTCTCCTGTACTGTTAGTTTGAGACTTTCACATATCCAGCTGGGATACCCTGGAGACTATTTCCATTACATTTCAAACATAATTTGAAACTTGAGCACTGATAACTCCATAGTTTTGCTTCACCTCTTACTGTAAATGCATCTTATGTTTTGTCTTCTACAGGTTTCATAATTGTCTGATGTTATTTTGATATTTTTTTTTTTCTTCAACAGTAGGTTTCTATAATTCTTGCTTGTATTGCTGTAGTCTGTTCAAAACACTTCCATTTCCAGGAGAAATAATATAATGTAAATGCTGGTTTAGTTTCTTTCATCATACTGCATAGACTTCTTCCAAAATGCTGTACAAGATGCTAAATTAAAACATTAGTTACTCCATGGATTATGTTTCCATTTAGCAGTTTAGGGACAATTTGTTCAAGTTTGGGGTTTTTAGTATTCTAGTCTAGGTTTTTTGATGGCTTGACTTTAATAATGATCAAACCCAAATTCTGATGTGGTCACAGGTAAAAATTAGAGCTATGGCAGTGCAATTACATTAATACAAGTAATGCCATGTGTAATTATATCAGTTCCTCATATGGTTAATTTATATGACTGTGCCCATACTAAAGGAAGGAGTTGTATCTGTGTGCTTCGCATGAGTGTTTTTTTCGAAGGAGGCATTGCTCTAAAGTTGTGTATGTATAATTACATACTGTATTTTACACAAATATAAAATATGTTACATTTGCCACTATAAGTTAGTATGCATAAGAATATGGGGTTAGGAGGGAAAGATTTGGTAAATCTCATTTCATAGGTGTAGTAGGTCTAGCCCAAAGTCTATGCTTGAAAGTCTGGCCTTGAGCTCTCTTTAAAAGGTGATTCTTAATTTCCCAGAGGCTCTATAAAGACATATAAGCACAAAGAGATAGGATATAGAACAAAAGCAATGTTGATTTAGCTGTACATTTACTGAAAATAGCATATGGAATTTTAACTCCTCCTGAATTGTTCCCTCCAAGGAGCAATCAAGGTATAAGAGCATCAAGAGATGTCTCTGCAGATAATTTCCCCATTCCTAAAGATTGTACATCTCTCCCCTGAACCACTTATCTAGTTTCTCTGGGAAGCTTAGCCATGAATGTGTATACTCAGACCTGACTCTGTGTGTGTGTGTGTATGTGCACACATAATAGTACCAAATGGTACCTTTTTTGTCCAACCTACTTTACTCAGTATAGGACAAAAATTCCTATCCAGTTTTTCATTATGAAAAAAGGTCTGCCAGATGTGAAGCATACACGTATTAAGCTAGGAGGAGAGAGCATCTTTAACACACAGTAAGAGTGTTAAAAGCAGGAGGGGGTTGTATTGTGGTGGTTTGACGCTGGCTGGATGCCAGGTGCCCACCAAAGCCACTCTATCACTCCCCTTCTCAACTGGGAAAGAGAGAGAAAATATAATGAAAGGCTCCTGGGTATAGATAAAGACAGGGGGATCACTCAGCAATTACTGTCACAGGCAGAACAGACTCAGGGAAATTAGTCTAATTTACTACCATTCAAATCAAAGTAGAATAATGAGAACTAAAATAAAAACACCTTTCCCTCCACCCCTCCCTTCTTCCCGGGCCTAATTTCTCTACCTTCTACCCCTGAGGAGCACAGGGGAACAGGGAATGGGAGTTATGGCCAGTTCATCACGTGTTGCCTCTCTGTTCCTTCTTCCTCAGGGGAAGGACTCCTTGCACTCTCATGCTCTTCCCCTGCTCTAGCGTGGGACCCTCCCATGGGAGACAGTTCTCCATGGACTTCTCCAGTGCGAGTCCTTCCCGCGGGCTGCAGTTCTTCATCAACTGCTCCAGCGTGGGTCCCTCCCACAGGGTGCAGTCCTTCAGGAGCAGGCTGCTCCAGCCCGGGTCCCCCGCAGGGTCGCAAGTCCTGCCAGCAAACCTGCTCCAGCTGAGGCTGCCCACGAGGTCACAGCCTGCTTTGGGCATCCACCTGCTCCAGCACGGGGTCCTCCACGGGCTGCAGGGGGATACCTGCTCCCCTGTTAACCTCCACGGGCTGCAGGGGTACAGCCTGCCTCACCATGGGCTTCACCACAGGCTGCAGGGGAACCTCTGCTCTGGCACCTCGAGCCCCTCCTGCCCTCCTGCTCTGACCTGGGGGTCTGCAGGGCTGTTGCTCTCATATAGTCTCACTCCTCCTTTCTGCTGCTATTGTTGTGCAGATATTTTTTTTTCCTTCCTTATAAAGTCCATGTCTGCAGCATGTGTATAGCTCACAATATGGCCAGAAATTCAAATTTATCAGTGATACTTTTGTAGGAGGTATGCTGACCTGTTTCTATCATTTTCTTTGCTAAAGCAGAAACTCACATGAGCAAAACTTGAGGTGTTCACTGTTTTTCAACTTGCTTTTGTTCAGTAACATAGAATGCTAGAGAAATGTCCTCCATTCAGAGTACAGGAAATAAGTATTCCCTTGAGGCAGTTGATCTGGGGATCTACAGAAATGAAGTTAATCCTTTGGAACAAATACATGGTATTACCAGGGAAAGATTCCCATTCATTTCCTATGTCTCTTGCTTGATGGAATATCCAGTAACCCAGTAAGGATTTTATGCTTCTTGGCCTAGTTTGAAGTAGGTTGTAGCTCAGACATCTGTCAAGACTACAGAGTGATTGTTGAGATTGAATTAGGGATATTATAGGTGTGTTGTGCTTAGTGTTGCTCTGAACTCTGATACTCTCTTAAGGTGTGTGTTTCAAAGATTTGTTTTGCTAAGGTACATTTATACCCCTAACACCTCCTCAAAGGAAAGCACACACAAGACATAAATGCACCATGTATACAGGATAATGTGCCTTGGAAGAAAGAAGAGCACCAGAAAGCATGGTGGGATTACCAAGAGCAGAATCGGGTGTGAATCACTATTAGGAGCACAGATGTTACTCCAGAAAAAAATATATCTGTAAGTGCCTGCATCAGGGGGAAAAAGTGCCCTCCTCAAGCCACACCAGAGATGTGTAGCTAGAGATGTACAGTCCCCTGGGATTTACATTGCCCAGCTCTCTGTGTCTGACCGTTGGCCCCCAGAGAGAACCTAAGGGAAGGACATGTCAGAACCAGATCAGTTCTTACCTTATGCTCTGAATTACTTGTTATTCTCATCATGCGTTGAGGGTCTCTCCTCTGGGGATCCAAATAAAGCAAAACTTTCCCTTGGTCAAACCTGATTTTTCTCTCTGTAGTCTGTTCGTGATGCTGTGGCCTCATCGCATGTACACAGACCCCAGCCACTTGGGTCTGCTCTCAAGAGATCCTGTCATGCTTTAGGTTCTTGCTTCCCTGCAGCAGGCAAGGCAGGTCTGAGCTCTAGAGCACACTCCTTGGGGGAGATACTTAGCTGGTGTTTTTACTAAGCACCCTTACTGTTAATTTGGGTTTATCTGCTTGCAAGTATATGTGCAGCATCTGGTAAGAACCTTTAAAACAGAGAAATTGTTCAGCTGAATATGCAGATCTAATACTTGAAGCTCCGCTGATGCAGATGGTATGTCTGTTATGCTTTTGGATTCAAAGATACCAAGCAGAGTATCCATATGTAAAGAATATCTATTTTTCTTGGATTTCAGAAAGCAGTTGCAAAAATAGTTGTGACATGTTTCTAAGCAGGTAAGTCAATTAATTATAGTATAGCATATTGAGCATCGTATTTAGGAAGCCAGAGGTTAAAGTTTCTGGACTCCTAGCTGTGGTACAGCTGTGCTATCAGAGTTCTTGTTTTGCCATTAATATACTACGCTGTGATACTTAGCTTTCTGAATTTAAGGAAACTGGGTGACAATTACACTGTTGGATCAAGGCTGTGTCTGAGAGGCCTGAGTCTGGTGGCTGTTAAAAACAGGCCCACTGTGGTAAAAAAGCCATGGTTTAGCTTTTCAGTACCTGGGTCTTTAATATGAAGATGGATTTTGCAGTCCAAAGTTGTTCATAACCCACGTGGACTTACTATTCTGAAGTGTCCAGAAGGGAGAGACAGCCAAAGTAGGAGAGCCCCAAAGTAAACTGCAACAGTAAAATCATACCCCAGCGAACAGAACTGTTCCCTTTCATAACAGCCTAGAAAATCATAGATTCATGGAATCATTTAAATTGGAAAGGACCTTTTGAGATCAAGTCCAACCATTAATTCAGGACTGCTAAGGCCATCGCTAAACCATGTCCCTGAGCACCATATCTACATGTCTTTTAAATACCTCCAGGGATGGTGACTCCACTGCTTCCCTGGGCAGCCAGTTCAAGGCTCGACCACCCTCCATTCAGTGATTGATTTTTTTTTTTTCCTAATATCCAGTCAAAACCTCCCCTGGCACAACCTGAGCCTGTTTCCTCTTGTTGCTAGTTATCTAGGGGAAAAGACACCCCACCCCCCCACCCCCCGCCTGCAGCCCCTGTCAGGCAGCCGTAGGGAGCCATACGGGCCCCCCTGAGCCTCCCCCTCCCCAGGCCGAACCCCCCCAGCTCCCTCAGCCGCCCCTCACAGCACTTGTGCTCTGGACCCTTCCCCAGCCCCGTTCCCGTCTCCGGACACGCTCCAGCCCCTCCATGTCCCTCTAGCCGTGAGGGGCCCAACCCTGAGCCCAGGAGTCGAGGGGCGGCCGCACCGGTGCCGAGCGCAGGGGGACGGGCACTGCCCCGGCCCTGCTGGCCACACCGCCTGGGACACGAGCCAGGCCGCTGCTGGCCGCCTTGGGCACCTGGGCACACGGGGGGCTCCCGCCCAGCCGGCCCAGCCAGCCCCCCCCAGGCCCTGTCCCGCCGGGCCCTTCCCAGCCCCCTGCCCCAGCCTGTAGCGCTGCCGGGGGCCGCTGTGCCCCACGGGCAGGGCCCGGCGCTGAGCCCTGCCGACCCTCACCCGCTGGCCTCGGCCCCTCGGCCCGGCCTGCCCAGCCCCCCTGCAGAGCCCCCCGCCCCCCAGCAGCTCAGCTCCCCCCAGCTGGGTGCCCCCTGCCCTGACTGAGGGGGCACTCGCTCCCCTCGCCCAGCCCGGCGGTGCAGACACGCAGCAGGACGGGCCCCGGCGCTGAGCCCTGGGGAACCCCCCGTGTGCCCGGCGCCAGCGGGATGTGACTCCATTCCCCACCGCTCCCTGGCCCGGCCGCCCCCCAGCTCCTGACCCCGCGCAGAGCCCCCCCCGGCCCGGCCGGGAGCAGCCGGTGGCTGCAGGAGATGCTGTGGGGACGGTGCCAAAGGCTTCGCTCCAGCCCGGGCAGCCACCACCCGCAGCCTGTCCCTCACCCGTCAGGGGGGTCACCTTGTCCCACAAGGAGATCAGGGCAGCCAGGCAGGACCTGCCTGCCAGAGCCCCGCGCTGGACGGGCCTGACCCCCCGGCTGTCCTGCATGTGCTGGGTGATGGCGCTCAGCACCGTCTGCTCCGGCACCTTCCCCGGCACCCAGGGCAGGCTGGCAGGCCCGTAGTGTCCCGGATCCTCCTTCCGGGCCTTCTTGTAGATGGCTGTCACACTGGCTGACCTCCAGTCTTCTGGGACCTCCCCAGTTAGCCAGGACAGCTGATAAATGATAGAACGTGGCTCAGTGAGCACTTCTGCCAGCTCCCTCAGCACCCTTGGGTGGATCTTGCCTGGCCCATAGACTTGTGAGTGTCTCAGTGGTGTACCTGGTCGTTGACCGTTTCCCCTTGGATCATGGGGGCTTCATTCTGCTCCCTGTCTTCCAGCTCAGGGGCTGGGCACCCAGAGAACGACTGGTTTTACTATTAAAGGCTGACAAAAAGAAGCCATGAAGTACCTCAGCCTCTTCTACCTCCCTCGTCATGATGTTTCCCCCTGCATTCAACAGAGGATGGAGATTCTCCTTAGCTCTCCTTTTGTTGCTAATAGAAAGGATTTATAGAAATGGGTTTTATTGTCTTTTACAGCAGTAGTCAGAGTAAGTTTTAGTTGGGTTTTGGCCCTTCTAATTTTCTCCCTGCATAACCTCACAACATCCTTGTAGCCCTCCTGATCTGCCTGCCCCTTCTTCCACAGGTCATAAATTCTCTTTTTTCCCCCTGATTTCCAGCAAAATCTCTCTGTTCAGCCAGGCCGGTCTTCTTCCCCAACAGCTCGTCTTTCGGCACATGGGGACAACCTGCCTTTGCACCTTTAGGAGTTCCTTCTTGAGGAACATCCAGCCTTCCTGGGCTGCTATGCCCCTCAGGACTGCCTCCCAAGGGACTCTGTCAGCCAGGCTCCCCATCAGGCCAAAGTTGCTTCCATGCAGTCTGAGGTGGCCATTATCCTACCCTTCTTCTCCAGGAATGAAAAACTTGATGGTTTCATGATCGCTGTGCCCCAGTCTGCCTCCAACCATGACAGTGCGCACAAGTCTCTTTCTGTTCACAAGCAGCAGCCCCAGCTGGGCACCTTCCCTAGCTGGCTCCCTCACCAGCTGGGTCAGGAAGGTCTGTTCCATGCACTCCAGGAACTTCCTGGACTGTTTCCTCTCTGCTGTGGTGTTATTTCCAGCAGATATCTAGTAAGCTGTAGTCCCCCATGAGAACAACGGTTAGCTATTGGGAGCCGTCTCCCAGCTGCTTATAGACTGGGTTTTTTGCCTCTTCATGCTGGTTGGGTGGTCTGTAACAGACTCCCACCACGATATCTGCCTTGTTGGCCTTCCCCATGCTCTTACCCATAATCACTGAACCCTATTGTCACCATCGTCAAGCTCTACAGCCAAAACACTCCCTAACACACAGTGCTGCCCCACTGCTTCTCATTCCTTGCCTGTCCCTCCTCAGGAGTTTTCAGCCACCCATTGCAGCACTCCAGTTGTGCGAGGCATCCCACCATGGCAACTATATCACGGTTTTCCTGCTGCACAATGGCTGCCAGCTCCTCCTGGTTGCTGGCCACGCTGCGTGCACTGGGGTAGGTGTGCTTCAGCTGAGCTCTTGATGCTGCCACCTTTTTTGGGGGAGAAGCTCTAATTCCTATGTGACTATTCTCAGGCACTTCTGTGGTTTCTCACACATCAATAACCCTTGTGCCTTTGCTGCCACATGGATCTCCATCCCCTACCTCCACCAAGACAGCAGACTGAAGGACCTCACCAGCACACTGTCCTTCAAACATTGGCATGTTGCCCCCAGGCTTATCTCTAGTGAGCCTGGTTTTATCCCTTTCCTCCCTTTGAGACAGAGATACCCTGGCTGTTGCCAGAAGGCCTGGTGTCACGTAAACTGACCCATGATCAAAAAACCCCAAATTCTGTTGGTGACTCCAGGTCTGGAGCCAGGGATTGCTCTGCTGGCTCTTCCTGTTTCATCCTTCATCATTTCCTGCAACTTGAAGGACACAGGAGAACACTACTTGTGCTCCTGATCCCTTAAGCAGTCATCCCAAGGCCCTGAAGCCTCTCTTGATTGCTCTCAGACTTCTTGTTGCAATTGTTGCTGCCTACCTGAAAAATCAATGATGGATAATAATCTGAGGACCGTACCAGTGTAGGAAGCTTCCTCTTCACATCTTTAACCCAGGCCGCAGGGAGGCAACGGACTGCCCTAAGAAATGGGTCTGGCCAGCAAATTGGGCCTTCTGTTCCCTTCACAGGGAGTCTCCTATGACAATGACCCATCACTTTTTCTTTATGGAAGCAGTTTTGTACTTTCGTGTACACTTGTGAAGGAAAGCGAGCTCTTTGGAGGTAGGAATTTCAAAAATAAAGGGCAGGGAGGTTAAGTGACTGTCCTACAGGCAGGAAGAGGCAAGAACAGCAAGTGGGGCATGTGGTGGAACGTAGGCAGAGTGATTTCCAGTCCTGAGGGCTCTCTAGCATCATGTTATCTGTGAAGATCTGTGCTTTTAACAAGTCTGTATTTATAACGTATGGAGAAGTAAATGTAGTGAAATCAAGGTTATTTCTGATTTTTAATAAATTAAATTTCTGCCTAAATAGGGCAAATTGCTTTGGGATGGAATTACCTGAATAAATTCCTATCAGATGAAGTGGGCTGGCAGTCCAGTTATAACTTCCAGCAGAAGTGGATTGGATTGGGATCTCATACTATCAAATGTCAAATGCAGCTGGAAATGAAAAAGGCATGGGAAGGGTTGTACCTTCCATGCCACCCAGTTGCCTCTGGCCTCAGCTTGAGATGGGTATCAGCAAGGCTACAAGACAATGCTATTTATCAAGGAATGGGGTTTTTCCAGGCAGGGGAAAGTTTCCAACTTAGTGCTTTTGAAGAACTTTAAAATTTTACCTTGAATCCCTAAGTCATGCTATTTATTGCAACAAATTTGTATCTATTATGTCTTCTATATGTTAACACCTTTGTACATTTGAAGTTGATAGAGGAGAGCTGTATGTAGTTTTAATGTTGACAGTTATGAGCAAAGGTCTGGATTTGTCTCCTTTTTTCATTAAAGCCTTGCATACAGCTGCAGAAAAATCAACAGTTCTTAACAAAATGCTTATTGAGGTTTCAGTCTTCTGGCAAGAAGAAACTTAAACATACTTCAACTTTTCTGTAATACATGAATGTGTTGCTAATCTTGCCCCCTCTGTCAGTGTATTTCTGTGCAAAATGGGTAATTCATCCTTCGTTTAGTTTTGCTAACAAATATATGCAGTCTTTGAAAAGTCAGATATTTGTGCTTCCGACTTGACATTGCTTTCCTCAATTTTTACAGTGAAAACGTGTCACTCATTTATTTGTGCAACAAAGTTGTATCTTTTGAAGTTCTTACTAAATGCAGTTGACTTTAAAATGTTGGTAGTGAGTATTGCTCTAGTAGGTGTCTGTCAATCTCCCCTATCAGTCTCAATGCTTTTTTTGGCAAACTGTAGGGGAACTAAGGAGCTGCAAATGCAGAAATAAGAGTATGCCTGTAAACGGCATAAATTTGATCATGCTTTGTGTTTATGGAAGTTTCTTTAAAGGTGGGTGACAATACATTGCCCATGTTCTTTGGTAGGAGTAAAGAATATTTTAAAGTTATAAAAATCCATTTATTGTTTTAAGGAACTAGGTTGTTGCGGGGTTTTTTTCCACTTGTGTCTCTGGGGAAAGTGTTCAGGTAAGCGCAATACATAAAGCATAAGATACCCAAACTCTCATTGACATTATAAAAAGGATGGAAAATATATGATGATGTTCTTCACATAAACAGCTTCTGTTTTTCAGGGGATATTGTGATCTGTGGGCTAGAAGACAGGAATCCTCAGTAAGCCATGCATATGCTTGTTAATGATAAGCAATGCCAGAGAAGGTGTTACTGTGAAATGGGATACCATTTGTCTAATTTAAGACAACAGTAAACTGACTTAAAAAACACAGTGGGGGAAGGCTAGACTGTATAATTTATTGGCAAGATATTTTTCTGAATTATGCTGGTTAATTTTATTATTTTATTAAGAGGAGCCGGGACACTGCAAAAGCTCTTTTTCCAGCATTTAGTTTGTCCCTGGCAGAATTCAGTGCTGAATTGATAGTGTATTCTTTTGAGGAGACATACAACTGCGACCTGCAGTGCTGTCTCTCAGCCTTTGTACTCCAGCTATACTTTCTGTAGAGTATGGAAACATACCCCCTTCCCACACGTGTGCCCTGCCCCTGCTCTCCTTGCTGAGGCGTTGGGCTTTTACTGAGCTGGCTGGAAGTAGCCATGACCAGCACAGAATGGTTCTGGTGGCCCATGTGCCGATCCCAGCAGCCTCCCACTCTCCAAATACTGCTGGCTATGCCCAATATAGGAGCTTTATAGGTAAGGAGCCCTTCTGTTCTCTCTGTGCAAGAGGCTCTATGGTCTGCTTGGGCTGAATACAAGCCTAGTGGTAACATTTATTTAAAATTGTCCAATATTCAGAGGTTTGTCCATCATGAACTGTCAGGGGCCAAAATTTTTCTGGCTGATGCCACCCTGAATTGAACCTCTGATAGATTCAGGGCCAGCCCAGGCTAGCAGGGGGCTGTCATCCTGGCAGAGCATGGCCCTTCCGTCACAGATTTGGGAAGCAGCTGGTGGAGGAATGCAGGAACATGGCTGTTTTGGAGGAGTGTGGTGGGAAAGCTGCCTGCGGCCATCTGAAATGAAAACATGCCTGAAAACATGGCTGCAGCAGAATCCCGGGACCATAGGGATGTCCCGCATCCTTAGGCTTCCTCCTTTTGTAGCTAAATTCTTCAAATGTTTTGTTTGCTCCAGGCATGCAATATTGTTCTGTAGATATGGAGCACCAGTGAAGTTATATGTGGTAGTTTGTCAAATTAAAACCAACTGCTCTGTGCACACATTAATGCAATTGATTTTTAAGAATTACTTGTGGTGGTTAACCTTGGCTATGCCTGACTGAATACCATTTCAGGCCATTATACTTGTATTTCCTTGAACATTTGTAGGTTGTAATGAGCTTGAGGCACTAGGGTTTCGTATGGCTGGGAAAGTTACTAATGGCATAACCTGGAGCCTGTAGCTTTTTTACTCTTTTATAGGACAGAGATGGAATAGAATCGTGTCCTTTAAAGATTTAGCTTGGTTTTGAGGTAAACCTCTTAACATTTTTTTTTTCCCCAGTGATGATCAAGAGAGTAGATGTGCTTCATCCAGTGTGAATGGATTTTTTTTCACCGAGGTTTTTGCAATGACTGCAGAGGCTGATTCTGTGCTTAGCAGATAAACAAGGAGGCAGGGCAGCTGGAGGATGCCGAATAAGCTGTGTGTACCAGCACTAACTAAAAATCACCAGAGGTGAAAAATGAAAGGCCTAGAGGCCAAGCACTGCAACTGAGGTTTGGAAACTCTAAGGTATTGCAAAAGTTGGTGTGTTTCAATAAACTACTAATGTTTTCCCTGATGGGAGGCGGGAGGAAGGTGGCATTGGTGCCTTTGGGCTGTGACTGGTTTGTAAAACATGGGAATGTTTGGTTCATACAAGTTCTGCAAAGATGGAAAAAGTGAATGCTTAGCATAGAATCAGCTTCATTAGTTTTTCTTTTTGGTTTTGAGGTTTTCTGGTTTTGACTTTGTTGGAGTTTTTTATATAAGACGTAGCTGTTCCTGCTGAAAACCTGTTTGTTTTGTTTCAAATGGAAACAGGAGGAGGAAGCTGGAGGAGGAAGAGAACAGCAGGAACTGAAAGCAAACTGGTAAATCCAGCCTGCTGTTGTGACATGTGTTTATGGTGTGTGAGTTGGACCTACAGAGCCTGATTAGCACATTCCCAGCAGATAGAGCTGTTTGCACAATAGGAGGAATGGCAGAATTAAAGTTAGCTCACTGTGTATACAGCATGTCGAAAAAACATGAGCAGGGGGCAATCATCAAGCTGTTTTTAATGAATCTGGTAGTGGTCACTCTTGCAGGGAGATCAAAAGCAGAAGCTAAGGGCTGTTGCAGTATTAAGGCTTTTCAAGAAGCATCAAACTGAACTCTCTTTCAACAGGAAGAAAAATATCAATTACATACCATCCTTGTTCTGATGTTCTGTATTTCATCTGCTGGTTAGAAACAACCCACTACAAATAGGATAAGAACTATTAAAGCTGGAAATAGGGTTTCTAATTACTAGAGGAGTTGAGGTTATTGAATATCTTTTCTTTAAGGACAGAACTGTTATGAAGTGAAGAGTTGATGAAAAAAAGGATTTGGGTTTATTTTTCATGGTAGAAGTTGGAAGAGAATCCCTGGAGAATCCTCTTCTAGCATTTTCCCCCTTTTGGATGTAACAAGTTTGAGGAGGATCAGCAGCTGAAAAATAGAAGGGTTGTCTGAAAATCAACCCACATGCATGAGTCAGGAACACCAGGCTGCGGATGGTCTTGCTTATTACTGAGCACATGGTATGCGGAGAACACCAAGCTCTGTAAATTAAGTAATGATTGATCTGAGCTGTTTGTTAATTTCGTCATAGTATTGTCATTCCTTCTACCAGTGTCCTGAACACAGTTAAGTGTGCGCATATCCTATTTTAGGACCTGCTTTGAGGCAACTAATCAGAGCAAATGGCTAGAACTTTTTTTTTTTTTTAAGAAAAGTATTGCAAGTCCTTTTAAAAGCGTGTCTGTAACAATAAGAAACCCTACTTCTGTTCCTTGAGGCAGTAAGCATTGATTAAAGTGAACTAGTATGATCCCTTGGTGCAGGCACTAAGGTGTAGCGTTCCTGAAGGTTATAGTGTAATGCATAGTATTATGCATAAATGGCAACCAGAGAAGCTGTGCAGTAGCTTTTTTAAGAGGGAAGACTACATTGTTTCTGTAATAAATGGTAACACCAGCAGTGACAAATTTTACTTGTGGGAAAATGCTAGGAAAATTGATGACTAACTAGAAGAAATTCATGTGACAGTTGTTGTCCAGGTTTATCTGGCAGCTTGATCTGGAGTGTATCATGTTATGATGAGTGACTGGGAATTGAGTAAAATTTTCCTCCATAATGAGAATGTGATTTAGGCGCATTTGATTTGACAGAGATGGAACTGTGTGAATCACAGCAGGTACAAGGGCTGTAGAAGAAGTATTGCTGAACAGCCCAAAGCAGGCTCCATGTCATATTGTAAAAGCTGGGACTATGACCCACACCTTGGACAATCATTATACTTTAGCAACCCATGGACGTGCTGTGTTGCAGAATTAAGTGCTTTATTTGGTGCACTACAAAATCCAATGTACTGCATCAAGAACCTTCTCCCTTACACTTTCTGTTTTCTAAGAAGTTTCAATTTATTTTGAGGCACAGGCTCTATTTATCAGATTATTCAAATAGGAAAGTCATTCTGTGCTCACCATAGAGCTTTCATCATGGTATTCCAGTGATAGAAGAGATTGCATCCTGTTTCGGAGGCACCTTTGGCAGTTGATAATAAGCCAAGACCTGTTTTTATGAAATGTGTAAATGACAGCATTTCTCAGTTATGAATGAATATGATTTCAGTAGGAAAAAATCTGTATGTCTTTGTAGAGGAAGATGAAGTATTGTTGTTCTGTTAGAGCTCTTTGAAGGAGCAGATTGATAACAGTGATCTTCTTGATGGGGTGTTTGTATTTCCAAAAACTTGAAAAAAAAATTTTTTTCACTGAAGGCTCCTAAAGTAACCAAACCACTACAGAATAAGCATTTGTAGGTGAATGGTATTCAGACATCAATTGTAAATAAACAGGTTAAAACCCCAGGCAGTTACAGGTATTACAGACCAGATTTCATTACAAGTAGCGTAACCAAGAGTTGCAGCATTCACGATGTTCGTAACTAACCTGGAAGAAGTACTGAATTAGGGAGGAAAGAATCTGAGTTATTCCAGAGTGTTGAAATGACACCAATGTGTGGGTAAAGAGTTGCATAAAATATCATGAATGAAAAATACAGTGCCAGATGAAACTCAGTGCTGATAGACACAAAAAAATGTGTTGAGGGAAAACCAGTCCTAACTATCTGTACATGTTAATGGGTTTAAAATTTGCTATTATTGCTTACGAAAGAGATATTTTTTTTAATAACTTTGGGTAGTTTTAAAATACCAGCTTAATGGTTTGGTAGCATGCAAAAGAATAAGAGAAGGTTAGAAATTACTTGTGAAAAGACCAGAGAATGCAATATGCCACTTTTGGAATGCGTAACTTGAAGGGAACCGACAAGTGCACAGAATTCATCTCAAGGGTGTGTTAGAGCTGTGCAAGGTGTGAGCAGGGGAGCTCAGGAGTGTTAAACATTTGACATGGAGGAGAGGGGAAATGCCAAGGTCTGTTTGCTTTACAGAAGGGACAGATGAGGAGGGCATGGCAGATGTCCTTAAAACTCTGGGTTGTTGAGAGGGAGTAAATGAGAACATAAATACGAAATTTCTATGAGAACAGAGAGTATTCACTGATGTTTCAGTCTTCCGGAGGCTGAAAGACAGTGCAGTAGCAGGGTGGCGCCCCAGTATGGGAATGCCGTACAGTCCCAGACTGTGGGTCCTCTACCAACCGATTAGAGCGAACGTCTTTGGGTAAAAGCTCAAGCAGCTGGGAGTGCACCTCTAGCAGTCTGTTTTAAGTGTGCTGTATTTCACTGTTACCTTTCTGAGTTGTCTCTGTCACCTTCTCTTTATCAGCTGGTAAAGTTGTTGCTTTTATCGCTGTCACTGTGAGCTCAGGAGTATGAACACATTCCTGTAGTGCAAAAGAACAACAGGTTCTCTTCGGCTTTAAATACTACTGTAGTAGTCATTAATGATGATCAGTTGTTTAGTGACCTAGTTCATAAAAACTCTGGATTTTTTTCCTAGACTTTTCTCTATAGATCTCTTAGCTTAAATCCATGGGTGCTTTATTATTTCACATAAATATTAAAAATGCATTGGGCTACCTTTTTATTTAGTTTTATTTTGTATTATATGATGATCACAATCTCAAATACTGTATCCTTAAGTACATGCCCAAAGCTAAATTTATATTGAATAATGAATCATACACGGGGTTCTGCAGAGCAATAACATTTATGCTCAAAATCAAGCACTCATGTGACATCTCTCAAATATTTTGAGCAGCAAAGGAAAGCACCATCCTTTAACTTCTGCTTGTAAGATTCATTACTTTTTTTATGCCTCCATCAGTCTAATTAAATTATTTTGCCATTGTGTCACCAGATGAAGGCAATGAACAGTGCCAACAGTGTTGCTAATGCATTACCTAAGGAGAAATGGGTGCAAAGACATGTTTTTCATGTGTAATTGATACTAACGAGACTGTCAACCTTCTTTTGTTTAGGGTTATGTTGTTGTTTAAGAGCAGGAGGAGGAAGAGGAAGGTTTCTTCGTCCATAGTCTTATGTCCCTGATGGCCTAAGGCAAGGAGCAGTGACTGCTGTGAGCCCCTGTGCTCTGCTTGCAGTCTGCCTCCAAGCTGCTTTGGGCTGTGTTTAGCTGCTGCTTGGGACTGCTCAGCATGTGATCCTCGGAACACTCCTGGAGGGTGGGTTCTCCATTGCCTAGTGCTTTGTTAAAGTTAATTCCCCCCTGCCCTGGCTACAGTTAATTAAAAATGCCACATTTAAATACAGTAATATGCTAGATCCTCTTGGCTGGTGATATCTTTCACGCTTTAGAAATCACTGGGTTAAAATTAAACCCACTGAATTCCATGGCATTGTTTCTGTCCTTACTACAGGATTAATATTTGGATTTCTGCTTTAGTTTGAAATTAGCACTTTCTTAAGACACTTTAATACTTGCTTATAGTTAAGCATTTCTGTCAACAGTTCCAGTAAATCCATTAATCATTTCCAAAGTACAAGAGAGTAATGCAGCTAAACTGAACTCTCCATCGTCTGCACAGATTCAGCTTCCTCAGGGTTTTTGTAACTGTTGACATTGAAGGAAGGTAAAAGTGACTGGACAGCTGCACTCTGGGAACACCTCATTGCTCCTCTTGGAAAGTGGCTGTCTTGTCTGAGGTAAATG
Source organism: Falco naumanni (assembly GCF_017639655.2). Classification (NCBI taxonomy): domain Eukaryota; kingdom Metazoa; phylum Chordata; class Aves; order Falconiformes; family Falconidae; genus Falco; species Falco naumanni. Next base: position 4,946,316 of record NC_054066.1, read on the forward strand.
ATGTCATAACAAGAGAAAAAGTGGGCTCGTGTTATAGCGACATAGCTTGTGTGTTCAAATATATTCTTGACAGTGTTATTGCCTAGTAATTTTACATTTCCCATACTTCTGCCTCATACTTATCTCTACGGTGCATATTTGATGTTGGGAAGAATCAGATGTATCAGACTAATAGGTAAGCAGAAACAGTACGTGGTATTTCTCTTCTGCCAGCCCCTCCATAAAACCAGAAGTGGTCCTGGAAAAGTAATTCTCTCAAAAGATGAGACCAGCCTTTGAGAGGGAGACCGTGACACAGGTGAAATGAGGGCAAGCTCATCCAGCTGCAGAGACAGGGCCAGGATTTGGGTCCACAGTTTGTAATGATGTACATAAATAATAATGAACAAATAATGTGGAAGTAGTTTAGCTATAGACCAAATAAACCAAGGAGGGTGGCTCTTTGCAGCCTGTGTTTAAATGAACATTCTTAGACTCAGTAAAATCCTCTACAAGAAGAGTATTAAAGTAAATTATTCACATCTTTATGTCAGTTATTTATGTGAATATAGACGCTATCAATCCTCAGAGATAACTGTTGGACTGAGAGCAGGGGAGGAGGAAAGGAAGAGAGAGGTGGCTTCCTTTTTCCTTAGCCTGTACCTGCTAGTGTGACCAAGTCATGGGTGCCGTGTAGAGATGATCTGGGACCATTTCAGGTCACTCTTGCTTGCAGCAGTGCCAGAAGTGTAACAGTTCAGCCCCCTTTTCAGACCACGTTGCCATTACATGTAGTTGGTACCAGAACTGCTTGTAGATGATAGCCAGTAGACTTGTGGATTTCTTTTTATCTGGAGTTTTAAAGTCTTCCATGTTGGGGCTGTTCAGTAAGTGCCAGTGTCAGTTTGAGTTTTCCCTGCTATTTGAAATACTAGGTCAAGCTGTGTGCAGTAAAATAGGTAAACATGGAGAACCATGAAAAAACCCTTACGAACCCTTAGAGTACTTAAACTTATGAAAGATTTAATTTATATTATTAATAGAGGCCTCATTTCAGTCCATAACATAAGTACCAAAACTTACTAAATCAGTTTTGTACATGTCCTGCCCCTTCAGGAAGATGCAAGTCTGGTGGCTGCCGTGATTCTCGAGGCTGTTAAAGAGGTACAAAAATGCAGCAGATAAGAATAGTGTTGCGCTGATAGTTATTAGCATGATAGTTGTAGCTGACTGTCACCAAAGTTTGAGGTGGTTTAGATATCTAATAAGTCATTGCATTAGATTTAAACATAATCACTTAAACTTTCAATATGAAAGGTAAGGCTTAACCATGTTTACCTGAAGTGCTTCTTTCAAGGCTTGTTTCACCGGTGATCTGTCTTTTTATTTGCTTCTGTTTTCAAGCAACGCAAGATTTTCTTTTTGAAGTGGGAACAAGGTAAAGGAAAGAGAAAAATAATTTCTACTCCAAGCTCTTGTAGTTGAAATACATCTTTATTTCTTTAGTGAAGCAACTTTATGCAAATAAAAACTCCCAGCAATATAGTACCCAAAATAAAACAGCAAGCACTAAGTCAAGTAGGAAAGTTGTAAAACAGTGTTCCATCGCTGAATGTTAAATATTCAAATAAACATTGTAAAAACTTCAGGAAGACTTTATGGGGCCATAGACGCACAGTGTAAAATCATTCAAGTTCTGCTATCAAACCGCAGCAATTGTTCAACATGTTCATATCAGTCCAAGTTGGAAGTGAGTATCTTAAGGGAGGGGAGTACTTAAGCTAGTGCATACGTATAATTCATCTCGCCAGCTACATGTATCCTGCTGCTTTCCCTATTACACCTTTGCATACAGAATGAAGATGATGATTAGTTGCACAGAACACTGATGACAAATAAAATGTGTGCAAACATACATCAGTATCTGGATGAAGGAGACAGTTTGTTTCACCTAAGTGTGCTGTTACTGCCCTGGGTGCATGCTGTGTGTGCATTGGTAAGTGCCATAAGGACTGCTAAGGAAGCTCTGTAATCGTACTGTGTGGGCAAAGAATTGCAAGACTGCCTGAAAAAATACAGAAGAAAGGCAGAATAGCAGCGGGGGGGGGGGGGGGGGGGGGGGGGGGGGGGGGAAGGGGGCTTAATATTAATCTAGAGATTTTTCCCTAGATTAGTTTGTTTTTTTCTTTTTTTTCTGTAGTTGCAATTTATTTAGTGGCAGAAATGCCTTTAGAAAAGACTTCAGTAGAAGCATTGGTTGAATTTGAAATGTTTTAAAGAACTGGCCTTGTTCTCTAATGGCCTAGGATTCTGTGGCGTTGTATTTCTGTTGCTGGAAGTAGACTTGTCCAGTAATGAATAATAGGGAATGACTTGTTATCTGGTGGTCAACATGCCTATGGTGAACAGAACTCCCAAAGCTTACATTGCTCATGCAGAAATTTTTTGAAAACGTATTGACAGACAGAACAACCTTTATGTGTTCAGGTATTTTTTGACCTCCTCACTGGGTAATACTTTATTCTGCAAATAGTCTCACTCAATGGGAATCTTTTACGGGGGGGTGGGGGGGGAGAAAACAAAAAGTGGGAGTGGCAGAGCCAGACTGGCAGACTGAAGTAGATGAACAAGATACCAGAAGTGAAAAATACTTGTTAAGTAGTTATCCAGCTCAAATTTGCTAATCAACCACATTGTGTATCAGCTGGAGTAGATGCGGTATTCCCATCTGTATGCTGCTTGTGCATGTGCCCTGTTTCTGTCTGTCAGATATCTGCTCTTCTCACCCTATGTGGGAGATGACTAGGAGAGACCATCTATGGGCTGACTTGGTAACACCTTTGGTTTTTTACCACAAAAGCAGATAGTGTAAATAGATAGCCTGAGCTTACTGAATAAGGTTACTATGTGGATGTGGATTTTAGAAGAAAGATATTGTGGAAGCTTGAATATAGGCTGAGACACTAAACTCTCCAAGACTTAGGAATTTTTGGTTAAACATCAGCTCGAGGTAGAAAATGTGCCAGAGAGAAATCGCACAGGTGTCATTCAACAAAAGTTATTGTACTAACAGTTATTTAATGGGCTATTTCTATAATGAAGCAGTAGTTCTTTTAAGAGTTTGGTTTAGCTTTAAATAAACTGAAAAGAGGAAGGACAGAAATTCTTAAATGTAATCAATATTTTATTTTAAGAAACAAAATCACACCTTGTATTTGTCATGAAGGACCTGCACTACAAGCTGAAACCTAATTTGTCTTCTGTTTTTTTGGTTTTGGCTCACACAAAGCTTTCTGTTGACAGACAATAAATGATCTTGTGGAAAAGACGTGCGCTTGGGACTTGCAAGATCTGTGCTTAGTTCTTAGCTCAGTGCCAGTATTCCTTGAAATCACTTAATCTGGATGTGTTTCCCATCTGTTCTGCTTTTCTAGGTGGCAAGCTTTTGTGACCATGTTTGCATACAGACGAATACAGGGGATCCCAAGTGTTACTCAGAGCCTCTTCTTGCTGTTGAAAAGCCTATGCCAGTGAAATAAATTCTAGTTTATGTCTTTTAAGTGATTGGATCTTAATTATATGCAAAAGCGTATCCTCCATTTGTAAGGAATGGTGGGCAGCACTTACAAATGTGTTCCTCCTGTACAAAAAAACAGATTAAATAAGCATGAGGGGAAGGATTTAAGGATAGCAAGCTGTATCAGAGTTCACAGAGAACTTCTTGAAGGAGGGAGCAGAGCAGAACTACTTTGGATCACCCACTCCAGCTGTTTATGTCCTTGTGACTTTGCAGTTTAATTTTCCAGCCATGATGGCCTGGTCAGACATGCTCAGGTCTCTTCCTGAGTACAGAATGCTGCAGTGTAGTGTTGGAGAAGGCTGAGCTGGGATGAAGTGGTTAGTTATGTATTAAAAGCAATCATTCCTAGTAATGAGGAGTCCCAAAGAGTTTATGCTGGCAATTAAAAACACTGTAGCTATGCTTTCCTGGGTTCATTAGAGAAGATATATTTTTGCTTGATGTAAATTGATAAAGCTCTAGTTAGATATCTAATAAGTTATTGCATTAGATTTAAACATAATTAACTTTTAATATGAAAGGTAGAGCTCAACCATGTTTATCTGCTACCCTCTCAGATAAGCTGAATAGTCAAACTTCAGAATCTCAAGTATCATTGAAATAAAACCACAGACTGTTGCTTTATTTGCTAGGGTTAAATTAGAAATAATCCCAGAAATTTGTCTTGATGTCCTGCCATATTGCTAGATTGTCCCCTCCCCAGTCCCTGCCTTTTGTAAGCAGCCTTTGGTTCTAGAGTTGTGCTCTACCGTACAGAAGTATAGCTAACGTAGCTAACCTTTAATGTCATGTAGTATGTTAACTGCTGGCTTTAAATGAAGTTTTTCCTGTAACAGATATCCTGTGCTGCACAACTTTACTTATATCCAGTTTATTTGAAAACAGATGGTATTTTAAATTTACTAAATAGATGCTAGAGCTGTGTGGTATGCATACATTTTGGCAAGCTGCCTTTCTGATCTGTCTTAAGCTGTTTAAAATATATATATATTTATGAGTTTGTGTGCCTTGCCTCCCCTCACGCCTGCAGAGGTGTGGTTTTCATTTTTGTCAGGTAATGGAGAATGATGGCTACTAAAATTGCTGGCCGTACTTCACATAAAGGTACTATTAGAAATCCAGGCAAATATTTGCAGACTACTTATATAAGGAAGAGCAGCTTCCATCTGACTTTAAGTAGTTTCAGAAGCTCTTGGCAGTAGAGACACCTTCCCCATGTGTGCTGCTCCTTGTTTCCTTTAGCCTAGTTACGGGGAATAGCAATTTAATGCTAAAATAAGTAAAGCCTCTGAGTTCAGTTGTGTCCATTGCTTTCAGACTTTTTACAAAACCCTGTGTGTAGCTTTAGACTGCAGTTCCCAAATATGATTTGTAATTTGTCAAAATAGGATTTTTAGGTGCCATTATGGAGAGATTCACTACAGCCTGGACAGTAGCAGAGAGTGAATGTTGTTATGGGATGTGAACGGGACAGAGAGGCCAGCACTGAGCATTTCATAATATTCTTCCTTATCACAGATCACTTCTGTTCATCAGAAGTGATGGAAATTGGGTGAAATACTCAAGGATTCTAATTTTTTATCTCAACTATAAGATGAGTCAAAATGTGCTCTTCAATATAACCATGAAATTCTTTGATTTGAGCTAAAAGATAAAGGCAAAACTTTGTCTGCAGCTGTTTAAGAACGGAAAAGAAATGGTCACAGGGATAAATCAATAGCTTTTCTTCACTACCAAGCAACACAAATGACGTCATGGAAAGCAGTTTTGGTAAACAACATTTATCTCTGTTTCTCTATTATCTGTGGTTAATGACAATTATTCATGCCAATTAAATATTCATTAAATTATTTGAAAATGCACTTATTATTTTAAGTACACCAACATCTATTAAAATTATATATTTTTAATGAATTTTTTTAAAGTGAAAGGAGCAATGCTCTGAATATACTTCCAAGAGATGACAGACCACTTACAATAAACTTGCTTGATACATTTTTCATCCCAGGATCTCACAGTTAATATACTAAACCTCATAGCTAATATGCCTACCCTCCAAGCTTTGAAAATGATTCATTTTGAAATACAGGGATCTCTCTGTGAATGTGGTATTAAAAAGGGAATGGATTATTTTTTTTTCAAAACTTCTCAGCCTCTGTGTGGGGAAAACAGTCTAGTGAGTACCAGGTGCTTTGAAAATACTGGCCCTCTGCATACTGAGTCAGTTAAATATATTTACGTTCACATTTTACTATTTGCTGTCATATTAAAATATTAACAAGCATACTCTGTGTAGGTGGAACCAAGTGCTGGCTGCTCTTCAGTACACTCCTTCTGAATTGCTATTTGTGAATATATCTGTGGATATATTAGATTGTACCAAGTGCAGCGTGATGGATACCCAAGTCCTGATGGATGCCTGTGGATATCAACGTGATTTGCATGTCTTAGGTCTTCCCTAAGTCTTGACTAGTTGCGATGACATTGACTCATCAGTGCAAATACCTCTAAGGGGGACACTTTATTAATAAAAGCGCATTTTGTGTTAGTGCTTTGTACGTGTGGGATTATGTCACCATATCATCCTTAGCATCACTGCAATACTACAAGTCAAAAAAAGGAAACAGGTAAAATGGAATAAAGGGAAGGTGGAAGATGAGACTGGAAGACAGCATCTGGTATATAACGGGCACTTCCTGTAACTCCCCAAGTAACTAAGGCATCAGTCTCTGTCCTGGTCTTAGTATTAAAGGTGACCATAGTTGAAGTAGAAACCTAGGTCTTCTGCTAAAAAAGGTAAAGAAAATAGTTGTTGTTTGCATATACTATGCCAGAGTCCAAAAGCCTGTAGAGGTTGCTAGCGTAGGATTGCCAAGGAAGGAGTTGGGTTGTGGAGGACAAGGAGTGCTGCTGACAGAAGCCATCATTGCAACTTCTACCCTCTTCCTGCACCTCCATCCCGGTCACGAGAAGAAGCTGTGAGCCCAGGCCTCCTCCTCCTGCTGCTCTGCACCTCCCAGCTGCTTGTCCTGCTGCGGGAACAACTTGTCTCCTGCCAGGCCTTGGCCCCTCATTTCAGAAGTGGCAAGACTTGGTTTTGCCTGCTATGAAGGAAACATTTACCAACCAACATGATAAGATTTACTTAATGTTTTTTAGTCTTGGTGTTTCGCGTGGATAACATCACAGTGTGCAGGACAATATTAATGCTGGTCCATGTTTTCTCTCAACGTACTTTCATTTCCTTTCCAGCAACAAGGGGCTGCAATCATTGAGCCCAGCGGTAGCTTTCACCAAAACTCATGAGATCAGATTTGTATAGGGTACAAATATTTGTATATGGTACGAATATGGTATACAGTGCTTCATTCTATGCAGACAGATTCTATTGCAGCTCATTGCTGTGATCAGCGATTCTGGTTTGTAATCGGTGGAAAAAACAGCTCCATCTTACACCCAAATACAGTGGGCCTGATGGGCTCTGCCTTGGCCTCTCTGCCCAGT